>NW_020632152.1:2556086-2886153 GCF_003573695.1 Papaver somniferum
CAGGCTCCCAGCCCAATCCGTATCAGTGTAGACCTGCAACGAAAAATCCTTCGACGGACTGATGTGCAACCCATAATCAATTGTATTTTTGAGATATCGAATAATCGTTTTTACGAGATCCCAATGCTCGTCATAAGGGTCATGCATAAATTGACACACCTTATTGACAGCAACAGAGATGTCAGGTCTTGTTAAATGCAGGTATTAAAGTGCCCCAACAACACTTCGATACAATGTGGAATCATGAAATCTCGTAGAACCTTGCCTCTGGATTTTTGCATTGACTGCCAAAGGAGTGTTCACCGGTTTAAATCCATCCAGCTTTGTTTTGCGCAGAAGGTCCGTTATATATTTATGCTGAGTAAGAATTAAATCATTCCCCTTTCTAAGCACTTCTAACCCCAAAAAGAAAGACAAATCACCCAAATCCTTAAGGGAAAACACAACAACAAGATCCTCAAGCAACGTGGAAATCTGAGCAGTACTTGAACCAGTTACAATAATATCTTCGACGTATACCAGAACATATAAAGTGTTATTATGAGAATGACGAATAAAAAGAGAACTATCAGCAATAGATCCCTTGAACCCCAACTGAACTAAGTAATTACTTAGCTTAGAGAACCATGCCCTCGGTGCCTGTTTGAGCCCATAGAGGGATTTGTGCAGTTTGCACACATGGTTAGGATATGACTCATCCACATAACCTTGAGGCTGCTGCATATATACATCCTCCTTCAAGTCACCATGCAGAAATGCATTTTCCACATCTAATTGCTTGATATCCCAGTTGCGCATCACAACAATAGACAACACAATCCGGATAGTACAAGGTTTAACCACCGGCGAGAATGTTTCACCATAGTCAATTCCCTGCTGTTGTGTATAACCCTTGGCAACCAAACGAGCTTTACACTTGTTAATAGTACCGTCTGGGTTTTGCTTTACCCTATACACCCACTTTGAACCCACAACATTCATTCCTTTTTCGTATTTAACAAGAGAGTACGTACCATTTTGAATCAATGCATTTATCTGGATATCCATCGCACTTCTCCACTCTGGAATTTTTCTTGCAGCTGAGAAACATGTGGGTTCCATAAAGTCGTCATCAGCTAACGGGTGTTTAGAAGCTGTTAGGCACAGTTTCTGGATGGGCTTATGTATACCAGACTTTTCCCGCGTTACCATTGGATGTCTGACATTATCACCCTGCACGTCTTCATGAGCAGTAGAAGCTGAGGCTTGTTGTGAAGACTCAGCTACTGAGTTATTGTTTGCTGGAGATCCCGCTGGTGAAAGAGACTTCGCAGTATCTGATGTACCATCAAAAGACGCTCCTGGTGATGGAGCGTTGATATTCTCATTTGCTTGTAGATCACCGGACTGTTCTGGAACAGCACTTTGAGGCACAGGAATACAACAGTTGTGAAAAGGGTGCTTAAAGAAAACACTTGTGCTGGAGTTTTCCATACCTGGATTTGGCTCCGGAGAATGCTGCTTGAGAGGTAAGAATGGAAAATAGTTTTCCACAAAACGAACATGCCTAGAAATATAAATCCTGTTTGATTCTCTGTGTAAACACATGTACCCTTTATGGGCGTTGCTGTAACCTATAAAGACACAAGAAAGGGATCTTGGTTCAAGTTTATTGTTGTTATATTGCCTCAAGCAAGGATATGCTAAGCAGCCAAACACCTTTAAGAAGGAATAATTAGGAAGCCTGTTGAACATCAATTCTAATGGAGTTTTCGTATCTAAAGTAGACTTAAGAAGTCTGTTAATAAGATAACAGGCAGTGAAAAAAGCATCCCCCAGAAAGATGTAGGCATATATGCATGGAAGAGTAGAGCTAAACCAGATTCAGTCACATGTCTGATACGTCTCTCTGCTAAGCCATTTTGGGGTGAAGTATGTGGACAAGAGAAACGATGCTGGATCCCCGAATCATTGAGATAGGAAGTGAATTTCTTATATTCAAGTGCATTATCAGATTGAAAAACTTTAATGGTGTAATCAGTAAGGTTTTCAATTTGTTTACGAAATATGAAAGTTTGCAGAGCATCAGAACGTTGAACAAGAGGAAATACCCAGGTATAATGAGAAAACAAATCCATAAATAATATATAGCACCGAAATCCAGTTCTTGATAAAGAGGGAGAGACCCAAATATCTGACACAATTAAACCCAATGGCTTAGTGTAAACAGTACTACTAGGAACAAAAGGTAACTTCTTGCTTTTGCTCACATGGCAAGAATGACAGAAGTCAAAAGATTTATTTTTTATTGGAAGGGAATACTGACGACAAATTTTAGACACAGTGCTCAGCATGGGATGACCTAAACGCTGGTGCCATATAGGTAGAGTAGATGAAGTCAATGCTTGCGGTTTTATTGATTTCTCCAGCAGTTTAAATCCATCGAAAACATACAGTCCATTCTTAGTGAAGCCTCTCAGCAGCAGTGTCCCCGTGCACATGTCCTTTACAACAAAAAATTTTGGGTGAAATTCAAAGTAGACATCATTGTCTTTACAGAATTGAGAGACTGATAACAAATTAGTTTGGATTTTAGGAACATGATATATATTATTCAACTTAAAAGTTATTGAATTAACTGTAAAAGAGGCATTACCGACATTGGAGATATCCAGTGCATTACCATTCCCCACATGAACTTGTTCAATTCCATTGTACTCATGTGGAATGGACAAATTGCGCATATCAGCCGTTAAATGGTGAGTAGCGCCTATGTCCGTCACCCATTGTTGTTATGCATGCTCACCAGGTAAAGCAATATAGGCTGCAGGAGTGCGTTTGGTTTGGCTGGCTGATTTCTCATAGCGAAACCAACATTTGTCTCCAAGATGGCCCTTTTTCTTACAGATTTGACACTTTTCTATGAACTGAGGATTCCGCTGATATTGCTGCGCTGGGGAAAGTTTGGTTGATTGTAGTTGAATTGAGATCTATATTGAGTATTAAATTTTCTTGCATCTCCTCTGGAGCCAGATGCAGAGTTAGTTACATCTACATTTGCAATTGGAGTTTGTAACAGGGATAGTTGTTGTTCTTGACGCATGTCAAAGGTGACAAGATGAGAATAAAAAGTGTATATATCCATATTTTCAACCGTACTTAAAGCAGTGACAATTGTATCATAGCTTTGGTTAAGGCCATTACTGATAGCCTGCTTCTTCTCATTCGTTGTAACAGCACAGCCCGATTCTGCCAATTGAGCAAAGAGAGATTTAGCATCATTTAAATATGATTTTAGTGTTTTGTTACCTTTCGACATGTTGTGTAGTTGCTTTTTCAGATTCATCTGATGATGAAATGTTTTTGGTGCGTATTCAGACTCGAGTTTGTCCCATACTTCTTTTGCAGTCGTAAAATGGGCTACATTGCTTAGAACCTCTGATGTTAATGTGGAATTCAGCCATCCCACAATTAAAGAATCCTGATGTTCATATGCTGTGAACTCTGGATTTACAGCTTCACTGTTAGGTAAAGTTCTAGCAGGAACTGGTTTTGATCCATCCACAAATCCATTAAGATCATACCCTTTTAGAATGGGTTTGAATTGAGCCTTCCATAGGATGTGGTTGGTTTCTGTGTGCTTCAAAGTGACAAGGTGATGAATCTGCACCTGTCGAAGAGTATTTGTGGTTTCTGCCATAATTTGTTTTTGTTAGGGTTCTAATGATATATATTTTTTTTTGATATGTTGCGGAAGATGGCTTGGATCAAATAGCTCATACGTCCCATTGTTGAAGCGGGAAATTCATTATAGCTCATACGTACCCAAATGTTTTGTGGGTTGACGTATGTTTATGTACAAATACAATGAATTTTCTTAATCAACATTTTAGGAAAACTTATGGCAATAATTGTAAATTAAGATTGAGGTTTAGGGTAGGAGATTGTCCGATGCTGATCATCATTGTTGGCAGTGATTGGAGACGGTCTTACTGTAGAGATGGGAGATGTAAAAAGAGATGGGAGATGTAAAAAAGATAGTTAAATTGTCCGCTTCTTCAGAAAAAAACCGATGAGCGTGAAAGCAAGTTTTCTTTTAGTTTTTTGTTGGAAAGATTGACAAAATCATTTGCCGCAATGATCAAGTAAATAAAATTAACATGCGCGGGTTTACGGAACTTGTATATATATACTTAAATGCATGTCGTATGCTCTATTCCTCTCCCTTGCTCATAGTATTATTTAATTGATTGTCCAATTAATCAATGCGTGTACTGTAAGTTCTTATGATAAGATCATGATCTAGTTAATTAGTATTCTGATGAGTGGCATAGTGTTCATATGGCCAAGTGGTGTTTGCACTAATCCAGAACATATCATATTCATTGCTTGCTTACTTCTGATCAGCATTAAGTGCTGGCACTGGATTTACTCAGCCACATGAAATCTATGATCATATAGTATATTCTGATTATGCTCTGATTTATTAGTATTCTGAATGCAAGTGTATATGTCCAAGTGGTGTTTTCTTTGCTTAATTACTTCTCGGCATTAAATGATAGCACCGGATAATTAACTCAACCACAAACAACACCCTAATTGAAAGATATATGTCAAAGTTGACTTACATGCATTCTATAAATGAAACCCATGCCAAGCTAGTTTCTGCCATCATTTTCTAAATACCATGGCTTCTACTTCTTCTTTGATTATTCATTTTCTTCTTCTTCTTCTTCAGTTCGTCTTTGCTTCTTTCTCCAATGCACAGCTACCCATTACTTCTTCTAAGCCTGCAGGTATAATCTTCGATCTTGAGAGAGATCCATCAACTCTCCAATATATGATCAAAATCAACCAAGGAACTCCTCGAGCTGACGTAAAACTAGTTCTTGATCTTGGAGGAATAGCACCTTGGCTTCGTTGTGATAAAGGAACCCACGAATCATCATCCTACCATCCAGTCAGTTGCGCGTCACCCCAATGTTCTCTAGGGAACAAACAAGCAGTTGGTACAAGTGAATTGTGCAATGGTACTGCTAACAGTACATGTAGTATTTACACAAGTAACCCGGTAACTCATTCTGTCAGAAAAGGTGAGCTCGTTTCAGATCTTATGACTATTACATCTAACCCTGACAGCCAAGCGACGCCAGTTGCTTCACCTCGTAGGATTTCGTTTGGTTGTGCGACTGCTGGTAGTATGTTGAGTGGACTTGCTAAAGGTTCTAAAGGAGTGGCTGGTCTTGGTCGTTCATCTTCTCTTTCACTAGTTCCACAATTTGCAGTTGCAGGCCGATTCTCCCGCATATTTTCTCTGGAGTTGGTGGAGAACAGTCAAGATAATAATCACGGCAATAGGATCTATTTTGGGGGTGGACCTTACATTTATTCCGACTGGGTGCAGATGGATTGGTGGAATAGAGGGTTAAAATACACTCCACTCTTGATTAACCCCAAAAGTAGGGAAGAATATTTTGTGGATTTAAGATCCATCTCGGTGCACAACAGAACTGTACCAATAAACAAAAAGTTGTTGTCCATCAACAAGAAAACTGGTATTGGAGGAACAAAAATCGACATTCGAATTCCTTATACTACTTTGGAGACCTCAATCTACAAAGCCTTCATTAAGACTCATACTGAATGGGCTGAAGCATGGAACGTTAAGAATGGTATATGGAGGGATCATCTGGTGAACATTACAAGGGTTGCTCCGGTTGCACCTTTTACTGCCTGTTATAACGCGTCCACCCTGCCTCGTGTGTTAGCTTTTTCCGCTGATTACTTCTTTGGACCAAGTGTGTCGTTCATATTTCCTAAGAATAAATGGAACATTGATTTGTTGGATCTGGTAAGAGTTAATGATGGTGTTGACTGTGTGGGATTTGTCGATGGAGGTTCAAAGCCTACGACTTCCATCGTTATTGGTGCACGTCAGATAGCTTTCCTAGAGTTTGATATTTCTAGATCAAGATTAGGATTTGTGGAACCAAATCTTCCTGAATTTGATTAATGAACCACATTTAGAACCTTTAATAATCTTTATTTTCTGTTTCTTTACTTGTTTCTTTTATTTAAATCTTTTTCTTGTTTGGTCCTTATGCTTGCAATAATGAATTATTCCAAGCATGAAAATTTGCAGACTTTTATTGCAACCTTAGCCTCTATGAATTGTATTGCATCCCTTATGTCTTGGGCCTGTACTGTCTCATTGTCTTTTTCACGACTCTTTCTTCATCTTTTTCTCTAAAGTATAATCTTCAGGCCGGTAACATATTTGATGGCTTCTAGCATTGGCAGCATCTGCAGGGAAGAATAGAAATATATACCAACGTTAAGTTACTCTGAAATAGTTGATTTCCAAGTTTAAACCAACATAGATCACAAAATAAGAAGCGAAATGCTTCTACTAGCTAGATTGACGTCACTCACAACTGGCCAGCAACTTGATGAGATGATCTGGTGGGTGCTTCCACACTACACAGCGTGACAATCTGGCGGTCAAAAGAAAGTTTGTGGTTACCCAATGCTTACCGATTTGCAGACTCTCTCTCAGCCCGATTTTATGTGTGTTTTAATGCTCTTTTTATTTATGTTCAAGTTATCAAGATTTCTTTGCATGTTCAGCTTTTCTTAAAGCTTCGATGGATTGGTTTCACGTGTACACAAGATTTGTTAGAGGTGGTTCAAGTAACAAAACAGGGTTTTAAATACACTTTTTGGGCTTCTTTATCCTGCACTTTCGATTGATATTTAAAACTCCATCTTAAACTAAATTATACAAAAGTCCTAAAATTTTAAAAATTTGATATAAAAACTCCAAATTTCAAAATTGGTTTCATCAAATTTTATGATGAAACTAAAAATTGGTTTCGTCAAATTCTACGAGGTTTCATCAAAATTTTATTTTTTTTTTGGCGGGTTTTTTTGTGGATGGATAGTGACTCCTTTGGAGTTATAACTCGCGTACCGTTTAAAGAGAAAGGATAGTGGACACTTGTACGATTTAATATTATTTTATTGTTTGAGTGTCCAGTTGACATATAGGGGACACTAGGTGGAATCCGGTTATTTCGTAAATAAGTGAACAGTAAATCGACGGTCTATTGGACTCTCGGCCTTCGGAGTCTAGACACTCATATATTTTTGAACTGGACACCAGAATATTGAGGATGTAGGGAGTCCAATTTTATGGACACTACCTTAAACATTTTGCACAAAACAAAACGATCCTATTGGTTCCTCTAAACCAGCAGTTAATTAATGAATATAATTTTTTTTTCTTATTTTAATTTTATTTAAATCTTAAAAATAGCAACTGGATATCTAATATTGCCAAAAATATAGGACTCTTAAAAAAAATGAAACACTTAATTTGCTAACAACTCCAAAAACGTGGTGGTGGATTCAATTTGTTATAAAGAAGGAAAAAAGCATGATGCTGTACTGATAATCATCAGTACAGAGATAAATTTGAAATAGTATTACAAAAAATGAAATACCTAAGTATTACTATTGATATCAACAGTAAGTACATCCTTCGAAATAGTATTATTGATGGAGTCCGCCAAAGAAGTCGATCAAGTAAGCGATAAATTTTCTAAACAGGGTCTCAAACGTATGGAACATGTGTTTCTTAATCAGAAAATTGGACTCAATAATCAGATATACAGTGGTTTCAAAACAAGAGGGAGGTTGGTAGGATGGTATACAATATTGACCATGGTTCTTGCTTTCCATCTGAAACTCACATTCACAAGAAGATCCTGAAAACTTGCATTGAAGATGGATCGATTCAATTTGGATCAAGGGAGCTGAAGATATCAATCAAACGACCTACCCTGATCACCTGTTACCGGGTTTTAAAATTGCTGTATTTTAGGCTAGATATATGTTATTTACCTTTTTTAAATTTCATTTTAATTAAAAAATAAAAGACAGAAACTATTTAACAAATAGTTAACAGTCTGGTTATGCCAACCAATAAGAATAATTTGGACTCGGATGTAGACACCGCATTGGTTGCCACATAGGCGCATCACCAGGAAATTTAACAACTTAGTCTGCATATGCTTCTGTAGGTAGCTCAGTGCTCATATACTTCATCGCATATACTTCTGCACCTCATTCTACCTTTCGACGACCACAGCACACAACCTCTTTCCTGATCTTCTTCTTGGATTTCTTCCTCAAAATTTTGTTCCCCATGTTGTTGTGTTAATCATCATATCTAGGGTTTTGATCCATCCCTAATAACCTTGCTTCATATACTTCAATCTCCTTCTTCTTTCTTCATTCTTCTCACCATGTTCAAACTTTAGTCACAAAATTATTAAAGACTAATAAAGGTCAAAATTTCGATCTTACAGCATGTTTGGTTCGGAGAATTAGACGCCTAGGAATCCGATTGCACGTAATTGGACCGATTCTCCGGACCAAACATAAGTTTGGAGCTCAGAATCGGATTACCCCCAAAACTCAGTTTTGGATTGCATTGGTCCAGCTATGCAATGGAAACCAATTCCGGATAATCAAAAGGTACATGACTTATTATCCATTTTCACGGTGAAAAAGAGCCAGTTCGAGCTGGAGATTCCATTGAGAAACTGAAACCCAAACAAATTGACAACCTAAGTTCCATCAAGTGAAAACCAACCTTGTCTCCATAGCTTTTCTGTTGGTGTTACTGATTTTTAGTCTCATTTTGATATCTCAGTACAATCACCATGAGCTTAAACTGTTTGTTTGTATGTCTGGATGATCCAAACTGTACACACGATGAGCTTAAACTGTTTGCTTGTATGTCTGGATGATATGTCTATATGTCTCATTTTGATTTCTTAGTACACACACGATCACCATGAGCTTAAACTGAGAAAACAAACAATTTTCTCCGTCTCATTTTGATTTTAGGTACCCTATATGAGATTTATCATTAAATATCCATCCAATTTTCCACTTGCTTCATACTTCGGCAGTTCGGCTTGCGCAAATTTTAGCATAAGTTTATGTAGCGTGTTCTGATGCGTACTATTAAACTTTGATTCACGTCTGTTGTGCAGGTACTTTGCTGGATATCTGTCCTAACTTGCTCCGATGAGAACTTCATTGCCAAGTCTGGAGCTCAATGTGTAGCTTCCTGCAAGAGTGTTGCGCTAATTGCCCTAGATACATCTCCGAGTAAGTTGGTGCAACCCCATTATATTTATTGCTCGTCAGCTTCATGATTATTAAAGGTTGAGGACAATAAAATCTGAGTAAAGCTTTAGTGGGTAAGGAGATGCAGCGATGGAGGCACATAGAGACAAATGGGGTCTCAAGCCCCCGCTTGTTTCTCAACCTCGGTGTAAAATCAGTTGAGTTTTTAGAAATTTTGCTCTACTGTGTGGGGGCAAATGTGATGGAATTATGAACATTTTGTTCTTTAGGGGTTCAAATACAGAAAGATTTGATAGAGATTTTCATATTACCCCTCTTAAAATTTTGTTTGGCTCCATCGCTGAGGAGATGAATTTTTTTCTTGCGTTTTTTTATGTGCAAAATTGGTTAGTCCTGGTGCTTGGATATCGGATCTTTCTCGGAAGATATGAAGCAACAGAGAAGAAAACTGCAATAAGGTATTCACTAATATGCAATTCTGATTTTGATTTTATTGAGATTTGATTGTTATGTTGATAGGATAGGAAAACATAAGCAATGGGACACTGAGCAGATCATTTGCTTCGAACCCCATCAAAATGTAAACGGAACATACTTGGAAATTTATTGGTAATAGCCCTGCGTTTAGGAGTTCAAATAGCACTGTCAAGGAAAATTGAGATGCCTTACAGAGAGTGAGATTATAAAAATGGGGGTTGTGGATATAACATTTGTGATTATGATGGTTTCTGTTTACAAATGATCTAGATAGAGGCGAAATATGTCTTCTTTTATTAAGTATCGGGGTTCTAGATTCGCTTCCTAGTTTGTGTTAATAAAAATCGACGTTGCTGACAGGTTATGTGAAGCTAATCATATTATATATATGTAGGAAACAATGTTTTAGAAAGAGATTAGTGCACTAACAGGAATGTTATTATGGTAAATGATTACTGATATGAATAAGTACTATTAAAACTTAAAACAAGGTTTGTGCAGCCTTTCTTAACACTCTCTAATACAATTAATCAGTAGCATCAACAAAGATCTTAGTAACAAAAGTCTATGGTTTTGAAATGGTCTTAGATCAGAGGCAATAGGTTAAAATATTTATAGATGGTTCACTTCTTTTCTGGACCACCCTTGTTTGATGTACTTTCTTAGCTATAATTAATACAACGCGTGGGGTTTGTTCGAAATGAGCTTTATGTTGGCTACAGTGTTGTGCTTTGTTTCAGGTCGATAGCTTTACAAACTCAACGGTCTAACCAATTAGTGATGATGTGGTGGTGAGGTATACATGGAGGCTCAAGAGATGAGGTTGGGCTTATGAGTTGGGAGTTTGTTGCGTGGTTATAGTTTGGTTTTTGGTATGCACACAAACTGAGGTAACCGAACTTATTAGAAGGAGAAGACGCTGAGAGAAAGAAAAAAGAGACGCCGATGATGTGAGACGCTGATGGCGAGAGACGCGCTCATGATGTGAGACCCGCTCATGGTGTGAGACGCGCTCGTGATGTAAGACATGCTGATAGTGTGAGACGCCGTTGTCTTCTAATGGTGGATGCAGCTCTTTGTGGATACGAGGGTTTGATGATGATGGTGGATGAATAAAATAGACGCCCAGAGCGAAGGAGAGATGCTAACAGCACCAAAGAAAGACGTAGTGCGCGTGTTGTAGTGCAATTTGGTGCCACTTGTATTGATTAAAATGACGCTGGATTGTCTGACGGCGCCGCTGTCGTTGAGTTTGCCAGTGGCTGAACCGCTGTCCATTACTGCTCATGTAGCTTTGATCCGCCAGAGAAGCCCTCATATGTACTACCGTAATGGGACTCTACCGCTGATACAAACAGACAATTTAAGAAGTTTAATGCTTATGCATTTTAAGATATCAACGTAACATCATAAAGCAGAAACGTTATTAATTAAACTTGGTGCGTCGAAGGTTATCATCAAACAATTAATGTATATGCTGGCTTTGAAATACTCATCTCTCAATAGGGTCTTTTTCAAGCGGTTGACATGCAGGCGGTGGTCTCTTCTCATTAAATATCAAAATGAACCTCATGTATGGAGGCGCTGGGTAAAGGAAAATGAATGACGCGCTTCTTGTTGTTGAGGGCTCGATGTTACAGACGAGTTGGTGTAGTTATCATCAAGAATAATGGTGATCAGCGTTTGACGCTGATGGTTACTGGGACTCCGTTGATGGTGGTAGTTGTTCCATCGGTTTAGATAAATAAGCTCAGAAGGGATGGAAACGCCAAGGGATGGAAACGCTGGGTGAAGAAAGTGAATGATCAACTGACGCGGTTGGTCAGGTGGATAAGCGTCTTAGCGAGAGTGGATGGTGTATTTTGTTGTGGTCGAGAAAAGACGCCAATAGAAGGCAACAACCGAGAGAGATAACCTCGTCAGATTGTATGTGCCACAATGCGGCAGTCCTTAAATACTCCCGTGAGTACAAACCCCAATACATTGTAGTCTTTGACGCATTCAGCTTCCTTGTGGAGAGTGCTGACCCTTTATTTACCCTTGAGTTGCCAATATTATTATTTTCATGGACAATCAGTTGCTTTAGTGGTGTAATTCCTTCGGCTGATATAGCTTTTTAGAAGAAGACCACACCCTAAGCGGGTTGCACCGGGACCGAGTTTATCCGCTGCCAGGACCTCTTATACTCCGCTGGACATGTTTCAGCACCCCTTGCCGGAAAACTTAATCGCTGAGTTGTTCGTTCTTAGTGGCCTCGAGTCTTTGTGCCCCGATAGTTCTTCTGGAATTTCCCCTTTCCCGGGTTCCCATCCTCTCTAATGGAAGTTTTGTACTCCCTCCGTTCCGATTTACTTGACGTTGTAGAACTTTTCACGGATATTAAGAAATATCACAGAGAGTAAAATCTTTCCAATAATACCCATATTAATTCCTACTTAAAGAGTTAAATAACCTAGTTTTATGTTTCTAAAATATAGGGAAAGTTATCAATCCCGTAGTTATGTACTTGGGATGTACAAGATTGAGTATATATCCTCCATGGGGTATATTTAAAAATTATAGAGTAATTGTTTTTGTGTTGATTACTATGAGAATTAATTCTCTGGAGTGATTCCAAAGCAGGGATAAATTAGTGAAAATTGGGAAAAAGAATTAAAACTATCATCTAATTTGGAACACAAAAAAAACCCTAAAAAAACAAATAAAATGGAACGGACGGAGTATGTAATTTCATGCCCCCTAATAAGGTCTTATTTGTGCAAATAAATTTTCCTAGGATTTCCCCTTTCCCGGGTTCCCAGCCTCTCTGGTAGAGGTTTTAACATGTAATTTTGTCTTTAGCTTGTTCGCATCATTGATATTTATTTGACTGGTACACAACTTTTTTATATCATTTTAAGTACAGTAGTGTTGTTTATGCCTTTCACATGACAAATCAAACAGGACGAATTCATTTGTTTTTTCCTTCAACAATTGTTTTCATGGGACGAATTTCAGCTTCTTCAGGATAAGATATGACTCTACCATCACTATCTTCTTATGCAGTGTAGCTGAAGGTCTTGTCATATTGGATTTTCCATCTATTCACTAAGTCACGCAATCCTTTTTCCCTGGCTCCTTCTCAAGTTTTATAATGCGCCATTTCCCATTCTTAGCAAGTTAAGTTGTACATGGACATCCAGAATTATACTTTGAGAATACATTCATTTTACTGCTTCATTATGCTTATTCCTTTCTTCGAGAGGTAAGTTACTTATGGGTGGTTGATCAACTTTGTGCGACTTTTCTCCTCCATTTTTTTTCAATATTTTCTTCAATTTTCGCAGGATTTCATTCGTGTTTCTGGTACCGCGTTCAACTTTGTTTTTTAGCTATCGCGCTTGACTACGCTCTGTCTGTCTTTCTTTTGCTGGACCCGTTTTTAATTTAGTTTCCACTCTTATAATGTTGATCATTAACCTTTCTGCCCACCTATCATCCTTCACGTTCTGCTTCTGTTTTTCTCTCGTCTTCACATTTTCTTCGCACAACTTCACATATATCTCATTACATCTTTTCGTACTAACATAATCTCCTCGGATTTCTCCGATGCCAGAAGGTATAGAGAATCGAACGAGCTTTCGATAAGTTGATGTGACTCTCATTAACCCATGAATCCAGGTCCTTCTTATGATGGCCACTCCACGTTTACCACACAAAAGGTTACCACTATCTCTAGAATTCCTGCGGGAATGATCAAAGTAATTTCTCCCTTGGGTTTTGAACGACACCATTCAATCCATATATCGTTTGTGTAGAAGGAATAAAATCCGAGTCGTTGTATCCTATAGTTTTGAAGGCATGATAAAAAAGAATATCAACTGAACTTCCTATGTCTACCAAGATCTTGTTTATTTCCCAGGGTAACTTCTTTTCCTCTTCAGTTTCTTCCCATCTGGAGTGCGGCTGCATACTCATGGTGATGATCAACGGGTATGTATGTACCCATTCCCTGTAGGAATATCCTCTGCTGTGAACGAAATTTGCTGCTTCTTCCATGTTTCTAGCGGTAGGTTCTTCGTCACCATATGCCTTCCTTTCCTTCACAATTAATCTCTTTTATGTACCCGGCTCAAAATATTGTCGTGAAAAATCAACTATATTATTGGAAGAATGGACAATCGAGTTTATTCGCCTTGCACCTGGTTCTATTTCGATGCGATGTATCTTTGTTGGTTTTTGATGGGTCGGCTGGAGAGGTTGTGCTTGTGGTAATTCATTCGTCACTAGGAATTGTTTTAACTTTCCTCTTTCAATCAACTGTAACAAGAACCTTTGCACAATCCGTCAATGTGTAGTGCTGTGACCATGGAACCTACGGTACATGTAGTATTCATCAGGTCCTCCTGAAGATTCTCACCCTACATTCCATGTGTAGTTGTAAGAAATCTTACAACTACACTCCAATTTACCTAACTGTTTCTCTATGTAATCATTATGCGAAATTATCTCATTGATCGAATGTATTAAGATTATTTACAAGATTGATGGAAACTTAAAATAACATTTTTGTAGACTAAACTTAGTTTCCCTCTCTTTCAATCTCTCTTACAAGACTTATGTTCCAACCCTTTACAAGACAACTACTCTCTCTTTTATATAGGGGTTTACATAGTGGATGACAGCTAAGAATCCCTTTATTTTCGGGATCTTTGTGCGACATATTCGCTTATATATAACCGCTCATCTTCGCATATCTTACATCTTCGCATAACTCCTCACACTTTACTCGTGACTTTGCTGATATCATCTGATGTGACGTCTCAATTTGTTGTGTGCGATATTGCTCGGGTATGTCGTATTCTTCACTTCGCATGATTATTAGTATGTGCGATATTTAACTCCTACATTTGCCTCTTCTCATGTCGCTTGTTTCTTCAAAGTGAGCGATATGGAAATTCTCCATTTTCAAATCGTGCATGCTTATCCTTTTGCATTTTATTTTATCGATAATTATCCGGATTTCAAGCTCCTCTCTACACGTGTTGATTTTCTTCCTTTTTTACCTGCTTGAACCGTCTCCAACCGATAACTACTTTTCACCTATTTAAGGGTATGATTCACAAGTTTTTTTCACCCATCATTCATCCTCTCTCTCTTAATCTTCATCTGCTACTTCCCAGTTTTGTTGCTGTTTTATTGATTCTTCTGCTATTGTTCTTCTACCATGAATCCCGAATCAAGGTTGGTTTCTTTTATAATCATTGATTTTAACCATTATTTGTTATTATTATTATATGGTATGATTCCCATACTTGTGCAGAAAAATTAGTGCTCTTCGAATTACACAAAGGCCCAATTGTTCTTCAAGTGAAAATCAAGAAACGCAAAAGAAGAAACCCAGTATCGATAATGAACCTCAAAACAAGGAATCTCACAAGAGGAAGACTTCGCACAGTAAAGAAGTAAGAAATACCCTACTGTCTCTAAACAATATTGTTGCCTCTATTTTTTATCTTCTTTATTTTCGCAGGCTTGTGATGTTGAAATAGTTGATCGTAAAAAACAGAAAGTTAAAAAGTCTAGCAAACCCGTACCTCTCTCTTCAAATCTTTCTATTTTAAATTTTACTGCTGTAGATGTTGTTCTTGTATCCACAGTTCAACCTTCGCACACTGATCCTCCTACTACTCCAACAATAAGTCAAACTCCTGAGAAAGATGTTTTTGTTACTCATACATTTTCCCAAGGTTTTGAGAAGAATGTTCCTGCTGCTCCTTCACCAAAAAATCCTCTTATGGATGAGAATGCTTATATTTCGTATGATGAGCTTTTTAAAAATACGTCCCTGTTGCCTCTGCGAATCCATCGCATATACGTTTTCCTTCACCCCTTGTTGCCTCTGCGAATCCATTGCATATAATATTTCCACATCTCTCTAAATGTTTTGGTAATTATCATTAACACTTTAACTTTTATCTTCTTTAATGACATTTCCAAGTACTAATCTTTGTCTTTTTCTCTTTAGGAATCTCATCGTCGTATGATGTTAGCTGAAAAGCATTTTTTGTCTAGTTGTTCTCAATTGGAACTCCCGCAGAAAAATATTTCTTTGGAAAAGGAAATACAAAGATTAAGATGGGAACTTCATATTTCAAATTATGAGACTGAAAATCTTCGCAGCGATAATCAGAAACTTAGAGGTATTTATCTTTATCTTTTGGTCACTTATCGTAATTTTTACTTCTTCGCGTACGTTCATTTTTATAAATTTCTTCATGAATTTGTTAAGATTCAAACCAGAAGCGAACGAATGAGAGATATGAATTTGAATTCCTTGCCGAAGAAGCCCACGTGAATAACCCGAAGTTACAGTCTCAACTAAATCAATTAAATCATCAATATTCATATGCACATAATCAGATTGACCATCTTTCTCATGAAAATGACCGTCTTACTCAAAAAATCGATATTCTTAGTGATCAAATATCTTATTTTTCTAAGTTATCACACGATGCTGACTTACTTCATCAAACCTTATCAGAAGAGAACCACACCCTTTCTAGGGAAAAACTGTTTTTTCAAAGAAAGAAGCAATGTTTTCACAACAATATTCACTTCTTCATGAAATAAATGAAAACCAAGCGCGAACTCTTCGCGTACAGAAGGAACAGTACGAAACTTCGCTTAAAGATCTGAGTTCCCAAAATGAGAAATTAATTCAGAATAATATAAATCTCTCTGTAAAGAAGAATCAATTTCGAGAACAATATAGCCAGCTGAAGAATCCTTATGACGTTCTTAAGAAAAAGAACAAATCTCTTTCTTCCGAAGAAAAGAAAATTCGCTCTCGCCTCATTGGTTCATTTGGTGATGGATTTGATAAGGCCATGGAAAGTATGAAGGACAATACCCTTGCTTTTTCCAAATTCTTCCAAGGTAGTCAGCTAGGGTTGACTGCCTCATGATAATTTCTCAGAATTTTTTTTTACACAGTGTTAACTTTTTATTTTCTACTTGTAGATTCTGAAGCATCGCATCAATCTGTTGTCGCTCAACTGAATTCTAAGTTATCCAAAGTTCGCAAAGAATATGGTAATCTGGAATTATCTCGTGGTAATCTTGAGCTTTCTCTTTCTGCGTCTCGAAATAGAGCACAAAGAAGGTTTGCGTTCCAGAAGAATTTTCTAGAGATAAATGCTAGAAATCTTGAAAGGGCTGTTATTCGCAAAGGCCACTCTAGTGCTCAAACTGTTATTGATGGAATTCTTTCTAGCAATTCTCTTCCAGCAGTAAGGCTCCCCGCATGCAATGTGGGTGAAGATGAAGAATATCTGAACCAGATAGTGATTTTGACTTTTTAAGCAATGATGAGAAGGATCAAGGTGATGAGAAAATTCAGCAAGAAGGAGAGAAATCTACAAATGATGCCGGTATTGAGATTGAAAATCCTTACCCCGGCTCTAAAGTCTGATGTTACCATTTGATCATTCTTGATTTTTTCTTTCTTTTTATTTTGATGTTTTTTTGGTCTTTCGCACCCCCTTTAGACTTGTTTGTTGTAAGGAATATGATACATTGTTATTTTATTTCCCATACTTGCCTCTTATTATATTGCTTGTAAGAAACAATTTTGGAAATTTATCAGTAATTTATTTAATTTGATTGGGAGGTCTTATGCAACCTTCCTATGTAAAGGTCTTATTTTGTCCCATTTTTCGTACGACGAGATCGCAGGAAGACTTTGTATTTTAGTACATTGACCCATTAATTTCGTTTTATCTTCAGGTTTTTTGCATAAATATCACAAGTCTTAATACTCCCATGAGTAAAAGCCTTGCGATATTTACGTCTTTTGACAAAATTAAGCTCCCTAATGGAGGGTGTCGTCCTTATCTTCCCCTCTGGTGCCACTTCAAGGAAGCTTACCTCTATCTGGTTAAGATTATGGCTCTTCCCATCCGGCTTTTCAACAACCAGCTGATTTCGCAATCTCGCATACACTACCTATAGGGTTTATGGCAGCAAGATTTCACCCTAAGTGGGGTATCTTCGGACGGAGTGCATCATAGTCAGGACTTGTCAAGAGTGGCAAGGTACGCTCCAGACGTCCCGGGAACTCTTGACTCAACCGTGTACCTCAGCGCCCTGATCGAGTTTCTGCACTCCTTAGGAGAGCCTTTCTCACCTTAGGCTCTCAATCTAAGATTAACATCTTAGACTGAATATTTAAGGTATCTCTCCCGGATGGGCATTATCGTTTAATTCTCACCCTAAATCTCCACAACTCAAGTTCCGGGGTCGGTGTAGCCTTCCCTTGAGTCATGTCTTCTAGGTCTTTCCAATTATGACTTGCGTTAGGTCTTACTATTTTACCTCTTGCATATGAGCGAACCAGGGTGCACGCCATATTTCGATTCCTAGCCAATCTGATAATAAATATCATTTTCTGTAGCCTTTTATAAAGGTATTATTTCTATTTTTATGAACTCTTTAGCAAATCATTCGCGTTACATTTTTATTCAAAAATATGAGATTTTAAAACTTTAATTGTTTGTACACGCGAATGGATTCGCAAGCAACTATGAATAATATTTCTTCAAGAACTGTCTATTCCAAAGGCGATCCAATTTACGATCTGTATCTCGTCCCTCATGATCCATTAATTCATAGGCTCCCTCTACAACTATTCGTTTTATTATATAAGGTTCATCCCGGATTTTCTCCAACTTTCCATCTTTTCCTCTTTGATAAATTGGAATTTCGCGTAGCACTAATTCGCTTGGTTGAAAATTTCTTATTTTAACCCGTTTGTTGTATTCTCGAGCTAGTCTTTTTTGACAATTTTCCATATGTTGCAAAGCGACTTCTCGTACTTCCTCCAAATCATCCAACTTTGTTAAAATCAAGTCCGCACTTAAATTCTTTTCCCAAGCTTCTCTCTTTGTGGTAGGGATGATTACTTCTGTTGGTAGCACTGCGTCTACTCCATATGTCAGACAAAAGGGCGACATTATTGTTGCTTCTCTCCTTGTAGTTCTGTAAGCTCATGCTACATTATGTACTTGTTCGCACCATCCTTTATTGTGCCATTCTAATTTTTTTCTTCAGGTTGTCTGCGATTGTTTTGTTTGTAGATTCTACTTGTCCGTTACTTTGAGGATACAAAGGAGTAGATTTTCCACTCTGAATTTTGAACGCATTGAGCGGCATTGTTATATTCTCGCCTTCAAACTGCTTCCCATTATCAAACACCAATTGTGCAGGAATACCAAATCTGCATATGATATTTTCAAAAATGAATTTAAATATGTCTTTATCTCGAATGTGTTGAACTGCCTTTACTTCTGCCCATTTAGTGAAATAGTCAGTTGCAACTGTTAAGAATCTCTTTTGTCCTGTCCCCGATATAAATGGTCCAAAAATATCTATTCCCCATTTCCCAAAGGGCCACACATTTGTCGATGTATTAAACATAGCCCCAGGTGCATGTATGTTCTTTCCATGACGTTGACATTCTTCGCACCTCCTCGAAACTTGTTTTGCGTCTTCATGCATATATGGCCAGTAATAGCCCTGTATCTTTTCTCTATATCCAAGTGATCTTCCTCCACTATGGTTGCCAGCATCGCCATAGTGTAATGCCTTCAAAATTTCGATCCCCTCTGTTCGCGTAAGACATATAAGTGAAGGTCCAAGAAATAATCTTCTATAAAGAACTCCATCCCTTAATTCATAATTTGTCGCACGGCTCTTTAACTTATGTGCTTCTAATCTTTTCCTCGTAAATTCTCCCTTCTCTAGATAAGAGTGTATTTCAGTTCTCCAATCTTTTTCTTTGCTCACATTTTCTTCTTGTGTACCGTCTACGATCATCACATTTGTTTGCACTTCTTCGCTCTTTTGTATACATGGTAACAAAAGTGTTTGTATTTTTATATCTCTTGCAACTGGATCTACTAACATTGATGGTATGAACGCCAATGCATTCGCGAGCCTGTTATCTTTTCTCCCTATGTGTCTCCAACTTATTTTTGGAATTTGCATTACTAAATCCATAACCAATTTCCTATATTTTTGTAAAAATGGTTCATTAGTACTATATGTGCCTTCTATCTGACGAATTACCAACTGAGAGTCGCTAGTTATTCGTGCATCCTCAATTCTCATTTCAATTGCTAATCTTAGTGCATGAACAACCGCTTCATATTCAGTTTCATTATTTGTAGATGCGAAGTCTAATCTGAAAGAATAAGCCATTTTCGTGCCCATTGGTGAAATGAATACAATACCAATCCCGTTGCCTTCTCCATTGGAGGAATCCATCCACCAAAATTTCCCATCTGTTTGAGTTTCGCTCAGTTAATAAATCATTAAGATTTCCATGTTCATCATCCACCTCCATCATTTCTTCTACATATTCATCTTCTCCTATTGGAAATTCTGCGAGAAATTCTGCAATAACTTGAGACTTTGGTGAAGATAAAATTTCATAGCCGATCTCATAATTTCCTAACTGTGCATTCCACCTTTCTATTTTCCCCGATCTCTTCGAATTCTTCATTGCATTTTCAATTGGTACTCTTGTTAATACTATGATTTTGTGGGCTTGAAAATAAATGCGAAGCTTGAATGATGCATATACCAATGCGAGAATCATTTTTTCGATTTTTGAATAATTTTTCTCTGCACCGTTGTAGGTTTTGCTTATGTAATATATTGGTTTCTCCACACCTTCCTCCGATCATAATAATATTGTACTTAATGCGTGGGATGTTGACGCTAAGTACAATAATAATTCTTCTCATTGTTTCGCCTTTTGCATAATGGATAGGTTCACCAGATAATCTTTTATGCTTTGTAATGTTTTATCACATTCCATTGTCCATTCAAATTTGGTTCCCTTTTTTAATATATTGAAAAAGTGTTTGCACTTGTCCGAAGATCTCGCAATAAATCTTCCCAACGATGCTATCAATCCGTTCAATTTTTGAACATCCTTGACTGTTGCAGGTGGTGGCATATCTCTGATTGCTTGGACTTTTTATGGATCCACTTGTATTCCCTCCTTGGATATAATATAGCCTAGGAATTTTCCTGATGATACACCAATTATACATTTTTCTGGATTTACCTTAATATTAAATGTTCACATTTGCTCAAATATTTTTCGCAAATCATCAACATGGTATTTCTCCTCTTTACTTTTAATCATCATATCTTCCACATAAACTTCCAGTGTTCTATGGATCCATTTTTCAAATACTTTCTGTACCATTCTCTGATACGCCGCCCCGACATTCTTCAACCCAAACGGCATTTCCGTGTAACAATATAAACTTCTAGGTGCGAAGAAAGTAGTGTGCTATTGATCTTCTTCTGCTAACGAAATCTGATTATAGCCCTTGTACCCATCTAACATCGTGACTCTATCATTTCCTAACGCAGACTCCACCATTTGTGGTATGTCGGGTAGAGGGAAACTATCTTTCGGGCACGCTTTATTTAGATCTGTAATACAGATCCTAATTCCGTTGTTCTTTTTAGGTACCACCACCATATCCATTCTGGATATTTTGCTTCTCTTATAATTCATGCATCCAGCATCTTTTGTAATTCTTCTTCAATTTTAGGATGATAATCAGTTGAAATTTTCCTTATCCTTTGCTTAAATGGTTTTGCATTCTTCTTAATATCTAGTTTATGACATGCGACAGATGGATCTATTCCTGGCATTTCATCCATACTGCATGCGAAAATATCACTATATGATCGCAGAATATTTATTGTTTTTTCTTCTTCTTCTCTACCCATTTTGGTTCTGATTCTTAATATTTTTGGTTCTTCTGCAGTTCCTACATTTATTTATTTTGTTGGTTCTGCTGCGGTAAAGTTCCCCTTTGGTTCGCCCATAGGTGTTGGTTCCTTAATTTCTTTAATTCGTTCACCTTCCTCAGTTAGTTCACCTTCCTTAATTTCTTTAATTCGTTCACCTTCCTTAATTTCTTTAGTTCTTCACCTGGTATTGTTTTTCCTTCTTTTGCTCTTATCATGTATATTCTAAACTTCTTTTCTTTTCTTTGTTCTTTCGCTTTTCTCCATCTATCCTTTTGTTTCTTCCCTCGTCCTTCATAATTTCGCACATCTATTTGATTGCAGGTATTTGCAGCCTTAACATCTCCTCTGATTTCACCTATACCGCTTGGAATTTGAAATCTGATACATTGATGTAATGTGGACGTGACTGCATTTAATCCATGTACCCATGGTCGTCCCAACAGCATGTTGTATGGTGACTCAATGTCAAGCACACATAGTGTTATCTTAGTTTCGATCTCCCCTAGTAATATTCGCATCACGATTTCTCCCTTTTGCTTTGTAATTGCTTTATTGAATCCATGAATATTATATGATGCGGGTGTCATTTCTTCATCTTTGTATCCCATTGCTTTAAATGTGCGATAAAATAATATATCAACTGCACTTCCTGTATCTATCATTGTCTTATCAATCGCTCATCCTTCAAATGTTTTCTGTTGTGCAATAACGTTTTCTCGCTCGACTGTAACCATGATTACCAATGGATCTGTTCGTTGTAAGTCTTCTTCTGAAATTTCATCTGCCGCAAAGGATATCTTCACCTTTTTCCAATCTTGTAATGGTAATTCTGCCTTCACTGTTTCAATTTTCTTTCCTTCATAATTTCTTTTATGAATTTTCCCGGTTATTGTCGCTTGGAAATCTGCTTCAGAAATTGATACTTTAATTATGTTATGACATCGTATATCTCTGCCTCTTTCTTGAACTGGTGTGATTCTTGATGTCTTCATTAGTCTTTTATGATTCTTCCTTAATTTCTCTTTGAATTTCAGATCTATTACCAGGATTTATCAATCCAAAGCTGTTTCTAGCGCCAAAAATGTAGTTGTAAGAAATCTTACAACTACACTCCAATTCAATGTATTCAGATTATTTACAAGATTGATGGAAACTTACAATAACACTTTTGTAGACTAAACTTACTTTCTCTCTCTTACAATCTCTCTTACAAGACTTATGTTCCAACCCTTTACAAGACAACTACTCTCTCCTTTATATGGGGGTTTACATAGTGAATGACGGCTAAGAATTCCTTTGTCTTCGGGATCTCTGTGCAACATATTCGCTTATATATAACCGCTCATCTTCGCATATCTTACATCTTCGCGTACCTCCTCACACTTTACTCGTGACTTTGTTGATATCATCTGATGTGACGTCTCAATTTTTTGTGTGCGATATTCCTCGGGTATGTTGTATTCTTCACTTCGCATGATTATTAATATGTGCGATATTTAACTCCTACACCATGGTAGTGGTATGTCGTCTATCTGTATGATTGGTTCTCAGATCTTTTCTATTGATGTTTTTAGCCTGGGGAGTTTTATATCTTCGAAGGGTAAACTGTACGGCTTTCTTTTGAATATATGATTGTTGTTATATCCGACTCTCCAGTCATTGTTAAATCTTCCTCCTTGATTATTTAATCCTTTTTCCGGGTAGTTGTACGAAAGGATTCGATCTCCGAATTTTTTCTTAAACCATTCTTCATCATGGCCTGACAAAGCTACTTCTTTCTTGATTCTTTTATGGGTTTTCCCTATTTTGCTGATTTTATTTACCTACTATTCGCGGTAAAAATCTTGTGCTTCCTTCTTTTACGGATGCATGGATGTTATATTGATTTCCATCTACTTCTGCTTTTCTTCCAACGAAATGTATTCCTCTTGATATTCCCTTAATTTTTACATTGTGAGTTTATATATGATAAAGAATATTTCTATGTATAACAGGCATGTTGTATACAGAGCATTGATGAATGCAAGGATCAAGTGTCGCTCAGACAGTAGCCCTGTTAATTTGCTACATTTGGTTCTCCAGCGAGTAGTTAGACCTCGCAAACTTTCCCCATGTGCTTTCCTTAAATCAAATGCATTTTTGATTCCTTTCTTGACTGATGGTTTGTAAGTTTCCAAGAATATCCTTTGTAGTTGTCCGAACGAGGTTATGGATCCTTCGTGCAGATTGTCAAACCACGATAGGGCTTCTCCTGTTAAAATCGCAGGAAAGTAGTTGCACATTACGGCTTTATGCTGAACCCACTACATTAACTTGAGGTTATAAGACTTCATGTGCTTTACTTAGTAGGAATAGGTGCTTGCAATATTTTTTTTCGAAAATGGTGATCGCTCAGCCTCTTCTATTGCTTCTCCCAACTTCATTCGTCCTCCTCCTCTTCTGCTATTATTATCCATCGCTGCTTTGAGTTCTTCCAGTTTCCTTAGTATAGCTTGGTTTGCATCATCTTGTCCTATCTCCCTTCGTTTTGGTCCTGCTTCTGCTCCTAATTCTTCATGTTCTACCATGTTTCTTTCTCTCCTGCCGCACCTTTGGTGTTCGCGTTCTGAGCCGCTTTATCTTCCTCCATCATATCGTTGGTACTCACACTCCAGGCTTTCTCTCCTTTCACGATTCCTTCGCCTTTCTCTTCTATCATTCTGCCTCATTTATCTGTCGCGTACGTCTTCTCTTTCTCATTATCTTTCGCGTACTCCTAATTCATATTTTTCTCTTATACTCCTTACTGAGCTCTTACTTGTTTGGGTTTCTGCTTATCCAGTATGCGGCTGTCTGTCCTCATTTAGCCTGTTATTTTGTTCCATTAATAATGTGTTCTTTCGTGCCAGATTTTCTAGTTCCATTGTCAGCTCAGCATCTCTCGCCCTACTTTTATCAAGTTCATGCCTTAATTCTCTCTCAATTCGTATATCTTGTGTGATACGTTCTCTTAATTGTTGGATGGTCGGGTTTTCTTCGTCATGGGTTTTCGATTCCCTGATTTTCCGCTTCTATTGTTTCGGTATTAGTCGTGTCAACGAGATCTTCTTCGTACATGACTCTTTCTTCATTGTTGTTCTGCTGCAGTGGGCCTTGCGCAGCAATTATGGGGTTCTGTTGGTTGTTTTCTATGATGGCGAGCAAATTGCAGTA
This sequence comes from Papaver somniferum, assembly GCF_003573695.1. Taxonomy (NCBI): domain Eukaryota; kingdom Viridiplantae; phylum Streptophyta; class Magnoliopsida; order Ranunculales; family Papaveraceae; genus Papaver; species Papaver somniferum. The sequence continues at coordinate 2,580,711 of NW_020632152.1, forward strand.
GCGATTTGTTCGTTCAGGGGATCGTCTCTCTCCTGCGGCCGAGGTCTCTCCTGCATCTCTTACTCCTCTTCTTCATGTAATTCCGTTGCTTCTTCGCGTAGCTATAATTTGCCCTGCTCTTGATACAACTTGCACAATTTGCTTGTGGTTAATTTGTGAATTGGATCCTACTGATTCACAAAGAGGGTATCTTGAGAGAGTGCTTTACCGGCGTGTTTCTTAGAAATTTTGAGATGTATAAAGTTCTTGAAGGAAACTTTCCGAATTGAGATGGTGGTATTTAATAGGATTTTTATGAGGGACAGAATGATGTAGTGGATATAACAAAGAAATCTCTGGAGGTGATGATTTCGAACTTATCAATTACCAGGTGAGGATAAATCCTTTACTCCTCCTTTTCTCTAGCGCCAAAATGTAATTGTGGAAAATCCCACAACTACAGCCAAATAATGATAATCACACAAAGCTGAAGCCATATTGTTAAATTCAAATATTAATGATATTATTCGCCACTTTGACACTTATATGACCTTGCGCAACTCTTCTATTATGAATATTTCTTGTTCTTACGATGGATTCGAACTGATATTTATATACAACCATGGAAAATATGAAATTACAAACTAAGTTTTAAGTTAAAGTGGTCTTCATTTTCTCTTTATAACTTTCTTCGCTTACCTCTCTTGAATGAATCCTATTCCTTTCTTCATCATTTCTGAACCCTTATATAGGAAAACTTATCAAATAAAGATAACTTTTGTTCACGTGCAAGATCTCAGTTGATTGATTCTGTTTCAATCTGTCTTATATGCCAGGCTTTTGAGAACTGTCCCTGTCTATCGCAATGTTAGACTCTTCGCGCAACTTCTGGTTTGAGCTATCCTTTCGCGTGAGTGTTTATTCGCGTGACTGCTTCATTGAACTTTTGTGTTCATCATTTCAAAAGTGTGGTAGTTTAACTTGATCATTAAGCAATAACTCCCTATGTTATTTTCTAAAAATAGTTTGTTTTTCTTTACCATCATTGATAGTTTATTCTAATGGTATATGACTATCGGCATCAAACATAGAACTAATATTATTCTATTTGTTATCAAAAATCATATTTATGGTTTTTACTGTACTTCTATCAACCCTCCTAACTCAGGGTATCAGAGAAGAAACGCTCTCGATCCAATCGCTATTCAATTTACTTTATTATTCATGTTTTACTAGGATGATCAATCAATTGCTCAAATTTTTGTTTCGGTATCAATAAACAGTCAAATATCTCTATTTTTGGGATCTTTATCCATAATTAAATTGTTTTTCTTGCTCCTATTTTTACGAGAAAATATATGCTTCAAATTGATGGATTTTCCGTTCACGTCATCTTTTATTTTTTATTAGGATATTTCATCATACATATATCTTTTATTCTTGTTACCAAGAATACAATTCCAAATATCTTTCCCATTTTGAAATGATATACCATTATAAATGGAAATCGTCAAAAAATATCAAAATATCACCGCTTCAAGTATATCTCCTCTTACAGCATCTCCAAAAGATGGTGGATCTATTTATTTTTAGTGACATGTAGGATTTTAGACCCCCCTTTTGTCATAAATCCATCTCCAACAGTAGAGTCCTAGAAGTTAGTAGGGACCAATTACTAAATATGAAGGTGTTCAAGAAAGTGTTATCTACGCCTCCAGATGTACCTCCACGACATGTTTTTAAACAATTTTCTTTTAATTCTAGGGGTTAAATTTCTCATCGTTGGAGATGGTTTTTTAGATATGAGGTCTTATATTTACTCTATGTCTAGACCCCATAAATAAAAGGACTAAATAAAAAATCCACGTAGGATTTTTTACACCTTCAGTTGGAGATGCTCTTAGAGGCCAAAGTTTTTGTATTATGCTCACGTATTAATGGGCTAATACAATCTCCAGCTATTAATTGGTATATTTTTGGGTTCTTTCTATGGTATCTTTTCTCTGAGATCTATGTTTATTTTCCTTCTGAAAATACCTAGTATCTTTTTTTGTTTGCGAAAATATCTTGAAACATCAACTTTTCGGTCTAAGGTTATTTTCTTTCCCAAAATACTTGTTATCTTTATCATTCTCTCACAAAGTCAATCTTTGATTATTTAGCCTGGTATTCCGTAAATATCAGACATATCAAAAAAAAATTGTCAGACCTAATGAAACTTGGGCTATTGTAAGTTATGTTGACAATTATTCTCAAATCACTTTAGTCCGTTTCTTCCAGGAAAAAACTTGGAGATGAATAAGGTGGATCTCTTTCCTTGCACCTATTTGAAAATTTTAATCGAACTTGGTTTGCGAACCGCTTGACTAGGCGAAGGTCCAGAGTTGTTGTCCACGTACCTAGTTTGTGAACACAGTAGTTAAGTTCTAGAATCAGTAATGTATGGTTTTCATACTCATGAACTAAAACATTTATGATTTAGAGATGCGTATTAAATTTGCAACGTGGCTTAATGTTCATGAATTGATTCTTATATTATACTTTGTACAATCACGAATCAAATCGATTTAGTTTCAATTTTTTCATGAATATTTCTATGATAGTGAACATCTCTATTTGAAGCATAGTTAGATTCATTTGATTATTTATCATAATTGATTGATCATCATATTTGATCTAGAAATGTTAGATGAATGTGGATAAGTCAGTGGCTAACTTCGATTAACTGTTGTTGAGCTAACCCAATATACACATGTAGGTACGGTTGCCCATATCTAAATATAAGTATATTTCATTTGTATGTAACAATCTAACACCATCTAACAATGGAAACTGATTTCTTAATTTCTAATAAGACTAGCTTGAATCTCAAATCAAGTGTTTATCTAGCGGTGAATATTAATTGCTTTCTTACTAAGCTATCTTAGCTTTAATTGAAAAAAAAACTGATTTGAAAAACTATATAAGGGAGAGCTCTAGCATCTGGGAAACCTAATCCCGGCACTTCCGTGTGTCCAAGTTTCAAACTAGATTTGATTCTCCTTTAACCTAGGTATTTCCAAGACCATTATTAGGTTAACGAATTGCAGACTTCATTTGGGATTCGTGAATCCAGATCAACCTATTTTCTCTGTAGTTGTGTATTGGGATCTTACTTGTTATATCGTATTGAGTTTTATCTTCTCTAATAAGATTTACTCGAGATTTATCTCCTACGTAAGATATAAAAAGTAATCACAACATTTCTTCATTTTAGACTCTTATAATTCCACAATATCTTCTTAAGTTAGTCAGTTAGGTTATTATGAGGTGACTAATATTTCCAGGCTGCTCTTCGGGAGTATAAGACTGGATTATTAGTTGGTTACTGTTCTCCTTCATTTTTGTATCAAAAGAAAAAAAAAGTATAAAGGATAGACATATCTGTGGGAGACAATTTTTTTATAAGTCTTTGAATTTGGGTCGTTGCAACTCTTAGTTATGGGTGAGATCAGCTAAGGGAATCAAGTGTGCAGAATCCAGCGTGGTTCCTAAGTCATAAGGAACACGAATGTACCTTAATCATTGTAATACTTGGTTAGGGTTAAACTGTATTCCAGTCTGAAGTTAACTTGTAGTAGGCTAGAGTCTGTAGTGTCTTAATACAGTATGGTGTTCAAATATGGACTAGGTCCCGAGGTTCTTATGCATTTGTGGTTTCCTCGTTAACAAAATATCTGGTAACTGTGTTATTTCTTTTCCGTATTATATTTTTATACAACTGAAATATCACAGGTTGTACTTAGTTCAACCAGCTGATAAATACAACCTTGATTTTTGGATAGAACTTGATTGGCTCTTGAGCATTGGTCTTTCTTAATATCCAAGTTATTATCATATCAATCAGTCTCACAGATTTTATCCTGTTGATTTACTAATTGTGTTGAGAAAGATAAAAACTCTTTGATATTTTTCTTCATTGAGTCGCACTTTTAAGTTGGTACTCTCGGAATTATATTGGAGCTTTGTCTATACAGATTGTCGAACGAAATATTGGGTGTGGTTGTTATACCCCCCGCGTTTTCAAAACTGATGGGTCTTAATAATTGAATATAGATCTTGGTGAAGTTACATGGACTTCGGAACCTCGCAATGGAATACTACGAAATAGAGTACATGACTGAAACATGTCTTTCTATGCATTGGCTTAAAAACCAATTCCTTGGTCCTTTCTCTTTTATTGTCCAATCAACAATTCTTATCTTTACCTACATTTTTATGTTGAAAAAGTGGGTGAGGAAGATATAACATCACCAATGACAATTTGGTACATCATATACTATTTAAAATTTACTTCAATACTAGTTTAAGTTAACTTCAACATTTGATCAATATATTTTATCTCATCTTGGCAGGAAATTTACAATTCGGTGTCACCAAGACATTCATAAGTCCCAATAGTTTATTTACTCAATCTCATTAATGTATTGATCGACTTCGATTAGTTGTAGGTGCGATCAAATTTGGTCAAATTTGGTTATAATTGGGCTTGTTTATGCAATGAATTTTGGCAAGATCTATCATTGTATCTTAGAGACTTATGATATTAATAAGTGATTTGGATTTATCACATAATTTTAGTGTTAAATACTGATCAGTAGAATGCTCAAAAATGTGCATAACACATATATCTTTGAAACTGAAGTTTGGATAAACTTCTCAACTTTATTGTGTGGGTAAAATATCCGACGGCCACGTGTCAACATCCCAAGGGATGAATACATGGTAAGATGAGGAGGTTGGAGCACTGAATCATCCTCTGAAAAGAAGGGTTTGTCTCAGTCGAGGCAACTGCATAAGCGCCACATGAATGACGCGTGTGTATAAAGGTCTGCTCAGACGGTCAAGTCTAAAAAGCAAGATCGCATTTAATGAAGGATAAGAACGAGACTTGGGTAGTTGAGCATCATGACGGAAGACTCGGACGATCTATACTACGACCCAGAAGCGATGGAGCATGAGGATCTCCAAAGAAGGGCAGCACAATCCAAGGGAGAGCGAGACAACTCGGATGGAGGACCAAGAATGCCATCGCGAGGGACGGTATAGAACGAGTCTGAGGGACCCAGGACGATGGAAGACAACTCGCCCAACTCGGATGATCAAGCGACTACCAGTTTATTCTATCTATAAATACCAGTCCATGTACCAGGAGATGGACGACTTATGTAATCTTAGATGGTCTTTCTACAGAGAATTCCTGAGAGAGACTTAGATAGAGAGAAAGTGAGAAATCTAGAAGAGATGTGTAACACTTTCAAGGGTAAGACCTTATAATCAATAAGAAAACATCTTCTTCTCCGTGGATATAGGTCTTCATGGACGAACCACGTTATCTGCTTGTGTCAATATTTACATTTCATGCTATTTACATCTTGTTCATGTTGAATCTTGTATGTTTAAGTAGTTTTTAGTCTTTAACCTTACTTGGGTGTAGTAGTCAGAAAATATGCAGCTACATATTGGCACTAGAAACAGGGAGGTATGAAGATCTAATCTACCTCCCTAACAACAACTCTATATTGTTTTCATAATCTCTGTAAGATAAATGTTTTCACACTACAAAGTGGATTTCTGTTGATATGAATGAGTAGAGCTCGGACTCAAAAATGATCTTCACGATCTGAGAAGTCTAGAAGAACCTCAAGATCAACAGATCTACGTTTTTTCACTAATTTTCTTTAAGATTTCTTGTTATTTTCAAGATTTTTAAAGTCTTCCTCAAGTAGCTCAGGAGAGTTGTAGATCAAAGTAAATATGAAGTTTTAAACGCTTCGGTGCTCAAACGATCTCCTCCATGAAAGAGCTGGGAAGAGATGCTAGTCAGTAGGCTACACAAGGAATCAATCACCTTATGAGAGTTGAAAAAGACGAACTTTTCATGATGTTCATCATCAAACTCACCATAATCTTGGAATCTCTTTCTTAAAAATGTAAATTTAAGTCAAGGGGAGGAATTAATGAGTATATAATCAGTCATCAAACTCAAAGTTTGTTTGAAATCATAAGTTAAAATATGATGAGATATATTTCCTAGAATGGGAAAACTTACTCAATCGTCATAATTAGATTGTTTTCCTATAGGGGTATGGCGTGTTGAAGGAGATATTTCCTCGAAAAGAGGGGACTGGAAAAATAGCTTTTCTCCATCATCAACACCTCATGCAAAGAGGGAATGTTTTGACATTTTCACATGTCTCCAAAATCTACTGCAAAGTCTTGTTGTACTAAACTGCCCAGTCTGAACTATGACTTAGTAATTGCATGTGATCTGCAAATTTAGGGTCCCACTTTTATAAAAGAAAAGACAAATTAAGTATTATTGCATATGTTGCAGAGAAGTTAATGGTGACGCGACGATCTACTCGTGCGAGCCAATGAGAAAATGGTGGAGCCCAAACAGAAGGACTCGACGATATGGATCCAAGCGAGGCTCTGATCCCAGGCGAGGGACAACTCTATGACCAATATCGGGAAGGACTAACTGATAATTCTAGCTCCGAAGGCGAGGGAAACCCCTTTGAGAAGCGTGATGATATTCATCTTACTCATCCAGGAGGGTTGAGCCGCTTGCCGAGACAAGCAGCAAACAGTGAGGCCAAGGAGATCATCCCTTCAGACCTCGCCGATGCTAATGCTTCTATCGCAGGCATCCTGAAAACCCAAGAGGCCCAGGATAAGAGAATGATGAAATTAGAAAGTCATAATAAAAAGCTGGAACGGAGAAACCGCAGGCTAAAACGCAAAGTAACAAAGAAGGTACCACTCACCACCATTGAAGAAATCCTAGAGGAGGAAAACCCTTTCGAGCATCTGCAAGACGACGAACGAATTAACATCCCTGACACCTCGAACGAGGAAACAACGGATCGATTTACTAAGGGAAGTAGAGGTGTGATCGACCACGATGATAGCATATCCGAGGAGTCATCAGATGTTGATCCAAAACATAGACGAAACAAGAACGAAATCGACGAAGTAAATATTGACTACGAGACCGAGAATCTCGCAGCCAAAAACCCAAAACGAGAGGAGAACTCGAGGTCAACTCGCTCTAAGATTGTGTCATACGTTGAATAATCGGACGATGACTCAGGGCGATCAAGGCATCGCCACCATGAACCATCTTTCTCGCCCGAGAGAGCTCTGGGAAGAAGAAAGAAGGCCGAAACCAGGCGAAATGAGGATGAACTCCAAGCCCGAGTCAACCGATTCGAAGCAATGTATAGAGAATCTACAGGGAAGCAGGAGAATAAGAAGTTGGCTGTAGTCATGCAAGAAGCGGGACAATCTCCCTTGTCCGAAAATCTAATAAGATTTCCATTCCGAAGGAAATGCTCCCTACCGGTGTTCACACCCCCGTTCACAGGAACATGAGATGCAATTGAGCACCTTAGGACTTATCGTATGACACTGACCCAATGGGACCACTACGATGTGTTGTTGTGTAAATTTTTCCCCGCCAGTCTAAGGGATGAAGCCTTATTATGGTATAACAATTTACCTAAAGGCTCGGTCGAATTGTTTGATCATCTATCCGAGATATTCTTAGAAACATATATTCACAACAGCTGAATCCGACATGAGGTTGATTCGTTGTTCCAAATATCAAGAGGACCAAACGAGTCGCTCCGCTCCCTGGTGAAACGATGGAGAAAACTATGTGCTGAGATCGGAAAGGTCCCTGAAGACTATGCGATCTTAGGTTTCAAGAATAGTTTTAGAAAGATAGGCCCTCTTTTTGTCCGCATGTATGAGGCCATGCCAAAAACTTGGGGAAGCTAAGAGAAACCCAAGAGGATTACGTAGCCTTGGAGAAGCTCCAGGATGGAAATTATGATAATATGGCAAAAGGAGCTAGTAGAGGAGCAAATGTGGTAGAACCACAGAGCCGCTCAGTACCGGCCCAAGGAGTAGGGCGATACAACAAAGGGTCAACTCAGTTTGACAAACATCGGACTGGAGGATGGAAAGGAAGAGAACAGGCCCAACAGAAGAAGGGCAAGTTCATTGATCCAGTATATACAAAACTAAATACCCCCATATCAGAGATCCTCAAGAAGCTCGACGGACAACATAAAATCACTTACCCATGGAATAGAGGTCAGCAACCAGAACGAACTAAAAATAGGACTGACTTCGGTGAATTCCACCAATTCCACAGCCACACGACAGACTCGTGTAGGGACTTAAATAAGGTTTTACAAGACATGATTAACGAGGGAAAGCTCCAAGAATACATTGCAAAACCAACAGCCCCACCCACCACTGGGGCATCCATACATCATGTGGATATCCCCCGCGAGACACAGTACTTAGGCTGTAATACCATATCACACTCGGCGATAGCCACCACCGTACGAGAAGGAAATATTACTGGACGAATTCACAAACGAAACTTCAGCGGCGATGAAGTTTTCAGTGCAGCCAGAGAACCCCCAGTGGAGGAATGGATGGAACTTCACGTTACCTTTTCAGCCTCAGAAGCACCATAAGGAGGACAAAACCACAACGACCCACTAGTGGTCACGATGGAAATTGCACTCCCGAGCACGAGGGAGAGGAAACAAAAAATAAGGCACTGGCATGGGCGATGCCCAGAATCTTGATCGATGGCGGCAGCTCTGTGGAGATCTTATTCTATGAAACATTTAAACAAATGGGTCTCAAAGACGAATGTCTCGTACCCTCCTCTTACAACATATTTGGCTTCAACGGGTCATCAACCCGCCCAAAGGGTGAGGTAACGTTAGAAATTCGGGTGGGAAAGATCCTCACCCTAACCACCTTTTGCGTGGTAGATGTACTATCACCTTATATAGCCATTGTGAGACGAACCTGGGTTCGTGGAATTAAAGGAGTGGCCTCGACCTATCACCAAAGGCTAAGATTCCCCACACCTGAGGGAGTGGCATAAATCATTGGAGATCTTGGCGAAGAAAATATTGCTACGAGACATAATTTCAATACGGAGAGAACAAAATAAACTCTGCCAGAGCAAAAAAGAAACGAGCTAAGAATGCCAAAAATCAAGCCGAAATCGATGCTTACATAGCTAGAACGAATGAGGCAAGACGATCTAGAAACAAACTCGCAATGGACAATAACCTCCCATCGGACTCACCCATGGGACCAGTACAAAACCTCTCCGATATAGGGGAATTAAAATCAATTTTCTCGGCCTCGGAGCCAACCAAGGAGGTCAACATCAGAACACCTGAAAACCCGGTTATGGTGAAAATAGGGATACTCCTCAGCAAGGAATAAGAAGAAGAAGAGAAGATGGCGTATGAAGATATGCCAGGAATAGATGATGGTTATTTTCAATGATGTAGTAATAGAGTTCGTTCAAGACTTGTGAAGGTTGTGCTTTTAGATTTAAATTTTAATAATAACAAAAATAAAGCAAGTAAAAGTTGATGTAAAAATTAGAGAAAGACCGGGGCTAGGATTCCACCATTGGTCGATATTAGTGATTTAATAAAACAATAATTATGCAACTTAACATTCAAATTGATTCTAATAGTATTTCCTAGACATGTAGATTTCCAAAAGAATAGATGTTAATCTAAGCATAGAATATCAAAATACTAAAGAAAGCATATTCTATCAAGAGAAAATACACCTAACTAATAAAAATCATATAATCAATTTTGAGTTCAATGCAAAAATCATAATAGAGTTCTTATAATTAATTAAAATAAAGATATATCACTTTTACCGAAACAACAGCTTCCTCCATCTCCCCAAGGATTGTGTTTACCTCATCATCATCTTGGAAACACGCTCAAAAGTTAATTTCATTTATGCTCAAAAATGGTTTACAAATGATGAGAATGGTTAAAGTTATAGAGAACGATAAATGCAAATTGTCGCTGTTACTGTAGTATATAAGACTGTCAACTATCAGTCGATGTTACTGTAGCTTCTAAGACTGCCACTGATGTGTTTCAATTACTGTAGCATAAACGACTGTCTAGGATGGTCTTATGTTCTTCGTGTTCTTCACAACAGCAGAAATGGTAGTTTTCTGCCACTTGATTATCTCGACTCTCTGATGCTCTGCAACTCTCCTAATCTCTCTCCCCTCCACTGTACTGACCCTGAACGACTTATATAGCCTCACTGCACCCAAATCTCGCATCATAACTGCAAATAATTCTCTCTTCAATACTCTTCTATCACGGGATTATTTTTTTCCTTTTAAAACCCGTTCACGCGTCTGCAAGTGATTGTCCGTATCTGTTGTTGGTTATACACACTAAAACACGCTACTGAATGTCATTGTTTGGTTCAAACACTCTCAAGACACACGCACAGCACAGAATTCACGGGAAAGAGTGAGATATTCTCGTGCACACTGTCCATATTTAACCCGATCAATATAGCCCAACTTAATCCAAGAAAAAGCCAATACCACGCCTATTAATGTCCGTCACGTCTTCCTCTGCAGATCCAGCCATTGAGTCTCGCTAAATCATCCCAAATCTCGTACCAGAAATATGTTCTTCTGCTGCCATTATTTCTCGCCAAAACCAGAATTTTGGACTGATGAAGATGGGTATCCCCCTATCCATAGTAGGGATGCGAATAACAGCTGCCCAACTAAGGTGCCCCTTAGTAATTGATGTGCCCCTTAACAAAAATGAGAGTCCGCACAGCACATGTTCTCCGGGGTGCCATAGAAAACTTTTCAAGCTGAATTTTCCACGCATGTTTATTTCTCCAAAAATACCTACAAACACACAAAACACCATAATAAGGACGAAAACGAGTACTAGCAATACGAAACATTGAGGACAAATTAGACACATAAATGCGTCTAACAAATACCCCCAAACTTATTATTTTCTAGTCCTCGAGCAAAACTAATAAAACTGAGTTAATCTCGGGAGGGTTTACCAGAGGTGTACCCACAAAACCATTACTCCATACCTTAGCTATCTATGCAGAACCTTGGAAGGCATTAAAGAATCTCCTTGGTTGGCATACTTATTGACTATAGGAGGAAGTACCGTGATGCGAAATTCCAATTTATGTACACGAGTTTGAACTCAAGCATACTAAAATTCATATAAAGTGACAGAGCTCTACTCAGATAGTTTCTGGACATCATAAACCGGAGTCAACCAATCACATGGATAGATTAAGAAGATGGATGTAGAGAAAAACTTAGATGATATTAACTAAGGTGAACCTATCCTAATGGACTGAGATACTGGTCTGGACTAATATCAACACACCGGCATATACAAGGGAACTAGTGGTCGATAATCCTAACTCTAGGTCAACTCAGCTGGCATATATAAGGGTACCAGTGGTCGACTTTATTGTATTTATTCCGGTTGGTCTAGTGGTCTGGTCTCAATTTTTTTTTTTTTTTTTTTTTTTGATCTCGGTCACTCTATTTCACCCTAGCAATGGTAAAAAGAAAAATAAGAATGATCAGGAATCTTTCGATGTTTCCATCACGAGGATATGGTGAAACTACCATGTTTTTTTTTGTCTAACACCTGAGCTTTGTGCTTTTATGAATAGACTCTTCTAGATGTTTCCATCTAATCAGATTGGTTCCTCAACTCCTACAACCAAAATGTTTCCATCCACTTAGATTGGTTAGTGCCATCCTTAATAAACATAAATTTCTAGGCTCTGGAGTTTATTTATTGCAGCTAACAAAAAGTTTCTTCCCCACCCCCAAACTTAAACCTAACATTGTCCTCAATGTTCTAAAAATGAAATTAAAAGCATGAACAATGAGAAACTGTTACCACTTGAGGAAAAGAAACAAGGAAGGATATTACCGTGTCACATGAATGCGGGTGCCTCCCAATAAATGCTAATTTTAAAGTTTCTAGCTAGACATCAAATACCTCAAAAAGGATTGTCACCTTCCACAGTCGTATACCAATAGTCGAAACAATCGTGGGTCCACAAGACCAAATAGAGCTAACACAAATATGAGACAACTACACTGGTTCAGAAAAATGAAAAGAAGGAGCACATCCTCGTCTAAGATTTCTGTCAAGACAACTGGGTTTATCTGGGTAGCATAATTGAGCTTCTTATGTGTATCTTGATAAATAGGTTCATCTGAAAAACGGGTCTCTAATACCTGAGTTACCTCCTGGACAGTATCAGGTGGATCAGGTTGCGGAGTCTGAATAGAATCAAGTGATATCTCAGATGCACAAAGCTCGAGTCCCAAGTTAGGGACTCTAATTAGGGATACGTAACAATCACAAGAACCATCACTACCCCCAAACTTAGGGTTTTCACTACTCACAGTAAAACCTCTAACTATTGATTGAATTTCCGGATCTTCAGAGTCCTTAAAATACTCAAGAGATTCTTCCAATTCTCCACCCCCAAACTTATGGTTATCATTACTCTCAGAAAGACCTAACATTATTTCCTGAACTTCAGGGTCCGTAGAGTCTTTAAAATACTCAAGGGCTTCTTCTAAAGATTGATCACACATCTGGTCTAAGAGAATGGTTAAATTCATCTAAAGAATCTCCCAATAGAGTATCATGCCAATTATCCTGAACTAAAATGCTAATCATATTCGCTTCTTCTAATTCATCATTCTCATTCTCATAAGGTTGTCTAGTAACATTAAATACATTTAGTTCAGTGGTCATATTACCAAAGGATATGTTCATAAGTCCGGTTCTACAGTTGATGACAGCGTTAGCTGTAGCTAAAAATGGGCGACCTAAAATCACCGGGATTTGAGCACTTGGGTCCTGAACTGGATGGGTGTCTAAAACAAAAAAATCCACTAGATAAATAAACTTATCAACCTCAATCAGAACATCCTCTATGACACCACGAGGGACTTTGACAGACCTATCAGCTAATTGTAGTGTCATTTTAGTCGGTTTCAACTTACCAAGACCTAGATGGGTGTAAACATGATACGAGAGTAAGTTAACACTAGCTCCTAAGTCAAGTAATGCCTTATCGACAGTGTGGTTACCAATTTCACAAGATATGGTAGGGCATCCAGGGTCCTTATACTTAGGGGGTGTTTGGTTTAGAAGAATTGAACTTACTTCACCAGCTAAAAAGGCTTTCTTATGAACATTAAGCTTACACTTTCTTGTACAATGATCTTTAAGGAACTTGGCATAAGCAGGCATCTGCCTAATTGCTTCCAATAAAGGGATGTTGATGTTCACCTGCTTAGATATCTCCATTATCTCGTTGAAAGTTGACTCCTTCTTTGTTGGGGTTAACAACTGAGGATATGGGGCTTTAGGCACAAAGATAGTCCTATCAGGAATTTCTTGGGACTCCTTAGAAATTGTTTCAGTTTCCTCAGCTATGGGTTCCTCTTGGGAAGTAGAAGGTGGAACTATAGTATGTTCACTTGGCATGGCTACCTTATTGTCTATTGTTTTACCGTTCCTGAGGGTTTTTATCGAGTTCACATGGTTTGATGATTCCTCACCAACTAAAGATATTTGATGGACCCCCCTAGGATTGGCTTGAGTTTGACTAGGAAACTTACCTTCTTCTCTCTCACTTAAATACTTAGCTATTTGACCTACTTGAAGTTTTAATTTAGCAAGAGTCTGGGAATTATCCTTATGGTTCTGCATGGTTTCTTTTTGAAAGCTAAGGTGGTTAGCTGATAACATATCATGGTTTTTTACTAACATAGTAAGAGCTTCTTCTAAGGTAGAGATCTTTTTCTCAGAAGTGTTCTAAAACTGGGTTTGACCTGAAGGGTTCTGAGTATAACCAAAACCTGGCGGAGGCTGAGTATTATTAGGCTGACCTTGATTCTGGCCCTTGGACCAAGAAAAATTAGGATGGTTTCTCCAACCAGGGTTGTAAGTCTCTGAGTATGGGTCAAACTTCTGACGGTTCTCGAACCTAGCATTGTTATAGACAACATGGGATTGCTCTTCACTAACATGACCTTCCCAAAACGAGTTATTGGGTTCTATTCCACAACTAGAGACTTGAGAGGCTCTAATCCTATTATCAGTTTCAACAAGAGACCTATGTTTAGGCTGATTTAATTCCGAAGATTCTAACCTTCTAGACAAAGCAGCAAACTTAACATCTGACCCGAATCTTGTATCTACCACATTGGTGCTACTTCTATTGACCAAGAGTCTTTTAGGGGGTTCAACACAAGACTCCCACTGTTGGGATTTTTCAGCAATAGCTCCTAAAAAGGTAAAAGCATCATCAACATTTTTATTAGTGAACTCAACAGCGCACATATACTCGACCATGGCTTTGGTCGAATAGTCTAAACCATTATAAATAATCTCCACAAGTTTCATCTTATCAAATCCATGGTGAAGACACTCGGATAGGAGATCACTGAATCTCTCTAAAAACCTATAAAGAGACTCTCCCTCTTGTTGCACACTAGCACTAGTATTCTGCCTAACAGCTGCAGTTTTATGCTTAGGGTAGAATTTCAAGTAGAAAGCAGCAATAAGTTCCTTCCATGTTTCAATGGATTCAGATGGTAGGTTGTTCAGCCAGGTCTTTGCTTTATCTCTCAAGGAAAAGGGGAATATCTTAAGTTTCAAAACTTCATCAGTAAGGTCTTTTATTCTAACTGTCCCACAAATTTCCTCAAAGTCCCTAATATGAAAATAAGGGTTCTCATCATCTTTTCCTAAGAATATAGGGATCATCTGAAGTATACTAGGTTTTATCTCGAAATTAGCCGTATTGGCTGGCAATTTAATGCACGAAGCTCGGTTGGTCCTAGTTGGGAACATGTAATCTTTCAAAGTTGTCATCGCTGGCACAACTAAAGTACTAGGGGTACTTTATTCACAGAGAGACAGATTCTCAAAACTGAAGTTTCCAAAATCGAGGCTCTCAAAAGAAGAGTCTTCGAGCTCCCCGCCTTCACAAGAAGAACTACTCGGTTTATCACTAATCAAACGACCTAGAGTGTTTCTTTTCCAAGCCCGCTCTCTAATAACCTCGGGCATACACTAGAAAAACAAAAGAAAAGAAAAAAGTCCTAAAAGGAAGGGAAGTTCTATGCAAACACAAACAAGGCTGACTTCACCACAACAAACCTACTGATTTCTAGCAAACAAAAAACATGAAGGGTCCACTTAGATTGTTTCTAAACCAGCTTCTAATCCTTCTAAAGGGAATTCGTTACAATGTAAGAAAACCCCTCTGGAATCAATCCGAGTCAAACTAAGTTGAATAGAGGCGAGGGAAGCTGCATGAAGCTTTGATACCCAAGGCCTCACCGCATTACAAGGCGGCGCAGTCACGCATTCAACTCACAGAAACCATCATGAACTTCGAAGTATGCTTAAAAGAGTAACCAATATTTTTCGAACGACTTTTCCTATTAAGCTCGTTACCCTATAGGTCTCGTTCTAGTCAGTATTTTAAGCTTAGGTTCGCGTTTGGTATCGTTTTCCTCAGGCGGGCAAGAAGAGAACGGTGATGAAATCCGAACCCTTATCTTGTATGGCCAGTCCTTGCCTTTTACTAGGAAATTAAAGCAGCCGTATTCAGTTCCTCGACATATATTCACACGAAGGAAGACATTAACTCGCTGACAGGGGATTCGCGAGTGTTTCGACAAACTTACCTCCCGTTCCTGACGGGGGAAGAACCGCTGAAGTCGACTCGGGCCACGACTCCTATGTCATGTACGAACCCGAGGGGCCGAGGCGATATCGTAATCGCCGTCCTTCTCTGCAAACAATTTATATTTAAACTACCCTTCCGTAGGGTTTAAAAAATTTATAAAAAATAAAGTCCACAGTCCAAAAATGAAATGCAAAAGAAAAAGATAATCTAAAAAAATAAAAATAAAATGTCTCTTTTTTTTTTCTTTTCTTCCTCTCTTTTTTATAAAATAAAAAAAAATCTTCTTCTTTCTCTCCTTTCGCGTTGCCTTTTACTCCAAGTCTTTAAGTATTCACCAAAAGCTTTGGCAAAATTTTTCTTTCGCTCCAAATTCCAAATTCTGTAAGGAAAAGACAAAAACCCAAAAACGTAAAGAATAAAAAAAAACAAATAAAAACCTAAAAAAAAAAAAAAAACTAAAAACTCTAGCCTAAAGACAAGTCTGCGTCGGCGGCACCAAAAATTGATGGTTATTTTCAATGATGTAGTAATAGAGTTCGTTCAAGACTTGTGAAGGTTGTGCTTTTAGATTTAAATTTTAAGAATAACAAGAATAAAGCAAGTAAAAGTTGATGTAAAAACTAGAGAAAGACCGGGGCTAGGATTCCACCATTGGTCGATATTAGTGATTTAATAAAACAATAATTATGCAACTCAACATTCAAATTGATTCTAATAGTATTGCCTAGACATGTAGATTTCCAAAAGAATAGATGTTAATCTAAGCATAGAATATCAAAATACTAAAGAAAGCATATTCTATCAAGAGAAAATACACCTAACTAATAAAAATCATATAATCAATTTTGAGTTCAATGCAAAAATCATAATAGAGTTCTTATAATTAATTAAAATAAAGATATATCACTTTTACCGAAACAACAGCTTCCTTCATCTCCCCAAGGATTGTGTTTAGCTCATCATCATCTTGGAAACACGCTCAAAAGTTGATTTCATTTATGCTCAAAAATGGTTTACAAATGATGAGAATGGTTAAAGTTACAGAGAACGATAAATGAAAATTGTCGCTGTTACTGTAGTATATAAGACTGTCAACTATCAGTCGTTGTTACTGTAGCTTTTAAGACTGCCACTGCTGTGTTGCAATTACTGTAGCATAAACGACTGTCTAGGATGGTCTTATGTTCTTCGTGTTCTTCACAGCAGCAGAAATGGTGGTTTCCTGCCACTTGATTATCTCGACTCTCTGATGCTCTGCAACGTTCCCAATCTCTCTCCCCTCCACTATACTGACCCTGAACGACTTATATAGCCTCACTGCACCCAAATCTCGCATCATAACTGCAAATAATTCTCTCTTCAATATTCTTCTATCACGGGTTTATTTTTTTCCTTTTAAAACCCGTTCACGCGTCTGCAAGTGATTCTTCGTATCTGTTGTTGGTTATACACACTAAAACACGCTACTGAATGTCATTGTTTGGTTCAAACACTCTCAATACACACGCACAACACAAAATTCACGGGAAAGGGTGAGATATTCTCGTGCACACTGTCCATCTTTAACCCGATCAATATAGCCCAACTTAATCCAAGAAAAAGCCCATACCACGCCTGTTAAAGTCCGTCACGTTTTCCTCTGCAGATCCAGCCATTGAGTCTCGCTAAATCATCCCAAATCTCGAACCAAAAATATGTTCTTCTGCTGCCATTATTTCCCGCAAAAACCAGAATTTTGAAACGATGAAGATGGGTATCCCCCTATCTAGAGTATAGGTGCGAATACCAGCTTCCCAACTGAGGTGCCCTTTAGTAATTGAGGTGCCCCTTAACAAAAATGAGAGTCCGCACAGCACATGTTCTCCGGGGTGCCATAGACAAATTTTCAAGCTGAATTTTCCACACATGTTTATTTCTCCAAAAATACCTACAAACACACAAAACACCATAATAAGGACGAAAACGAGTACTAACAATACGAAACATTAAGGACAAATTAGACACATAAATGCGTCTATCAATAGACCCCGACGTGTGCTGTCATCACCTAAAATTTTACCCAAAGCACAAGCCCATGCGGCAAAAAAGGAGAAAAGTGGCACCAGAAAACCATGAAGCCATCCGGAAAGAGCTAAAGAAAATGGAAGCTTTAGGGGTGATACGAGAAGTCCAATATCCAACATGAATATCTAACATGGTGATCGTGCCAAAGAAAAACGGGGGAGTAAGGATCTGTATCGACTTTAGCGACCTTAACAAATCTTGTCCTAAGGACAGCTTCCCACTCCCTAACATAGACCAACTTGTAGAAGCAACCTCAGCATACGGATTGCTGTCTCTGATGGACGGATACTCTGTTTATAACCAGATCCCCCTCTCCGAGGAAGATCAAGAACATACCGCTTTATTCACCCCTCGTGCCCTATACTTCCATATCAAAATGCCATTTGGGTTAAAAAATGCAGGGGACACCTACCAAAGAATGGTGGAAAAGATGTTTGGCGGTTGGATACACAAAACCCTAGAGGTATACGTAGACGATATGCTTGTTAAGATCAAACTCCCACAAGATCATGCACATGACCTCAGGGAAATCTTCGCAAAAATGAGAAAATTTAACATGAAGATCAATTCCGCAAAATGTGCCTTCGGAGTAACCTCAGGCAAATTCTTGGGCTACTTGGTCACCAAACGAGGAATTGAGGTTGATCCCGAGAAGGTACGGGCCATATTGGAAATGCCTTCCCCAGCAACGGTCAAGAATGTACAGAGACTGAATAACCGGCTGGCGGCCTTGGATAGCTTCATCTCCCGATCATCTGACAAATGCAGAGACTTCTTCAACACCTTAAAGAAGGGTGAAAAGTTTTCTTGGACTAGTGCTTGTGAGGAAGCCTTTCAAAAAATCAAGGAACATCTGGCAACCTTGCCAATTCTCCAAAAGCCCAACCCAGGTGAAAAACTCTACATCTACCTATCGGCAATCAATACTTCGATTAGTGCAGTACTCACTCGCATAGATGCAGATGCGGAGCAACCAATTTATTTCATCAGCAAAACTCTGACGTCGGCCTATAAAAACTATTCAAAGATCGAGAAGATAGTGCTATCTCTGGTCTACGCAACACAGAAGCTGCGCACTTTTTTTCATGCGCACACTGTAACAGTCATCACTAAAGCCCCCATAAAGTCCGTGCTAGACCATGCCGACAGAGCAGGTAGAATTTCCAAGTGCGGGGTCCAAATCAAACAATTTGGTGTCAAATACCAAGCCCAGACGGCAAGTAAAACCCAGGTGGTCGCAGATTTCTTAGCGGATTTCCCAATGGACGATACTGATGAGATTGAGGAAATCCTGGTAGGCTTCTAAAAGGTCCTAAAAATTATCCCCGGCCAAAAACTTGGTGGGCCCGGAGATATGTATAAAATTAAGCGCAATAAAAACGGTGGCCTACAGTAATACCGCAAGTGCACGGTCGTCAGTTGTAGCTCGTGCAAGTACGGGTCGATCCACAGAGATCGGGTGTGTTTGGAGTTTTCTAGCTAATTGGGTTCCTAAATTGCTGTTGGGCTTAGTTGGTCTTTGAAGTGTAAGCGGATTCCTAAGAATGAACTGGCCTTAGTCTTTTGAGTTAGGCTTTTGGGTTAAGCCCACAGTTGAATGAATTGGGCTTTGGTTTGAGCTGGGCCTGTGGTCTTTCAACAATTTACAATGGGCTTTTGTTTTGGTCTTCTGGTGAGCTCAAGTTGTGCTCTGGGCTTTTGGGCTCAATGGGATTGAGCTAACAGTGGACTGTGGGCTGGGCTTTGGAGAAGAAGCAGCAGCAGCAGGGTAGCAGACAGCTTCAAGGGAAGTGGAGTGGCAGCAACAGCTGCAGAAACTCAGATGCAGGAGAAGAAGTGGCAGCAGCACAAGGCAATGCAAGTAGTAGCAGCACAAGAACAGCAAGGCAGAGGCAAGTGCACAGCAAGGCCAAGAAAACAGCAGCAACAACAGAGTTGCAGCAAGCCAAGGGAAGTAACAAGAAAAGAAGTAGCAGCAATAGCACAAGCAAGGAAGAAAACAGCAGTAGGGGAAGCATACAGTGGGAAAGCAAGGCAATAAAACAAAGGCAATGCAGTAAACAACAACAATGGAAATACTAGACAGCAAAGAAAGATGACAATGAAGAAAACAGTGTGAACAAGATAAATGAACCAAGGCCTAAGGCCAAGGCCAAGGGCAAGGGAGATGGTGAAGCTAACATATCAAGGCTAAGGCATTCATCTAGAGTGGGAAGAGAACTAGCTTGCTCATTGTCACTAGTGAGCACTAGTTTCTCCCAATGCTCAATCAAATCAGTGCAACCTAAGCATACAAAAATGGAATGGCAAGATAATCAGCTTGCTATGAGCACTGATTTCTTCAATTACTCAATCAATTCAGTGCTTCAAAGGCTTCTAGCCTAGCATTCCATCAAACTAACATTACATGACAGTGAATTAATCCTAACAGTGAGCATTTAACTAACATTAACAGTGAAATAACATGGAATTAAACCTAAACAGTATACTAACAGACATTTAAACAACAAATATAAACATTAACAGTGATTCTAGCAGTGAGATAAACATGAACAGGGATTGATTTGTAACTGAAATTGAACATTAAAATTAAACATACACTAACCCAAATTTGGGGGAATCTTGGCTAGCCCAAGAACGCCCTCAAATTGCTCTACACACTCTCTATTTATAGCATACAAATACCCAAATTTCGAAACCCTAATTTTACAGACCTAGGGTTTGATTTTTTTACCTAATTTGATGTAGCAACATCAAATTAAACCTCGACCCATTCTTCCTCTGACATTGTAGCTTCATTCCCATGCCTTTTCTAGCTTCTCTAGCTCGATCTATCTCATCAGTCTCTTACCTAGGGATTAGAATAGGGGAGAGCTTGATGGAATAGATAGGTAGAGAGATAGGGTGGTTGTGATGATGTGGTATTTGGTAGTGACAGTGGAGAGTTGGTGGTGGTGGCGGACATGGTGGTACGGTGGTGAGTGGAGTTGGTGGTGGGAGCAGTTGCAGAGGAGAAGGAAGGAAGAAGTCGATGGAAAGAAGGAGGGGAGTGTTTGGCGATGGGTATAGGGTTAGGTTGCTCGGGTGTGAGGCGGGTGCAGCGATTTTTGATGTTTAGCGAGACTAAGCCGTGAGATGTGGAGCTGGTAGGTAGATCGGACGGTGATGCGGAGGCAAGCGAGGAGCGACCGTCGGATGAAGGGATACAACGAAACGAACGGTGCTAGATTAGGTTAGGTGTGTAGTGTAAGGCGGAGATATCAAACTTTGATGAACAGCAAGGGAGCAACCGTTGGATTCAACTACCATCTAATCTGAAGGCTTGGAATTTCAGGCTGTGGTGCTTGGCAGAGACTTCAGATTTTGATGCTCTATGAAGGAGCGACCATCGGATGCTTCTGAGAACTGATCTGATGGCTGAGAACGGAGGCGTTTTTGTGTGTGAAAATGAGGTTGTGCGCACCATTCTTCGCGGCTTCCTTGCGTGATTTCTCCCGGCTTTTCACTACTTTCTGCTCTTTTTGCTCCGCAAGTCATCCAGACTTTATTTATTACCTAAAAATGCAAAATTAATTAATAAAAATATTTATTCTTGAAAACAATGAAAATACAGAATATGGGATAAAATGTAGAATTAATGCACAAAAGATGAGTTAAATGCCAACAAAAAGGGATAATATACAATATTTGGCACTCATCAAATACCCCCAAACCTGAATTTTACTTGTCCTCAAGTAAAACAAAACTAAGGAAATCCTAACTATACCACTGTCGTGGCTCTCGAATGCATTTAGCGTATGCACTAAGCCTTTTAAACCACTAAGTGTTCCTAGTGGACGAGTTGAAGTCTCGTGAAGGTTTGCTTAGAACGTACCTACAAAGTTCTAGGTCAAAATATAAGCTCAGATTCCATCAAATGTGACATGTGCAAAACAGTTAAGCTCACAGCAAAATGGAGATGTCAATCTAGCTATCAAAGGCACAGTCCTAGCACTGATAACAAAAAAAATAGACATGTGATAAGAGTGTAAAGTGTATCTACACATGTGTAAAGAAAGATCTGAAGTTATGACTACTAATCACCAAGAGATAGTTTCTCAGGCTAAGAACCAAGGTCGAAATCTAGCTAGCTGTCCGGACTTTACGAGAATTGTGAATGAGTTGGAGGTATTTCACAATTACTCGCGTTGTACATCAATGGTATACACCCTTCCTTGCTTATTACAATGAAACAACAAAATGACTATTTACATGACTCTTATTTACATTGACTACTCTCTTTTATTTTTGGAAGAGACAAGAGAGATGATATAATACTTGATTTTTTGTATTTTTCTGATATATTTTTTTTCTCTTTTTTTTTTTTTTTTTTTTTTACATTTTTTTTTTTTTTGATTCGGAAACACTTTTGATACATATACAAAAGAAACAAAAGATTACATGACACTTTGCAAGAGGTAGCCCTTTTTGATGCACCCAGTTAAATTCGATGGTTTCTTTCTTAATGTAACCTCCACCTTCTATCCCAACCAACCAAAGAACAAGCTAGTCAAGTTTCGTATTCTTCTAAAGTGATTGGCAATCGTAACTTCCTATCCAACACCTTGAAGATCGAGGCCATACATGTATTGGTAGATCGTGCGCGTGCAAATTTCTTATCACTATGTGAATTGTGCTAGAATCAGGGTGCCTAAATATCTAGACTAAGACTCCTAATAAAAATACATATTTGCACAAGAGTCAACATTTCAAGGTAAATGAGCTCCATTTTTTATGATTTTTTTCAATTTTTTTAATTTTTTTGAATTTTGATTTTTCAATTTTTTTGGAATTTTTTTTCAAAAAGAAGAAGGAGTTCGTTTTCAATTATGGCAAATTATCATGGTATCTACTCTATACCCCCAAACCTAAACTAAACATTGTCCTCAATGTTTCAAAATATGGAAAGAATTAAAATGCAACATATGGAAAGGGACATGCTGAGTAGAGTAAAAGGAGAGAGAATACCCGATTGTACGGCGGTAGCTCGATTAAAACTCCGTTATTCAAGGCAAAAATCCAACATATTTCAGCCGAGATCATATTGGATTAGCAAAATATATACAAAAGGAACAAAAGAGTTTTTTAAGAAATTTTAGCTACTGGATTATATACAAAAAATTCACCATACACTAACAATCTAAAGAGTTGAGGATCAACCCAAAAGACAAAGTGTAGAGACATAGAAAGTTTCAAAACACTAAAATTGGACTTAAATGGGGGAGAGTGAAAAACCGAATGAATCACCCCTGAACCAAAATTTTTCAACAGGTTTACTTTTAAGCACAAAATCTTTTAATTTTAGGGGTTCAGGATTCAAAAGGTCTAACTCATAATGGACTGTTTTAGGGATGGGCAAAGAAATGCATTCCAACTGTGGCTCTTTAAAAGTGTTATATTTTGAAGCAAAATAGTCCAAGAGGACTTGGGAAGCACACAGTTCCAATCCTAGATTAGGAATTTTCAGAAAAATCGGTTTGACAATATGGGTACAAACCAATCTAGGTTGGGTGGAAGGCCATCAGATTGTGACTTAGGTAGAAGAATAGGCATATCATTATCAATCAAATCAAAATCTCCTAACTCATCTACACATGTCACATCATGCTCACAATCATCAATCAAATTGGAAAGATCACAATCAGAATTATCAACATCATCAACAGATTTATTCTCGTGTATCGGCACATCAGGGGAAACATCACATGGAATACTAGAAGAAATATCATGCATTAAGGTCGGGGCAGATAAGCTTAATGTATTTGAACCCAGAGGTTCCATAACATTTTCAGTATAGACATGTTCTTCTAACATAACATCATAATCATCATCATCATCATGATAGGAATTTTGCAATCTAGGATAATTTTCAATCCTAAGGTCGGAGCTATTACAAGAATAAAACTCTAATTCATGGGGGTGAATCATATCATGTGGTGTTGTTCCTGTTTCCCTAACGGATTCCCATTGATGGGTTTTCTGCAATCTCGGCTAAAAAATTCCATGCATCATCCACAGATTTATCAATAAACTCACCATTACACATAGACTCAACCATGGTTCGAGATTTAAAGTCTAGTCCCTCATAGAGGATGACGACAAGTCTCCACTTCTCAATTCCATGGTGCGGACATTCACTCAACAATTCATTAAAACGTTAAAAATAGTGAAAAACAGTTTCCTCATCCAATTGGACAAAACAATTGATACTTTGACGAATAGCGATGGTCCTATGATGTGGAAAGAATTTTTTGAAAAATAGATCTGTGAGTTGGTCCCAAGTGTTGATTGATTGTGGTCTCAAACCGTAAAACCATGTTTTGGCCCTTTCCTTTAAAGAAAATGTAAACAAACGCAATTTCAGAGAGTCTTCGGACATATGATCAGGTTGCATAGTCCGACAAATTTGTTCAAACTCTCTTACATGAGTATAGGGGTTCTCAGAATCGAACCCTCGAAATATAGGAAGTATTTGTATCATGCTTGCATTTATTTTAAAAGGGTTATTGGTTTGAGGTAATACAATACATGATAATGGAATTTTTATTGACGGATACATGTATTCATGGAGAGCACGAGGTTGGCCCATTTTGAAATGACACAAAGCCCACTATTTGGTTTTTAAATGGGTTTTCAAAAATTTGGTTTTTGATGGGTTTGGATTTTTGGGAAAAATTTGGTTTTGGTGGGAGACATTTGAAAATTAAAATTTGGTTTAAAAATGGGAGCAAAGTAGAAATTTGGTTTTAAAATTGGGAGCAAAAGAAATTTTTTTTTTATTTTTTTTTTTTTTTTATTTTTTTTTTTATTTTTTTTTTTTTTTAACAGAAAATAAAATTTGGTTTTTGAAATGGGAGCAAGCCCACTGTTGGTCCTCTAATGGAATGGAAGGAAGGCTGCGGCTCAAGAAACACTAAGTTTTAATTTTGATAGTTTAATTTGGCCCAGTTGGTTAAGGCCCGACGTTTGTTTTAAAACTTTGGTTTCGAGGTCCACTCTTGAGTGGAAGCAAGACCACAATCGGTTACAAGCTCAGCTGGGTTTAAACCCAGAGTCCAAAATACAAGTCCAATGGAAGAATTTAAACAAGCCCACACAAAATAAATACAAGCCCACAAATTAAACAACAAGCCCAAAAATAATTAATTACAAACCCAAAATAGAAAAATAAAAAGCCCAAAAAATTGGGTTAATTATTACAAGCCCACAATTAAAGAAATTTGGAAGCCCACAGGTTGGGTTCTCTTAATGGAATGGGTTTAGGCTTACCTTTTTAGCACAGCCCAGCTGCTCTGATATTGTTGCAAAAACCCAGTTGGGTTTTGGTTCTTTTCCTTGGTGGCGTCCCAGCAGAGGAAAAACAGGTTCAGAACAGCAGGTCCAACAGCAAATGAAGTGAAGCAGATGCAAATGCTATGAAATGAAATACAAAATAGCTAAAGAAAAACACAAGAAAAACACAGCACCAATCCCTGGCAGCGGCGCCAAAAACTTGGTAGGCTTCTAAAAGGTCCTAAAAATTATCCCCGGCCAAAAACTTGGTGGGCCCGGAGATATGTATAAAATTAAGCGCAATAAAAACGGTGGCCTACAGTAATACCGCAAGTGCACGGTCGTCAGTTGTATCTCGTGCAAGTACGGGTCGATCCACAGAGATCGGGTGTGTTTGGAGTTTTCTAGCTAATTGGGTTCCTAAATTGCTGTTGGGCTTAGTTGGTCTTTGAAGTGTAAACTGGCTTGTGATTGAAGTTGGCTTTGGCCTTATTCCTAAGAATGAACTGGCCTTAGTCTTTTGAGTTAGGCTTTTGGGTTAAGCCCATAGTTGAATGAATTGGGCTTTGGTTTGAGCTGGGCCTGTGGTCTTTCAACAATTTACAATGGGCTTTTGTTTTGGTCTTCTGGTGAGCTCAAGTTGTGCTCTGGGCTTTTGGGCTCAATGGGATTGAGCTAACAGTGGACTGTGGGCTGGGCTTTGGAGAGGAAGCAGCAGCAGCAGGGTAGCAGACAGCTGCAAGGGAAGTGGAGTGGCAGCAACAGCTGCAGAAACTCAGATGCAGGAGAAGAAGTGGCAGCAGCACAAGGCAATGCAAGTAGTAGCAGCACAAGAACAGCAAGGCAGAGGCAAGTGCACAGCAAGGCCAAGAAAACAGCAGCAGCAACAGAGTTGCAGCAAGCCAAGGGAAGTAACAAGAAAAGAAGTAGCAGCAATAGCACAAGCAAGGAAGAAAACAGCAGTAGGGGAAGCATACAGTGGGAAAGCAAGGCAATAAAACAAAGGCAATGCAGTAAACAACAACAATGGAAATACTAGACAGCAAAGAAATATGACAATGAAGAAAACAGTGTGAACAAGATAAATGAACCAAGGCCTAAGGCCAAGGGCAAGGGAGATGGTGAAGCTAACAGAGCAAGGCTAAGGCATTCATCTAGAGTGGGAAGAGAACTAGCTTGCTCATTGTCACTAGTGAGCACTAGTTTCTCCCAATGCTCAATCAAATCAGTGCAACCTAAGCATACAAAAATGGAATGGCAAGATAATCAGCTTGCTATGAGCACTGATTTTCCATTACTCAATCAATTCAGTGCTTCAAAGGCTTCTAGCCTAGCATTCCATCAAACTAACATTACATGACAGTGAATTAATCCTAACAGTGAGCATTTAACTAACATTAACAGTGAAATAACATGGAATTAAACCTAAATAGTATACTAACAGACATTTAAACAACAAATATAAACATTAACAGTGATTCTAGCAGTGAGATAAACATGAACAAGGATTGATTTGTAACTGAAATTGAACATTAAAATTAAACATACACTAACCCAAATTTGGGGGAATCTTGGCTAGCCCAAGAACGCCCTCAAATTGCTCTACACACTCTCTATTTATAGCATACAAATACCCAAATTTCGAAACCCTAATTTTACAGACCTAGGGTTTGATTTTTTTACCTAATTTGATGTAGCAACATCAAATTAAACTCGACCCATTCTTCCTCTGACATTGTAGCTTCATTCCCATGCCTTTTCTAGCTTCTCTAGCTCGATCTATCTCATCAGTCTCTTACCTAGGGATTAGAATAGGGGAGAGCTTGATGGAATAGATAGGTAGAGAGATAGGGTGGTTGTGATGATGTGGTATTTGGTAGTGACAGTGGAGAGTTGGTGGTGGCGGACATGGTGGTACGGTGGAGCAGTTGTGGAGTTGGTGGTGGAGCAGTTGCAGAGGAGAAGGAAGGAAGAAGTCGATGGAAAGAAGGAGGGGAGTGTTTGGCGATGGGTATAGGGTTAGGTTGCTCGGGTGTGAGGCGGGTGCAGCGATTTTTGATGTTTAGCGAGACTAAGCCGTGAGATGTGGAGCTGGTAGGTAGATCGGACGGTGATGCGGAGGCAAGCGAGGAGCGACCGTCGGATGAAGGGATACAACGAAACGAACGGTGCTAGATTAGGTTAGGTGCTGTAGTGTAAGGCGGAGATATCAAACTTTGATGAACAGCAAGGGAGCAACCGTTGGATTCAACTACCATCTAATCTGAAGGCTTGGAATTTCAGCGCTGTGGTGCTTGGCAGAGACTTCAGATTTTGATGCTCTATGAAGGAGCGACCATCGGATGCTTCTGAGAACTGATCTGATGGCTGAGAACGGAGGCGTTTTTGTGTGTAGAAAATGAGGTTGTGCGCACCATTCTTCGCGGCTTCCTTGCGTGATTTCTCCCGGCTTTTCACTACTTTTCTGCTTTTTGCTCCGCAAGTCATCCAGACTTTATTTATTACCTAAAAATGCAAAATTAATTAATAAAAATATTTATTCTTGAAAACAATGAAAATACAGAATATGGGATAAAATGTAGAATTAATGCACAAAAGATGAGTTAAATGCCAACAAAAAGGGATAAATATATACAATATTTGGCACTCATCAAATACCCCCAAACCTGAATTTTACTTGTCCTCAAGTAAAACAAAACTAAGGAAATCCTAACTATACCACTGTCGCTGGTCTCTCGAATGCATTTAGCGTATGCACTAAGCCTTTTAAACCACTAAGTGTCCTAGTGGACGAGTTGAAGTCTCGTGAAGGTTGCTTAGAACGTACCTACAAGTTCTAGGTCAAAATATAAGCTCAGATTCCATCAAATGTGACATGTGCAAAACAGTTAAGCTCACAGCAAAATGGAGATGTCAATCTAGCTATCAAAGGCAATCCTAGCACTGATAACAAAAAAATAGACATGTGATAAGAGTGTAAAGTGTATCTACACATGTGTAAAGAAAGATCTGAAGTTATGACTACTAATCACCAAGAGATAGTTTCTCAGGCTAAGAACCAAGGTCGAAATCTAGCTAGCTGTCCGGACTTTACGAGAATTGTGAATGAGTTGGAGGTATTTCACAATTACTCGCGTTGTACATCAATGGTATACACCCTTCCTTGCTTATTACAATGAAACAACAAAATGACTATTTACATGACTCTTATTTACATTGACTACTCTCTTTTATTTTTGGAACAAGAGAGGATGGAATGATAAATACTTGATTTTTTGTATTTTTCTGATATTTTTTTCTCTTTTTTTTTTTTTTTTTTTGACATTTTTTTTTTTTGATTCGGAAACACTTTTGATACATATACAAAAGAAACAAAAGATTACATGACACTTTGCAAGAGGTAGCCCTTTTTGATGCACCCAGTTAAATTCGATGGTTGTCTTTCTTAATGTAACCTCCACCTTCTATCCCAACCAACCAAAGAACAAGCTAGTCAAGTTTCGTTCAGTATTCTAAAGTGATTGGCAATCGTAACTTCCTATCCAACACCTTGAAGATCGAGGCCATACATGTATTGGTAGATCGTGCGCGTGCAAATTTCTTATCACTATGTGAATTGTGCTAGAATCAGGGTGCCTAAATATCTAGACTAAGACTCCTAATAAAAATACATATTTGCACAAGAGTCAACATTTCAAGGTAAATGAGCTCCATTTTTTATGATTTTTTTCAATTTTTTAATTTTTTGAATTTTGATTTTTTTCAATTTTTTTGGAATTTTTTTCAAAAAGAAGAAGGAGTTCGTTTTCAATTATGGCAAATTATCATGGTATCTACTCTATACCCCCAAACCTAAACTAAACATTGTCCTCAATGTTTCAAAATATGGAAAGAATTAAAATGCAACATATGGAAAGGGACATGCTGAGTAGAGTAAAAGGAGAGAGAATACCCGATTGTCGGCGAAAGCTCGAATTAAAACTCCGTTATTCAAGGCAAAAATCCAACATATTTCAGCCGAGATCATATTGGATTAGCAAAATATATACAAAAGGAACAAAAGGTTTTTTAAGAAATTTTAGCTACTGGATTATATACAAAAAATTCACCATACACTAACAATCTAAAGAGTTGAGGATCAACCCAAAAGACAAAGTGTAGAGACATAGAAAGTTTCAAAACACTAAAATTGGACTTAAATGGGGTGAGAGTGAAAAACCGAATGAATCACCCCTAAACCAAAATTTTTCAACAGGTTTACTTTTAAGCACAAAATCTTTTAATTTTAGGGGTTCAGGATTCAAAAGGTCTAACTCATAATGGACTGTTTTAGGGATGGGCAAAGAAATGCATTCCAACTGTGGCTCTTTAAAAGTGTTATATTTTGAAGCAAAATAGTCCAAGAGGACTTGGGAAGCACACAGTTCCAATCCTAGATTAGGAATTTTCAGAAAAATCGGTTTGACAATATGGGTACAAACCAAATCTAGGTTGGGTGGAAGGCCATCAGATTGTGACTTAGGTAGAAGAATAGGCATATCATTATCAATCAAATCAAAATCTCCTAACTCATCTACACATGTCACATCATGCTCACAATCATCAATCAAATTGGCAAGATCACAATCAGAATTATCAACATCATCAACAGATTTATTCTCGTGTATCGGCACATCAGGGGAAACATCACATGGAATACTAGAAGAAATATCATGCATTAAGGTCGGGGCAGATAAGCTAATGTATTTGAACCCAAGGTTCCATAACATTTTCAGTATAGACATGTTCTTCTAACATAACATCATAATCATCATCATCATCATGATAGGAATTTTGCAATCTAGGATAATTTTCAATCCTAAGGTCGGAGCTATTACAAGAATAAAACTCTAATTCATGGGGGTGAATCATATCATGTGGTGTTGTTCCTGTTTCCCTAACGGATTCCCATTGATGGGTTTTCTCTGCAATCTCGGCTAAAAAATTCCATGCATCATCCACAGATTTATCAATAAACTCACCATTACACATAGACTCAACCATGGTTCGAGATTTAAAGTCTAGTCCCTCATAGAGGATGACGACAAGTCTCCACTTCTCAATTCCATGGTGCGGACATTCACTCAACAATCATTAAAACGTTAAAATAGTGAAAAACAGTTTCCTCATCCAATTGGACAAAACAATTGATACTTTGACGAATAGCGATGGTCCTATGATGTGGAAAGAATTTTTTGAAAAATAGATCTGTGAGTTGGTCCCAAGTGTTGATTGATTGTGGTCTCAAACCGTAAAACCATGTTTTGGCCCTTTCCTTTAAAGAAAATGTAAACAAACGCAATTTCAGAGAGTCTTCGGACATATGATCAGGTTGCATAGTCCGACAAATTTGTTCAAACTCTCTTACATGAGTATAGGGGTTCTCAGAATCGAACCCTCGAAATATAGAAGTATTTGTATCATGCTTGCATTTATTTTAAAAGGGTTATTGGTTTGAGGTAATACAATACATGATAATGGAATTTTTATTGACGGATACATGTATTCATGGAGAGCACGAGGTTGGCCCATTTTGAAATGACACAAAGCCCACTATTTGGTTTTAATGGGTTTTCAAAAATTTGGTTTTTGATGGGTTTGGATTTTTGGGAAAAATTTGGTTTTGGGGGAGACATTTGAAAATTAAAATTTGGTTTAAAAATGGGAGCAAAGTAGAAATTTGGTTTTAAAATTGGGAGCAAAAGAAAATTTTTTTTTTTTTTTTTTTTTTTTTTTTTTTTTAACAGAAAATAAAATGAAGAAAATAAAATTTGGTTTTTGAAATGGGAGCAAGCCCACTGTTGGTCCTCTAATGGAATGGAAGGAAGGCTGCGGCTCAAGAAACACTAAGTTTTAATTTTGATAGTTTAATTTGGCCCAGTTGGTTAAGGCCCGACGTTTGTTTTAAAACTTTGGTTTCGAGGTCCACTCTTGAGTGGAAGCAAGACCACAATCGGTTACAAGCTCAGCTGGGTTTAAACCCAGAGTCCAAAATACAAGTCCAATGGAAGAATTTAAACAAGCCCACACAAAATAAATACAAGCCCACAAATTAAACAACAAGCCCAAAAATAATTAATTACAAACCCAAAATAGAAAAATAAAAAGCCCAAAAAATTGGGTTAATTATTACAAGCCCACAATTAAAGAAATTTGGAAGCCCACAGGTTGGGTTCTCTTAATGGAATGGGTTTAGGCTTACCTTTTTAGCACAGCCCAGCTGCTCTGATATTGTTGCAAAAACCCAGTTGGGTTTTGGTTCTTTTCCTTGGTGGCGTCCCAGCAGAGGAAAAACAGGTTCAGAACAGCAGGTCCAACAGCAAATGAAGTGAAGCAGATGCAAATGCTATGAAATGAAATACAAAATAGCTAAAGAAAAACACAAGAAAAACACAGCACCAATCCCTGGCAGCGGCGCCAAAAACTTGGTAGGCTTCTAAAAGGTCCTAAAAATTATCCCCGGCCAAAAACTTGGTGGGCCCGGAGATATGTATAAAATTAAGCGCAATAAAAACGGTGGCCTACAGTAATACCGCAAGTGCACGGTCGTCAGTTGTATCTCGTGCAAGTACGGGTCGATCCACAGAGATCGGGTGTGTTTGGAGTTTTCTAGCTAATTGGGTTCCTAAATTGCTGTTGGGCTTAGTTGGTATTTGAAGTGTAAATGGGCTTGTGATTGAAGTTGGCTTTGGCCTTATTCCTAAGAATGAACTGGCCTTAGTCTTTTGAGTTAGGCTTTTGGGTTAAGCCCACAGTTGAATGAATTGGGCTTTGGTTTGAGCTGGGCCTGTGGTCTTTCAACAATTTACAATGGGCTTTTGTTTTGGTCTTCTGGTGAGCTCAAGTTGTGCTCTGGGCTTTTGGGCTCAATGGGATTGAGCTAACAGTGGACTGTGGGCTGGGCTTTGGAGAGGAGAGGAAGCAGCAGCAGCAGGGTAGCAGACAGCTGCAAGGGAAGTGGAGTGGCAGCAACAGCTGCAGAAACTCAGATGCAGGAGAAGAAGTGGCAGCAGCACAAGGCAATGCAAGTAGTAGCAGCACAAGAAAGCAAGGCAGAGGCAAGTGCACAGCAAGGCCAAGAAAACAGCAGCAGCAACAGAGTTGCAGCAAGCCAAGGGAAGTAACAAGAAAAGAAGTAGCAGCAATAGCACAAGCAAGGAAGAAAACAGCAGTAGGGGAAGCATACAGTGGGAAAGCAAGGCAATAAAACAAAGGCAAGTCAGTAAACAACAACAATGGAAATACTAGACAGCAAAGAAATATGACAATGAAGAAAACAGTGTGAACAAGATAAATGAACCAAGGCCTAAGGCCAAGGGCAAGGGAGATGGTGAAGCTAACAGAGCAAGGCTAAGGCATTCATCTAGAGTGGGAAGAGAACTAGCTTGCTCATTGTCACTAGTGAGCACTAGTTTCTCCCAATGCTCAATCAAATCAGTGCAACCTAAGCATACAAAAATGGAATGGCAAGATAATCAGCTTGCTATGAGCACTGATTTCTTCCATTACTCAATCAATTCAGTGCTTCAAAGGCTTCTAGCCTAGCATTCCATCAAACTAACATTACATGACAGTGAATTAATCCTAACAGTGAGCATTTAACTAACATTAACAGTGAAATAACATGGAATTAAACCTAAATAGTATACTAACAGACATTTAAACAACAAATATAAACATTAACAGTGATTCTAGCAGTGAGATAAACATGAACAAGGATTGATTTGTAACTGAAATTGAACATTAAAATTAAACATACACTAACCCAAATTTGGGGGAATCTTGGCTAGCCCAAGAACGCCCTCAAATTGCTCTACACACTCTCTATTTATAGCATACAAATACCCAAATTTCGAAACCCTAATTTTACAGACCTAGGGTTTGATTTTTTTACCTAATTTTATGTAGCAACATCAAATTAAACTCGACCCATTCTTCCTCTGACATTGTAGCTTCATTCCCATGCCTTTTCTAGCTTCTCTAGCTCGATCTATCTCATCAGTCTCTTACCTAGGGATTAGAATAGGGGAGAGCTTGATGGAATAGATAGGTAGAGAGATAGGGTGGTTGTGATGATGTGGTATTTGGTAGTGACAGTGGAGAGTTGGTGGTGGTGGCGGACATGGTGGTACGGTGGAGCAGTTGTGGAGTTGGTGGTGGAGCAGTTGCAGAGGAGAAGGAAGGAAGAAGTCGATGGAAAGAAGGAGGGGAGTGTTTGGCGATGGGTATAGGGTTAGGTTGCTCGGGTGTGAGGCGGGTGCAGCGATTTTTGATGTTTAGCGAGACTAAGCCGTGAGATGTGGAGCTGGTAGGTAGATCGGACGGTGATGCGGAGGCAAGCGAGGAGCGACCGTCGGATGAAGGGATACAACGAAACGAACGGTGCTAGATTAGATTAGGTTAGGTGTTGTAGTGTAAGGCGGAGATATCAAACTTTGATGAACAGCAAGGGAGCAACCGTTGGATTCAACTACCATCTAATCTGAAGGCTTGGAATTTCAGCCTGTGGTGCTTGGCAGAGACTTCAGATTTTGATGCTCTATGAAGGA
Organism: Papaver somniferum; assembly: GCF_003573695.1. Lineage (NCBI taxonomy): Eukaryota > Viridiplantae > Streptophyta > Magnoliopsida > Ranunculales > Papaveraceae > Papaver > Papaver somniferum. The sequence goes on from NW_020632152.1 coordinate 2,614,289, forward strand.
GCGACCATCGGATGCTTCTGAGAACTGATCTGATGGCTGAGAACGGAGGCGTTTTTGTGTGTAGAAAATGAGGTTGTGCGCACCATTCTTCGCGGCTTCCTTGCGTGATTTCTCCCGGCTTTTCACTACTTTTCTGCTCTTTTTGCTCCGCAAGTCATCCAGACTTTATTTATTACCTAAAAATGCAAAATTAATTAATAAAAATATTTATTCTTGAAAACAATGAAAATACAGAATATGGGATAAAATGTAGAATTAATGCACAAAAGATGAGTTAAATGCCAACAAAAAGGGATAAATATATACAATATTTGGCACTCATCAAATACCCCCAAACCTGAATTTTACTTGTCCTCAAGTAAAACAAAACTAAGGAAATCCTAACTATACCACTGTCGTTGGTCTCTCGAATGCATTTAGCGTATGCACTAAGCCTTTTAAACCACTAAGTGTTCCTAGTGGACGAGTTGAAGTCTCGTGAAGGTTTGCTTAGAACGTACCTACAAAGTTCTAGGTCAAAATATAAGCTCAGATTCCATCAAATGTGACATGTGCAAAACAGTTAAGCTCACAGCAAAATGGAGATGTCAATCTAGCTATCAAAGGCACAGTCCTAGCACTGATAACAAAAAAAATAGACATGTGATAAGAGTGTAAAGTGTATCTACACATGTGTAAAGAAAGATCTGAAGTTATGACTACTAATCACCAAGAGATAGTTTCTCAGGCTAAGAACCAAGGTCGAAATCTAGCTAGCTGTCCGGACTTTACGAGAATTGTGAATGAGTTGGAGGTATTTCACAATTACTCGCGTTGTACATCAATGGTATACACCCTTCCTTGCTTATTACAATGAAACAACAAAATGACTATTTACATGACTCTTATTTACATTGACTACTCTCTTTTATTTTTGGAACAAGAGAGGATGGAAATGATAAATACTTGATTTTTTGTATTTTTCTGATATATTTTTTTTCTCTTTTTTTTTTTTTTTTTTTGACATTTTTTTTTTTTTTGATTCGGAAACACTTTTGATACATATACAAAAGAAACAAAAGATTACATGACACTTTGCAAGAGGTAGCCCTTTTTGATGCACCCAGTTAAATTCGATGGTTGTCTTTCTTAATGTAACCTCCACCTTCTATCCCAACCAACCAAAGAACAAGCTAGTCAAGTTTCGTTCAGTATTCTAAAGTGATTGGCAATCGTAACTTCCTATCCAACACCTTGAAGATCGAGGCCATACATGTATTGGTAGATCGTGCGCGTGCAAATTTCTTATCACTATGTGAATTGTGCTAGAATCAGGGTGCCTAAATATCTAGACTAAGACTCCTAATAAAAATACATATTTGCACAAGAGTCAACATTTCAAGGTAAATGAGCTCCATTTTTTATGATTTTTTTCAATTTTTTTAATTTTTTTGAATTTTGATTTTTCAATTTTTTTGGAATTTTTTTTCAAAAAGAAGAAGGAGTTCGTTTTCAATTATGGCAAATTATCATGGTATCTACTCTATACCCCCAAACCTAAACTAAACATTGTCCTCAATGTTTCAAAATATGGAAAGAATTAAAATGCAACATATGGAAAGGGACATGCTGAGTAGAGTAAAAGGAGAGAGAATACCGAGTACGCGGCGAAAGCGATTAAAACTCCGTTATTCAAGGCAAAAATCCAACATATTTCAGCCGAGATCATATTGGATTAGCAAAATATATACAAAAGGAACAAAAGAGTTTTTAAGAAATTTTAGCTACTGGATTATATACAAAAAATTCACCATACACTAACAATCTAAAGAGTTGAGGATCAACCCAAAAGACAAAGTGTAGAGACATAGAAAGTTTCAAAACACTAAAATTGGACTTAAATGGGGGTGAGAGTGAAAAACCGAATGAATCACCCCTGAACCAAAATTTTTCAACAGGTTTACTTTTAAGCACAAAATCTTTTAATTTTAGGGGTTCAGGATTCAAAAGGTCTAACTCATAATGGACTGTTTTAGGGATGGGCAAAGAAATGCATTCCAACTGTGGCTCTTTAAAAGTGTTATATTTTGAAGCAAAATAGTCCAAGAGGACTTGGGAAGCACACAGTTCCAATCCTAGATTAGGAATTTTCAGAAAAATCGGTTTGACAATATGGGTACAAACCAAATCTAGGTTGGGTGGAAGGCCATCAGATTGTGACTTAGGTAGAAGAATAGGCATATCATTATCAATCAAATCAAAATCTCCTAACTCATCTACACATGTCACATCATGCTCACAATCATCAATCAAATTGGAAAGATCACAATCAGAATTATCAACATCATCAACAGATTTATTCTCGTGTATCGGCACATCAGGGGAAACATCACATGGAATACTAGAAGAAATATCATGCATTAAGGTCGGGGCAGATAAGCTTAATGTATTTGAACCCAGAGGTTCCATAACATTTTCAGTATAGACATGTTCTTCTAACATAACATCATAATCATCATCATCATCATGATAGGAATTTTGCAATCTAGGATAATTTTCAATCCTAAGGTCGGAGCTATTACAAGAATAAAACTCTAATTCATGGGGGTGAATCATATCATGTGGTGTTGTTCCTGTTTCCCTAACGGATTCCCATTGATGGGTTTTCTATGCAATCTCGGCTAAAAAATTCCATGCATCATCCACAGATTTATCAATAAACTCACCATTACACATAGACTCAACCATGGTTCGAGATTTAAAGTCTAGTCCCTCATAGAGGATGACGACAAGTCTCCACTTCTCAATTCCATGGTGCGGACATTCACTCAACAATTCATTAAAACGTTAAAAATAGTGAAAAACAGTTTCCTCATCCAATTGGACAAAACAATTGATACTTTGACGAATAGCGATGGTCCTATGATGTGGAAAGAATTTTTTGAAAAATAGATCTGTGAGTTGGTCCCAAGTGTTGATTGATTGTGGTCTCAAACCGTAAAACCATGTTTTGGCCCTTTCCTTTAAGAAAATGTAAACAAACGCAATTTCAGAGAGTCTTCGGACATATGATCAGGTTGCATAGTCCGACAAATTTGTTCAAACTCTCTTACATGAGTATAGGGGTTCTCAGAATCGAACCCTCGAAATATAGGAAGTATTTGTATCATGCTTGCATTTATTTTAAAAGGGTTATTGGTTTGAGGTAATACAATACATGATAATGGAATTTTTATTGACGGATACATGTATTCATGGAGAGCACGAGGTTGGCCCATTTTGAAATGACACAAAGCCCACTATTTGGTTTTTAAATGGGTTTTCAAAAATTTGGTTTTTGATGGGTTTGGATTTTTGGGAAAAATTTGGTTTTGGTGGGAGACATTTGAAAATTAAAATTTGGTTTAAAAATGGGAGCAAAGTAGAAATTTGGTTTTAAAATTGGGAGCAAAAGAAATTTTTTTTTTATTTTTTTTTTTATTTTTTTTTATTTTTTTTTTTTTAACAGAAAAAAATGAAGAAAATAAATTTGGTTTTTGAAATGGGAGCAAGCCCACTGTTGGTCCTCTAATGGAATGGAAGGAAGGCTGCGGCTCAAGAAACACTAAGTTTTAATTTTGATAGTTTAATTTGGCCCAGTTGGTTAAGGCCCGACGTTTGTTTTAAAACTTTGGTTTCGAGGTCCACTCTTGAGTGGAAGCAAGACCACAATCGGTTACAAGCTCAGCTGGGTTTAAACCCAGAGTCCAAAATACAAGTCCAATGGAAGAATTTAAACAAGCCCACACAAAATAAATACAAGCCCACAAATTAAACAACAAGCCCAAAAATAATTAATTACAAACCCAAAATAAAAAAATAAAAAGCCCAAAAAATTGGGTTAATTATTACAAGCCCACAATTAAAGAAATTTGGAATCCCACAGGTTGGGTTCTCTTAATGGAATGGGTTTAGGCTTACCTTTTTAGCACAGCCCAGCTGCTCTGATATTGTTGCAAAAACCCAGTTGGGTTTTGGTTCTTTTCCTTGGTGGCGTCCCAGCAGAGGAAAAACAGGTTCAGAACAGCAGGTCCAACAGCAAATGAAGTGAAGCAGATGCAGATGCAAATGCTATGAAATGAAATACAAAATAGCTAAAGAAAAACACAGCACCAATCCCCGGCAGCGGCGCCAAAAATTGGTAGGCTTCTAAAAGGTCCTAAAAATTATCCCCGGCCAAAAACTTGGTGGGCCCGGAGATATGTATAAAATTAAGCGCAATAAAAACGGTGGCCTACAGTAATACCGCAAGTGCACGGTCGTCAGTTGTATCTCGTGCAAGTACGGGTCGATCCACAGAGATCGGGTGTGTTTGGAGTTTTCTAGCTAATTGGGTTCCTAAATTGCTGTTGGGCTTAGTTGGTCTTTGAAGTGTAAATGGGCTTGTGATTGAAGTTGGCTTTGGCCTTATTCCTAAGAATGAACTGGCCTTAGTCTTTTGAGTTAGGCTTTTGGGTCAAGCCCACAGTTGAATGAATTGGGCTTTGGTTTGAGCTGGGCCTGTGGTCTTTCAACAATTTACAATGGGCTTTTGTTTTGGTCTTCTGGTGAGCTCAAGTTGTGCTCTGGGCTTTTGGGCTCAATGGGATTGAGCTAACAGTGGACTGTGGGCTGGGCTTTGGAGAGGAAGCAGCAGCAGCAGGGTAGCAGACAGCTGCAAGGGAAGTGGAGTGGCAGCAACAGCTGCAGAAACTCAGATGCAGGAGAAGAAGTGGCAGCAGCACAAGGCAATGCAAGTAGTAGCAGCACAAGAACAGCAAGGCAGAGGCAAGTGCACAGCAAGGCCAAGAAAACAGCAGCAGCAACAGAGTTGCAGCAAGCCAAGGGAAGTAACAAGAAAAGAAGTAGCAGCAATAGCACAAGCAAGGAAGAAAACAGCAGTAGTAGGGAAGCATACAGTGGGAAAGCAAGGCAATAAAACAAAGGCAAATGCAGTAAAAACAACAATGGAAATACTAGACAGCAAAGAAATATGACAATGAAGAAAACAGTGTGAACAAGATAAATGAACCAAGGCCTAAGGCCAAGGGCAAGGGAGATGGTGAAGCTAACAGAGCAAGGCTAAGGCATTCATCTAGAGTGGGAAGAGAACTAGCTTGCTCATTGTCACTAGTGAGCACTAGTTTCTCCCAATGCTCAATCAAATCAGTGCAACCTAAGCATACAAAAATGGAATGGCAAGATAATCAGCTTGCTATGAGCACTGATTTCTTCCATTACTCAATCAATTCAGTGCTTCAAAGGCTTCTAGCCTAGCATTCCATCAAACTAACATTACATGACAGTGAATTAATCCTAACAGTGAGCATTTAACTAACATTAACAGTGAAATAACATGGAATTAAACCTAAATAGTATACTAACAGACATTTAAACAACAAATATAAACATTAACAGTGATTCTAGCAGTGAGATAAACATGAACAAGGATTGATTTGTAACTGAAATTGAACATTAAAATTAAACATACACTAACCCAAATTTGGGGGAATCTTGGCTAGCCCAAGAACGCCCTCAAATTGCTCTACACACTCTCTATTTATAGCATACAAATACCCAAATTTCGAAACCCTAATTTTACAGACCTAGGGTTTGATTTTTTTACCTTTTGATGTAGCAACATCAAATTAAACTCGACCCATTCTTCCTCTGACATTGTAGCTTCATTCCCATGCCTTTTCTAGCTTCTCTAGCTCGATCTATCTCATCAGTCTCTTACCTAGGGATTAGAATAGGGGAGAGCTTGATGGAATAGATAGGTAGAGAGATAGGGTGGTTGTGATGATGTGGTATTTGGTAGTGACAGTGGAGAGTTGGTGGTGGTGGCGGACATGGTGGTACGGTGGAGCAGTTGTGGAGTTGGTGGTGGAGCAGTTGCAGAGGAGAAGGAAGGAAGAAGTCGATGGAAAGAAGGAGGGGAGTGTTTGGCGATGGGTATAGGGTTAGGTTGCTCGGGTGTGAGCGGGCGCATCAAATTTTGATGTTTTGTGACTCTGAGCTGCGGGATGCGAAGATGGTAGGTAGATCGGACGGTGATGCGGAGGCAAGCGAGGAGCGACCGTCGGATGAAGGGATACAACGAAACGAACGGTGCTAGATTAGGTTAGGTGCTGTAGTGTAAGGCGGAGATATCAAACTTTGATGAACAGCAAGGGAGCAACCGTTGGATTCAACTACCATCTAATCTGAAGGCTTGGAATTTCAGCGCTGTGGTGCTTGGCAGAGACTTCAGATTTTGATGCTCTATGAAGGAGCGACCGTCGGATGCTTCTGAGAACTGATCTGATGGCTGAGAACGGAGGCGTTTTTGTGTGTAGAAAATGAGGTTGTGCGCACCATTCTTCGCGGCTTCCTTGCGTGATTTTTCCCGGCTTTTCACTACTTTTCTGCTCTTTTTGCTCCGCAAGTCATCCAGACTTTATTTATTACCTAAAAATGCAAAATTAATTAATAAAAATATTTATTCTTGAAAACAATGAAAATACAGAATATGGGATAAAATGTAGAATTAATGCACAAAAGATGAGTTAAATGCCAACAAAAAAGGGATAAAAATATACAATATTTGGCACTCATCAAATACCCCCAAACCTGAATTTTACTTGTCCTCAAGTAAAAAAAAACTAAGGAAATCCTAACTATACCACTGTCGCTGGTCTCTCGAATGCATTTAGCGTATGCACTAAGCCTTTTAAACCACTAAGTGTCCCTAGTGGACGAGTTGAAGTCTCGTGAAGGTTTGCTTAGAACGTACCTACAAAGTTCTAGGTCAAAATATAAGCTCATATTCCATCAAATGTGACATGTGCAAAACAGTTTAAGCTCACAGCAAAATGGAGATGTCAATCTAGCTATCGAAGGCACAATCCTAGCACTGATAACAAAAAAAGACATGTGATAAGAGTGTAAAGTGTATCTACACATGTGTAAAGAAAGATCTGAAGTTATGACTACTAATCACCAAGAGATAGTTTCTCAGGCTAAGAACTGAGGTCGAAATCTAGCTAGCTGTCCGGACTTTACGAGAATTGTGAATGAGTTGGAGGTATTTCACAATTACTCGCGTTGTACATCAATGGCATACACCCTCCTTGCTTATTACAAAAAAAACAACAAAAGATGACTCTTTACATGACTCTTATTTACATTGACTATTCTCTTTTTATTTTTGCAACAAGAGAGGATGGAATTGATAAATACTTGATTTTTTTGGTATTTTTCTGATATTTTTTTCTCTGAATATATACATCGATTTTTTTTTTTTTTTTAATTCAATGAAACACTTTTGATACAAATACAAAAAGAAACAAAAGATTACATGACACTTTGCAAGAGGTAGCCCTTTTTGATGCACCCAGTTAAATTCGATGGTTGTCTTTCTTAATGTAACCTCCACCTTCTATCCCAACCAACCAAAGAACAAGCTAGTCAAGTTTCGTTCAGTATTCTAAAGTGATTGGCAATCGTAACTTCCTATCCAACACCTTGAAGATCGAGGCCATACATGTATTGGTAGATCGTGCGCGTGCAAATTTCTTATCACTATGTGAATTGTGCTAGAATCAGGGTGCCTAAATATCTAGACTAAGACTCCTAATAAAAATACATATTTGCACAAGAGTCAACATTTCAAGGTAAATGAGCTCCATTTTTTATGATTTTTTTCAATTTTTTTAATTTTTTTGAATTTTGATTTTTCAATTTTTTTGGAATTTTTTTTCAAAAAGAAGAAGGAGTTCGTTTTCAATTATGGCAAATTATCATGGTATCTACTCTATACCCCCAAACCTAAACTAAACATTGTCCTCAATGTTTCAAAATATGGAAAGAATTAAAATGCAACATATGGAAAGGGACATGCTGAGTAGAGTAAAAGGAGAGAGAATACCCGATTGTACGGCGGCAGCTCGATTAAAACTCCGTTATTCAAGGCAAAAATCCAACATATTTCAGCCGAGATCATATTGGATTAGCAAAATATATACAAAAGGAACAAAAGAGTCTTTTAAGAAATTTTAGCTACTGGATTATATACAAAAAATTCACCATACACTAACAATCTAAAGAGTTGAGGATCAACCCAAAAGACAAAGTGTAGAGACATAGAAAGTTTCAAAACACTAAAATTTGATGCTCTATGAAGGAGCGACCATCGGATGCTTCTGAGAACTGATCTGATGGATGAGAACGGAGGCGTTTTTGTGTGTAGAAAATGAGGTTGTGCGCACCATTCTTCGCGGCTTCCTTGCGTGATTTCTCCCGGCTTTTCACTAATTTTCTGCTCTTTTTGCTCCGCAAGTCATCCAAACTTTATTTATCACCTAAAAATGCAAAATTAATTAATAAAAATATTTATTCTTGAAAACAATGAAAATACAGAATATGGGATAAAATGTAGAATTAATGCACAAAAGATGAGTTAAATGCCAACAAAAAGGGATAAATATATACAATATTTGGCACTCATCAAATCCCAGGGATGGAAGAAGAGTTAGAGGATCCTCCCGGTCTACTTTTCTACGAAGACCCCAACCGATGGGAAGTCTTCGTTGATGGGTCGTGTAATTGGAAGGATCAGGCATCGGAATGGTTTTCACAACCCCAACCGGCCGAAGGATCGTCTACAGGTTAAGGCTCGAATTCCCTCCCACTAACAATATAATCGAATACGAGGCAGTAATACATGCCCTCCGAGTAATCATCGCGCTGGGCATCCATAATGTGCGTCTCACAAGTGATTCACGACTCATTATCCGGCAGATAGATGGAACATACCAAGCCTCGGATTCATATTTGCAGCGATACCTTCAACTCACCAAGCACTACATCGAGCAGATACCAAACATCACGTTCCGCCACTTAAATCGAATCAACAACAGATATGCTGATGCCTTAGCATTCATAGCTTCTATGACAATTAACCCTGAAGCTACCAATGTCAGAATTGGAAGGGTCCTACTCCCCTCCATCCTCTTGGAAGGAAACATGGACATCCTCGTTGTCGACTCAGTAGACCAGGAGGAAAGTCTTCCAGAGGATGACTGGAGGACAGCAATCATCAAGTATATAGCTAACGGATACCTCCCAAGCGATCAACTAATTGCATACAAGATAATATCAAGGTCTGGGAACTACCAACTCCGCGATGGCGTGTTATACAAACAATCCTACCTTGGGCCTCTCCTCAGATGTCTCTCCTTTGCGGAAGGACAGACCATATTAAAAGAAATACACTATGGTTACGCAGGAAACCATAGTGGAGGACGATCCCTCGCTCACAAAGCGAGACTACAGGGGTATTTTTGGCCTCGCATGAACGAGGACTCAAAGCAAATGGCAAAAACTTGCATAGAGTGCCAAAAATTTGGCAAAAGAAGACATGCACCTTCAATAGACTTAAATTCCGTTCTAAGTCCTTGGCCATTCGCCAAATTGGGGGTTGATATTGTCGGACCCCTAAGAGCCGGTACTGGACAAATAAAGTATTTAATTGTGGCCACAGACTACTTCACTAAATGGGTGGAGGCCTCGGATTTCATACACATAAAAGACCATGATGTCTTTAAATTCCTCTTCGAGGATATTATATGTCGCTTCGGTATCCCAACCGCAATTGTATCTGATAATGGGGCGGAACTCCGAGGAAAAAACATCGACCTTCTCTTCAATTGTTTCAAGTTCAGAAAAAAAAAAGTCTACGATAATCTATCCTGAGAGTAATGACCAGGCAGAGGCCACAAACAAAACCATCGCCGACATCCTCAAGAAGAAACTTGGCGGATATGGAGTCAGTTGGTGTGAACAACTACACAACGTCCTATGGGCCTATCGAACCACTAAAATGGAAGCCATAGGAATGTCTCCCTTCGCCCTCACATATGGCACAGAGGCAATCATACCAACAGAAGCCATGATACCCACAACGAAGACCGAGGCATGGGAGAAACCTGACCTCGGACATGATACTCTCCAAACTGGACGATTTGGAAGAAAATAGAGAAATTTCTCTCCAAACAATAGAAAACTATCACAGAAAATTGTCTCGGGAATACAACAAACGTGTTCACCAGAGACAATTCAACCCAGGAGATAAAGTCTGGCGCAAGATTCCACCCTACCAACGCGAGTCAGGAAAATTTGCACCCGTATGGGAAGGCCCACTAACAGTCCTAGCTAAGGCAGGGGATGAAGCATACAGATTTCTCAAATCTAATGGCGAAGAACTTGAACGCCCATGGAACATCAAATACCTAAAAGTTTACAATGCTTAGGAAGACCGTCCAACGGTCCTAGAATGGGGCACGATCCCTACTTGTACACAGGTCATAGAACCTTCCTAGAATGTACTCATAGCTTACCAAGTTCTCTTTTGACAAATAATGAAACTGCTCTTTTTGTGTTAATTTTAATTTTGCTTTGTTTATTTGATTTACTTCGGTTCTTTTTTGTTTTGTTTTCCCTTTTTGATTTTTTTTGCTAATTACTTTACCCCATACTTGCATACCACAAAATCCCATAAGCCACTATGGCACGGTGCTAGCCACACCTTCCATTCTTCACAGAATGATGCAGGTACTTTACCTAAGCTACCCGACACGGACACAGACCTAAGGTAATGCCATCACGATCACGGAATCGGGTGATGTCCTCCGCAGTAGGAGATATCAAGAATCGAGATACCTTCCCATGGGTGGGGCAAGTATCACTCGACCGAGGTATCACCCTACAAGCCATATGGGGGAAATCCATTCCCAAACAAGGAACCAAAAAAATAAATAAATGAGAGAGCGCGAAGGAAAAGATCTTATGTATAAAATTCTAATAATATAAGTGGTGCCTTATCCAAATACAGGAACTGATCACTCCTTGGATTTGACATCCATGATCGGACCAACATTACATATGGTCACTCCTCCGAGACATACGACTCGCATAAAGCAATCAAATAAACAAACTTTGAACAGTACAGAGCTGCAAATTACACGATGCCTTCGGATAAGAACATCGTTCTCGCGCCTCGCTTGGAGCAACGGGTTCCTCACCTACTAGTTCCTCGTCCAAAGCGACATCCACGAGCGGGAGCACAACCAACCCTTCTCTTCACACATTCTTTGGACTGGAGCAAGCCACCAATCGATTTCCCTCCGCTTTAAACATATGACAAGCCTCCGGTGCTACGTCATAAAACATGGGCAAGGTATATATATATATATATATACGTTTGAAAACAGAAATAGTATTTTATACCCTAGCACCTCCAGCAGCAAATGTTTCTAAAATTAAAATGCGCAAACAACCACACACATACAGTGTTCCCAAGGCCAATCGTAAGAAGAAACACAACACACGAAGTATTTCGAATCTTGCCCGTAAAAGGAAAATAAGTGATAAATACGAGATCCCATAACAGGAGGTGCAGACACTTGACGAACAGACGAGACTAAAGATGTCATGCGAAAAGATAGGTTTCTCCGAAAAGACATTGATGATGATCTAGAACAGGATCAATAAAAACGAAGGAATACATGAATGAGAGGACATACCATCATAGTAAAAAAAAATACATGAACAACTACCTTGTTCGCATGGAGGACGAGGAGGAAAAAAATTTAGCATACATCTGAGAAAAGAATGAAGAAAAAAGGAGATCATGCCCTCATCACAAAAGGACCCTTCTTAAATAGAAGAGGAAATCTTTGGAAAACTAACTAGATCTCCCAAACCCAAGAAGGTCAAATGCGCGGCAATCTAGACGATTAGAATTCCGGAGGAAAAGTACAAAAGAAAAGACATCCTGTTCCCAGAAAATCTGAGAGAACCAATAGATATCTTAAAACGAGCGGACAGGTACACACGTGTCGAAAAAGGTGGGACGGTTACAAAGTTTTCTTCCCATTATTCCTTCGGCAAGTTGCAAAGAAAAGGAGCAAAATGTGTGGGTAAAATACTCGACGGCCACGTGTCAACATCCCAAGGTATGAATACATGGTGAGATGAGGAGGTTGGAGCACTGAATCATCCTCTGTAAAGAAGGGTTTGTCTCAGTCGAGGCAACTGCACAAGCGCCACATGAATGACGTGTGTGTATAAAGGTCTAATCTGCTCATACGGTCAGGTTTAAAAGTAAGATCGCATTTAATGAAGGATAAGAACAAGACTTGGGTAGTTGAGCATCGTGACGGAAGACTCGGACGATCTATACTACGACCCAGAAGGGATGGATAACGAGGATCTCCACAGAAGGGAAGCACAATCCAAGGGAGAGCGAGACAACTCGGAGGGAGGACCAAGTATGCCATCGCGAGGGACGGTATAGAACGAGTCCGAGGGAGCCATGACGATGGAAGACAGCTCACCCAACTCGTACGATCAATCGACCATGAGTTTATTCTGTCTATAAATACCAGTACATGTACCAGGAGATGGATGACTTATGTAATCTTAGATGGTCTTTCTACAGAAAATTCCTGAGAGAGACTTAGATAGAGAGAAAGTGAGAAATCTAGAAGAGATCTGTAACACTTTCAAGGGTAAGACCTTATAATCAATAAGAAAACATCTTCTTCTTCGTGGATGTATGTCTTCATGGCAGAACCACGTTATATGCTTGTGTCAATCTTTACATTCCATGCTATTTACATCTTGTTCATGTTGAATCTTGTATGTTTAAGTAGTTTTTAGTCTTTAATCTTACTTGGGTGTAGTAGTCAGAAAATATGCAGCTACATTCATAAGTAGTCTAATCGAAAGTGTTATGTTTCTTTTTATCATCTTGACATATATTAGTTGTAAAGTATTTCAAACATTACTTGCAAAAGCTGCTTACCAATTTAATAACCGTATTATCAGTTCCCCAATGGTGTTTTTCTTTAAATATTAAATTCATTACTAACGCACTCTCTGTTGGTGCAAAACGCCATTTAAATTCAACACACATGGACGCAAGGCAAAGAACTTTGTCGTGGTTCTATCAAGAATGTATTTTTATGAAGAGGGATGTTGGAGGCATCGATAAGCTTCTCGTAGCTATGAATTCGAGGATATCGGATAATGAAGTTGTTTCCCAATTGGTAAATTTTGTCGGTAATTATATCAAAAAATGTTTTGTATATGTATTTCATTTTACCTATATATTAATATTTGGAATAATTTTATTTTCCTGTATAATGGTAAAATAATTTTTTATTGGGGTTTTTAAACAAAACAAAGAAAAAAGAACAAACTTATAAATGAATAACAAAAGAGATTCAATCGAATAATACGAAATAAATCTAAACTTAATTCAAAGGAAGAAAAAATGAATTAGAAGTTGAAACATAAGAGCCTACGAATAATAGCGGTTATAGACCACTACAATATATCTTATTAAATCATCATCCATTCTACATATAAGAAATTTTTAAAATACGAAACTCTTTGAAAATCTACTTTATCATTAACATTTAGCATTATAACCGGGACCTCCATAGTAAAAACCGTATCCATTTGTATTATGGTGGTTATTGTCAATTTCCAAGCCATAACAGTTTGGATTTGGAACTCTTGTCTCCACATTTTCAGGATCCTTGGTCACGTTGTTTTCATCAACTACTTGAACACAATTAAAATAACTCGATTTTTTCAATCTACCCTCTGAAGGGAAATGACCGCTACCCATTTGTGTCGAAGTATGTCGTCCTTTACTCTTGTGATTCGTGATTTCTCCACCAAAATGTACTTTTGTTGACGTCATTGATAACTCTGTGAAGAGGGAACTTGGATAATATCCAATCGGATTACCTTGTATTTGGACCCACCATTGTCCACCAATTTGGTCCTGCCAAATTATTCAACATTATGAATCAAGCAAAGTTGATAATGAGTATAAAATTTACTTGCTTGTATTCTCTTACCTTGTGAATACTGAAGTTGGCATCTTTCTGGTTGCCATTGAAAGTGGATACCTCAGTAAAACTTCCACCAAGGCAGAAATCTGATGTTGTTTGTACAAAACCATCGCATAGGAGGTTGAAGCAACCCGAATTCTTGTATCCGTCCATCTAAAATGAAAGAAGTCAATTGTTTTGATCTACTTGATAAAATAATTTCAAACAATAATATATATCCTTTCAAGATATTCTCGTCATTAAGACATTTTGTATAATGTAAAAAGTAATAATACTTACGGTCCAGTATATAAAAAATCTAGGCTGGTCGTCTCCATATATATGTTGGCTCACCTAATCAAAAACAAAGATAAAATTCAATGTTGCCAAATAAAAGAATATAAAGTTACTTGTATATAATTTTTGGCATATAAGTTACCATCCATCCTGTTTCAACACTGTTTTTCACTTCGTTTTCACCAGCTGTAAGCCAGATTTGGGATATACTCATTTCAGTTGGTGTTTCCGTAACCGGTTTCCAAATATTGATTTTCGCATTTGCTCCAAGAAAATGTCCATTCACCTCGATTACCGCGTACTAAACAATGTATTTTTATGCACATATAAAAAAGAAAAGGAAACATTCTTATTATCATATACATACATGTACACAGAGTAAAGTAAACCAATAATAACAATATATGGTCTGTGATTATGTATACCTCATGTTCACTTAGATCTCCTCCCCATGTATTAAGAGTTTTATTATATGATAAATTTGGATAATTCTGTTTACGCAAAACTGTTGGATCGTAATTTTTTCCTTTCCTCCTTATAGGGATAGTTCCTTCCGGACATGATCCATATTGATGCCAAGTTTGTGTAAGTTGAAGTGTCCCGAAATTATTAGGTTTCATTTCTTTCGGGTACGAATTTGGTTTCACCTGTTTCATAACAATAAAAATAAAATAATTTCATAAGAGTTAAAATAAAAACACAGACATATACATATATATATATATATATATATATATATATATATATATATATATATATATATATATATATATTGTCAACAAAAGTATGTATATATATTACACCTGTATTCTGTGATTATGAAGCAAAGGATGATTAAGACTAGGTTGTCTGTATATATCATAACAATCAATGATCTCATTATTTTCTGCCTGCAAAATAAAAATAAATACATCCATAAACATAAGGTTAACTCTGCAAAATAACAATCAATACATCTAAAAACATAAGATTAACTCTACAAAATAAAAATCAATACACCAGAATGTGTGTAAAAATGATATTTCACCTTAATAGTTTTTATTATTGCTTTGTTCACTGCATCTATGATTGCTCTTCCTTCAACTAAGTGTTCATTGATGATTATCGTTAATATGAGTAGCCAGCATGTCAAGCCAATAAAGATCGACATCGTCAAACAAAGCGATTTTTTCTCCCTTTTTCTTGAAGCAGCAATATAGTTAATGGAGAAGATTGAACAAATGATTATATATACTTTCTGACATTAATACCATATTGTTTGATATTATAATCCTATAATATTTAATATTAATGCTATAAAATTTGATATTAAATGAAATATTAATGGTACAATGACGTTTATAAATAAACTAAGTAACTACAATATTTGCAATTAATAGTATAGTATTTGCAATTAAGGTTCAATTAAATATTAGTATAATATTCAATTCTTTTTAAAAGAGATTTTATCTTTTACCTTAAGTCGATCAATAAATATCATATTAATATTTGTATTTAAACTAAAAAATGACCAGTGCCATAACAGCCCGGGCTTTGTGCTGTTGTTACTAATTAATCTGACCTTACTAATTCATTCAAACACGATCGTTCCTTCTTATTTCCACCCAAGTATATATCCTTGGTTAAGAAACCATGTTGTTGCATAGATGGGGGCGAAGTCAACTTAAAGCATTATGTGCAACCAAGCTGGTTTCCGAGTTTAATATTTTTACTTGATTATACCTCTATCAAGTATCAAGTCTTTATTTGCTTCTCCGTAGCAAGATTTGATAAGTCTATTAAAATGATGCACATCAATTTCTTTGATCACATCAATTTCTTTTTTCAATGCATTTCATGTAGTATCATTTCGAAATCAATCCAAAAAGAAATACATCCAATTGAAAATGAATAAATGATGGTAGTCATTAGTCATCCTAAGGCTTGTCCGGGGATTGGCTTGATTTGACTTCGCGTGACACAAAGTAAATTACCAAGCATATCATCTTGTAGTAAGTTTGGATACTGGAATTTCTCTGCCAATAATTGAGGAGTTCAGTTGAGCCGCACTATATGGTTCCTAATTCCCTACTGACCATGTTATCACAACCAATACCATAAGTAACTGAGACAACATCTTATATATAAGCTACATGTCAGTATACTAACATACAAATGCCAGCAGAAGAATAAATACATAGACTTTTATATACCGATCAACCCATAGATTTCAATAGGATGTTTTCACTTAGATAAGTAAAAGATTACAAATATAAGATGAAATACATCCAAAAATAAGAAGGAACTATTAGACTTTCCAAAAATAGAACTTCACAAATTCCAAATATATATGTTATTAAAAAGTTCAAAATTGAATCCAAAGAGTTGATGAAGACTTCTAGGCTATTCTTCAAGTTTTTACTGAAGGCTGAACTCCATGAGTCCATGACACAAAGAGAGTTTATCGTCATTCAACTATCGATTGCAGCACGGTGTCCAGTGATTGACTTTCTATTTGACGTGTTTTAAGCCAAGTAGTGGAAGCCGTTGATAAGTTTCTGCAATCAACTAATGATTTCTGAAATTTCGCAATGCGTTGATATATTAACAGATCTTCTATTAAAAATAAGATGAATAATCGGTGTACAAACAGTCACTTTTGTTAAGAACCCTTAACAGAATAGATTCCATGGAAACAACCTGCGACTTTGTGTTACAAAGTTTGGCAAAAAAGACTGTTCTCCAAGCAAACGAATCCCTTACATGCTCAATTAATATTCTAGATATTGAAACAAATGAATTTAAAATAGTTCCAGTTAGTTAATTGCCTAAGCAAACAAAGGGTCCTAGTTGCTCACACAACAAATGTTTGTTACAAATTCGAGATACAGTTCAAAGTTCAATTGTTGTTTATTTATCCTTACTTGGTAGGTATGCAGTCATAAGATTCTTCAACTACTATTATCAGTTTTCCGTATGGTCCGTCGTATACTTCCTCTAAAGATACTGCCAAATAGCTAGATCAAATTCGAGATTAAAAATCCGAGTGCCCAAAATCATTTCCTACATTTTAAAATTCCAGTCGCAATAGATGAATATGAAAAAGCTCGGAGAAAAATAAAACCTGGTAAGCAAAACTATAGCTTGAGTATAGGTGTTGCTTTTTCTCTACCTCTTTCTTCAACATTTTGCAGCTGTTGGTTTTGAATTTTTTCATACAAATACAATCATCCATGTAGCTGTTAAGTTTGACCATCTCCTTCAAACACTGCAACCGTACACTATCTTTCAGTAAACAATACAATAGAATCATTAGATATGGAATTCTAATGAAGCAGGTCCAAAGTTGCAAATGAAGTAGGTCCAAGGTTGCAAATTAGAACTTAATTTACTGTCTTAATTGTGCACACAACCAGCTTTTGGACATTATATCCTAGCAAAGAGAGAAAGAAAAGTAATCCGTTCAACCAAAACTATCATAAATAGCCAAATTTCAAGAGTAATTTATAGATTTTTGAGTTTAGGAATTGTCGAAATTAGTTCTCATGATGATAAAACAAATGTGTAACCTTATCTACACATGAATAAGCTCAAGGCCAAGACTAACAAATATCACATTTTTTTAAGAAGGGTTGCTTTTATCAGTTCCCACAAAAGCAAAGTTTTCAAACAAACATATTCCGCAATCAATTTTCAAACGAATATAATGGACATAGTAATACAAATATAGGAGATTGGGTGTACTATTAGTCATGTTTTCTAGAATGCCTGGAATGAATAACATGTTCCAAAATGATTCAAACTATGTCTCATCTGATCAAGTTTTTCTTAGAACAGTATGTATAACACCTGCAGCTTGTGGTGCAATAATTCCAGAAGATGACAAAAACATAAATAGATGTAATTGTTAGCAATTGCATGACAGATGAACGAAACAGGTCTGAGTAAACCGTAGTCCCATACTCTCACTTATTCAGTCAAAATATTGGTGGAAAGTATGAAGCAGTTCAATTAAATCTAGTGGTACAAAGAAAGCTAAGGAGCTTCCATATTAAAACACAGTACTATAACTTAACGGATGGAATGTAATAACCTAAAACCACCAGCAAATTACATTCAGTACTCGATCAAATGCATATAACACTTGGAAGTCTTGAAAAATTCTAACCTTGTAAAGTTCTTCATTGAATGGAGTTGGCAGCAGTGTGCAGTTTTGCCTCCTAGTTCCCAGGCATGTGCAAATCTAAAATAGAATTAGTTCCTGATTGAGAAGTACTCAACCCCTTCCAAATAAAAACCTCTTCCTCTAGCAACATTAATACCACATATAATAACAATTTACTTGAAAATGCAAATCTATGTTTTCAGTTTGTTTGTAATCAGAGGCTATAAAATTTGGAGGCAAATCCAAATCTCTAGCATGAACTACTGCCGCATCCTCTGTTCTGCTGTAATAAGGGCACCAAATGTTTGTCATTTCTATTATACAATATCTCAAACTACTAAAGCTTTCCATTCGAATCATCTCAATCATGTTTATAGATTCTGGACAGTGTAGATTTTCCGAATACATGGAACAAAATTACTGATTCTCTGTCTAGAGAATGAGCAAATTTTGTATAAATATACAGCAGACTGGATTAAGGGGAACGATCGGGTGGACAAATTATACCTCTTTGGGGCTTCATGGGCGGGAAATCTAGTATTTACCTCGAACTGATTTCTCCAACTTTTCAAAGCCAATAAAATTATATCTCGTGTTCATCAGCTGCAACAATTGTGAAGACCTGGAAACAGAACCATAAACCATAACGACCCAATCAATTAAAAAACTATAATACGCTGCTCAAATTAGTAACACATGGATCCATCCACATGGGATGGCATGAACACAATACTCTGTGATGGGTATTTCAATGTTAGGAACATGACTGTAGATATCCGCGCACCATAAACACTTTTCAACCCAGATTTCACATTATTAGCACGGTTGAGGACCATATATGCAACACATAATGAACAACCAACTCCCTTAATTCTGCCGGGTTAGTTTTCTGCATAACAATCGCAAAAGGCTTTAAGAAGTTATAGCTAGTTGTCTCAACGAATCCATTACAAATATTGCTACTGAGAGATTACCTGATAACCCCAGCGAGACAAAGAAGTCTGAAAGAACGTTTCATATGCGAGCACCAATTATATCAGACTACTAACAGCGAAGAGACAAAACATCCACAATTCCTCATTCTAAACCTAACATGCAAACTTGCATAAAAAAAAAATTGAACTAAACAACAAAATCAAAGAAATTGTTCAGAAGAAAGAAGATTATTACATCAAAAATTCTTAGAAATAACTTGAACTGAACAACAAAATCAAAGAGATTACTCATAAAAAGTACCAAAACCATACCTAAAAAAAATGCAGAAGAAGAAATGCTCGACCACGCATATAAGAACAGGTTGTTTTGTAACCATTTGATTTACTATTAAGAAGATATCTATTCTCCAGAATATACATGTCATGACTAGTTTTGTCATGGCATCAGAGCCTGACAATATCTAAGAAACCATCTTCCACTGCAACATAAACTCTGAAATATCAAAAACCTTGCACTGATCAATCAACTTGTCTTCGCTATTTATCTTATCAATAACAGACTATAGAAATCCTAACCGCAAATCTTCATCTTTTATCTTTACCTCAAAATGTCACGAGAAGACTATCAACCCATCACTACAAAATTTGATGGAACAAATTATAATCGTTGGTCCTTTCTTATGAGAAGTTTACTCAAAGGAAAAGGAATGTGGAAGTATATGGATGGCACAGCTAAACGTCCAAACGCTGCTGATACAACTGTAACAGAAAAGGATAAAGAGCCCGCAAGAGAAAGCATGGAAACCTGGGAGATCAACAACCATAAGATACTCACATGGATAAGCAACACAGTAATAACCTCTATAAGCATGCAACTTACCAGATTTGAAACTGCCAAGGATGCATGGGATTTTCTCTCAAAAAGGTATACCCAAATCAACTTTGCTCAACGTTATAAGCTTGAACAAGATATCAGATCTCTGAAACAACAACATGATCAATCTATTTCTGATTTTCATTCTGAGATGTCTGTCATATGGAATCAGTTATCTCTTATGGAGCCTAACTGGACAACAGATATTGAAATATGGGAGAAATATAGGGAAGAATCACGATTAGCTCAGCTTTTAATGGCACTAAGAGATGAATTTGAAACTATTAGAGCATCAATTCTTCATAGATCACCCCTACCAACTGTAGAGACTGCACTATCTGAACTTATCACTGAAGAAACTAGGAAACGCATTAAACCTGATATTCCCACCGTACTAGCAGTACCTTCTCGAACAAGCTTTAACAATCATTATAGTTCTCAAAAATATCATCGTGATACAACTCAAACTGTGTGTTATAACTGCAAGAAACCTGGACATATATCCAAAAATTGTACTGTGCCACCTAACACAACAATATCAGATATGTTTGAAAGTTCAACTTCACAGCTTCATTGCAATTACTGCAAAGAACCTGGACACACTGTAGAAAACTGTACATCACCTTCATCTAGTAATATGAGAGAAAGAAGAAGGCAGCATGCAGCTACATCATCATATGATCCTTCTACATCATTATTAGCCACAGGCAGTTGAGAAAAGTTCAGAATCAGCAGCAGTCACACAAACCAGTCTAGCTGATATTCAGGAGATGCTCAAACAAGCACTTGGTAATAATCACTCAGCAGCTACTGCTCTCTCAGCTCCATCAGGTATTCTTTCAACTGGATGGTTTCTTGATTCAGGGGCATCAAACCATATGACATTTGATTCAACTCTATTTGAGAATAAACATCCCATTGTTACACCTAATATCCATACCGCAGATGGATCAGCAATATCTTCTACTCACATCGGCCAAGTTAAGGTTACAAATAAGATATATGTACCTAATGTGCTTCTTGTTCCAAAGATTAGAATGAATCTTGTATCCATTGGGCAATTGTGTGATCAAGGACTTAATATTTTCTTCTTTCCTTCTGGTTGTGTGATACAGGATTCCAAGACAGGGAAGCTAGTTGGGATAGGTCGTAGAGTTGGTCGACTTTATCTCCTTGAAAGTCTTATCATTCCTCAGCAATTTATGAATAAAGAAGTTGTTGCATCTGCTCTTATTTTGCCTTCAACTATTTCTCCATTTATGTTTTGGTGTTCCAAGCTAGGACATGTTTCTTTTTCTCGTCTTACCTATATGATTAATAAAGGTTTATTAGGGTCTATTCAAGTAGAAAAAGAACCTCATTGCGTTGCATGTAAGTTGGGAAAACAACCAGCTCTTTCCTTCAGTAATTGCATTACTTTATCCACTGCACCCTTTGATCTAATTCATTCTGATGTTTGGGGAAAATATCCCATTACATCCAAGGGAGGAGCATTATACTATGTGATTTTTATTGATGATTATACTCGCTTCACATGGATATACTTATTCAACTCAAGAGCAGATTTTCTAAAACTATACTTGGATTTTTCTAGGATGATTAAAAATTTAAAACTCAGTTTAGAAAAACTATCAAAACTTTTCGTTCAGATCAGGGAGGCGAATACATCTCAAATCCTTTTAGAGATTTTCTCAAATCCGAAGGTACACAACTTCACTTGTATTGCACTGAAACTCCAGAGAAAAATGGAGTTGCAGAAAGAAAACATCGTCATATTATTGAGACAACAAGAACTCAACTTCTCTATGCTTTTGTTCCCTCTAACTTTTGGGGAGAATTTGTTCTTACAGCAGTGTACACCATCAATCGTATTCCTACTGCTGTTATAGGAGGAATATCTCCATATGAAAGTCTTTATGGTAAGCCGCCAAATTATTCTGAACTTCGTGTCTTTGGCTCAACATGTTTTGTTCTTCTTACTGAACGAGAACGTAACAAACTAGGTAAAAATAATACTATTTGTGTGTTCTTAGGATATGGAATAGAACAAAAGGATTATCACTGTTATGATCTCGAAAGTAGAAGATTGCGTATCTCTAGACATATATAACCTTCTGGGAGAAAATATCATTCTGGTCTCTTCCTAGTAGAAAAACATCTAGTTTAGAAACATTCTCCTTTATAGATCCTTTTGAAGACGTAATCACATCTCATCCAAATATTCCTATCACTACTCCTGAGCTTGCAGTTACTCCATCTCCAGAAGTCTTAGAAACTGTCACCAATGACTCTACGGACAATCCTGACATTGCTTCCCCAGAAAGGAATCCTGCAACTGAAGATACAACACTGCCACCTCGTGCTCGTCGACCACCAGCTAACTACTCTGATTATCATTGTTCTTTATCTTCTATATTGCCTCTACATGAACCCAAATCTTATAGGGAAGCAGTTGCAATCCCTGACTGGCAAGACTCTATGGGAGAGGAATTAACAGCACACAAGAATGCAAATACATGGGACATGGTAGATCTTCCTCCAGGAAAGTCAGTTATTGGTAGCAAGTGGGTTTACAAGATAAAGACAAATTCAGAAGGAAAAATAGAACGATGTAAATCTCGTTTAGTGGCTCAAGGGTACACACAAGAATATGGAGACTATGAAGAGACATTTGCTCCTGTTGCTCGCATGACTACAGTGCGTACTCTCATTGCTGTTGCTTCTACTCAAAATTGGGATCTTCACCAAATGGACGTCAAGAATGCCTTCCTCCATGGAGAGCTTCAAGAAGAAGTTTATATGCAACCACCACCTGGATTACATCATGCTCCAAATCAAGTATGCAAACTTAAAAAAGCATTATATGGTCTCAAACAAGCACCTCGTGCTTGGTTTGAAAAATTCTCAAATGTTATTCTTCAGTATGGACATAGTCAGGGTGCATATGATTCAGCCATGTTTACTCGGAAAACAGAGAAAGGAATGGTTATTCTCCTTCTGTATGTCGATGACATGATCATTACTGGAAGTGACTTAAAGGAAATCCTTTCTTTGAAGCGTCATCTATTTTCTTGCTTTGAGATGAAATATCTTGGTCTCTTGAGATACTTTCTTGGGATAGAAGTCGATAAATCCTTTAATGTTATTTTATTTCTCAAGTTAAGTATGCAACTGGCATTCTTCAACGTGCAGGGTTAACTGATAGCAAGACTGTTGATACACCTCTAGAACTGAATGTTATGCTCAACAGTTACGAAGGAAAAGCATTATCTAATCCTACACTATACCGTCAGCTTGTAGGGAGTCTTAACTATCTTACTATTACACGACCAGATATCATCCATGCAGTCCATATTGTAAGCCAGTTTATGTCATATCCAAGATCAACACACTATGTTGTTTTCCTTCGAATTTTGTGATACATCAAAGGTACTTTATATCAAGGTTTACACTTCTCAAGTAATTCGGATCTTCGTCTTCGTGCATACTCCGACTCTGATTGGGCAGATGACGTTACTGATCAACGATCAACCACTGGATATTGCCTATTTTTGGGTAACTCATTAATCTCTTGGCTAGTAAGAAACAACCTGTGGTATCTCGCTCTAGTGCTGAAGCTGAATATCGAGCTCTTGCTCACACTACTTCATAAATTGTCTGGTTACGGTGGCTTCTTCAAGATATGGGAGTTATATCATCTGAGCCAACTCCACTCTCCTGTGATAACAAGGCTGCTATTCATACTGCCCACAATGATGTGTTCCATGAGCGTACAAAACACATTGAGATTGACTGTCACTTTGTTCGTCATCACTTCAAACACTTGACAATCTCATTGCCCCATGTTTCTTCAGAATTGCAGCTAGCAGACATTTTTACTAAGACTTTACCTTCTACTCGTCTGAAGTTCTTGGCTTCCAAACTCAATATGTGCTTTGCACCATCATGAGTTTGAGAGGGGGTGTTATAAATATTATCTCCAAGATATTATCTTGTTGAGATATTATTTGAGATGTTATTATATATTATTTGATAGTATATATTGTTTTCATTAGGCATGTATATTCTCTTTATGTTGTAATATCTTGTTTATCTTGTTTCCTTATTTTCATCTGTTCACGCATATAAGAACAGGTTGTTTTGTAACCATTTGATTTACTAATAAGAAGATATCTATTCTCCAGAATATACATGCCATGACTAGTTTTGTCAAATTCAAGGGTAACAGATGAGTTTATGAGCGGAGAAATAATGGTGCTATTAATACCATTAAATCTGATTATTAGAAGCGTAACTGATGAGTTTAGCTTTACACACGCAGGGACGTTGGATTAGGGCATCAAAGAGGGAAGGACTTTCAGCCGCGATTTGTCTCCCCCATTTTCATGAGTTTTGAGCAACCGGAGTAGTCGATAGCTTGCAAACGCCCATTAAAAACCGTTGGATTAGTTAAAAACTATTTGTTTTTGTAAGATAGATTTCAGTCTTTTCAACAAAAAAAAAAATACCTTACATCCAACTCCAAAATTTTAATGTATTCATTATTGCAAGCTCTGACATTTTTTCTTGAGAAATTATCGGATGTTCTAAACTTCATACAAAAAGGACGTCACTTAAGGTAAAAGTGCCAGAATTGGTCAAGTAAATATGCTCCCAACATAAAAGGAGACTCCAAGGACATGGATGCTAATGGGGGACCGATATTACCAGGGATACCGTTTGAGTGATCTGACGGTCAGGATCGAATATAACTTTTTTATCTCATATGAAACTGTACTCCTTGCTAATACCGGTCCCCCATTAGCGGCCATGCTCCAAGGAGATCTGGTGTAGGCCGTACCTATCCTACAGTCCCAGGCACACAATATGTTTCCTTTGTGCAACAACCGTGGTTTGTTTTTAGGGCTAATTTAGTTGTCCCAAATTATGTCTCAATCTTGTTGTGACCACGCCGTCCACGTCCTCTAGGTGGTGCCATGAAATTTAATGTATCCATGAACAGCAATAAGATATTTGGGAATTGAGCATATGCGGACCATTAACTCATTTTCTATCTCTCACTCTCATGCATGACAGAATATTTTAGTGAAAAAGTACATATTTTCAATTATTCCAGAAATGTATTATTAAGGCATGGGTGCACATTTCGGACCTCAGTGTTGGCAGAAAATTATCATTTTTGCCATTATCTCGCTACAGTTATTAGTTTTTGTTGATCACCATGTGCCTCGCCCAAACTACATTTGGTTGGTCTAAACTCCTATAAATTTCTTACCTAAGACAAATCATGTCAGTTCAGAATCCAGTTAAATATACTAGATGTAACTTGACAATATGATATGCGTACAACTTTAACCTACATAGTCTGATTAGTATGATGGTATGGAGAAAATATTTCCTTGTCTTGACTGCACTACAGGGCACTAATAGACAAAAAAATAAAGTAAATAGGCTCTCAAGTTCAATGTGCCGAGGCAAATAGTTCCTTGGTTGGTGGTGAGGTAGTATACAAGTGACAATGAATCTGATTTGATGATCACGAGTGCAGTGATTTTCATTGGACAAGCTTGGTAAAGCCCAGCTAGCACTCCCTCGAACATTGAAGTCTTGGGGGGGTTCTGCCATAACTGCTGAAGTATAATCTACTGGTTCTGCTATAACACGGAGATGAGAGAACCCTCCATCTTCATTCCGCAGCACTGCTCCTGCTTCTGCCATGCCGCTTGGTTGTTTCTGGACGCGCCATCACAGTGGAGTTTAGGGATACCTGGTGTGGAGGAGTTGAACCCGCATAAGTAGTATAGCGAGTGTTAGTCATACATAACGAATATATATGTAAATTGAACAAATCAAATGCGGAAGCGGGTCATTAATTAATACCTTGTAATCGCTCCAAACGCGGATGAATTAGGACCAATGGATCACTTGCGTTTCACTTTCTTGAACCTTCAAACCCGGCGGTGAGTAGGTGCCACAAAAACGAGCACAAACTATATTTCCACAAACTAAGTACCTTATAAAACTTCAACTTCTTCTACAAAGGATACTAAGGTATTTTGGTGATTCTACAACTAATGTTTGAATACTAGAAGACTTTGCTAGCTAACTAGAATGCTCACTTAGAACCCTCTAGCTTATTCTCATACTTAGTTTATCTCTTGCTAAACTCACTACTATTGAGTTGTAGTGTTTTCTTCTACTTCTTATTATTGTTTCAACAAATGAAACTAGAAGCCTATTTATACTCAAACTTCAAGTATCCTCTCTTGGCAAGTGTCAAGAAAGAACCAAACACTTGGAGCAAGTTCTAACACTCTTTTAGCATGGACTAAACACATGGAGTAAGTGATTAAACACTTGTTAGCATCATGCAAATACATGGTGGAAAGAAACAAGAAACATGTTTCACCATGGCTTGGTTAGTTGGAGAAGGATTTTCCCTTTGACAAAGTCAAGCATATGACTTTATATAACCACCCAAGATGGACTTTGGGCATGCATACACACAATAGGTGCCAAATTTCTAACATCTCCAACTCACACATAGTGTGTGTAGCAGCAACATGCTTCTCAATCACATTCCTAAGAGAAAAATGTTCATACTGGTAAATAGTTTGTGCGACCGCCGAGATACCTTCATTTTGGGAGCTCCATACTAGAACCTCATTACGAGTCAGCATGGAGAAATCAACCCTTCACAAAGAATGTTCGTGTCTCATTACCTCAGATAATTTGACTACACCTGACACAATACTCTTAATCCCTCTAGCAAGCAGTATTGCACCCTTGTACATTTTATCAATTGTACTCATGATTTTCGACAGACGAAAAACGCTGGCCAGCTATGAGTCACAATTCATGGTGTATCATCAAATTTTCTTCCAAGAAATGCATATCGTTCCAATTCAACTTAACAGCTTTCCTAGACATGTATCATCATACGGGAAGTCGCATCGTATTAGAAAACATGCTAAAGTAGCATCATTAAATATCCTCTTCATGACATAAACTCAAGTCAAAGGGGTAAATGAATTGGATATTAATCCAGTGGCTCACACAGAAATGAAGCAGGGAATCATTCATCGCTCTCACAATCGGTCGACTTAGCACATACATCACAAAGTGTATGCTATGGAGTCTCTCCCACTCAAAATGGGCATGTCCAGCATAAAGAGCATACGCCATACAGATCTTAGTCTAGTCTCCATTTAAGTACCTAACTTGACTTTATGTTCCAACAGTCGTTCACATAGTAACTGTTCAGAAAATCACATCTGGTTATATAACAGGCTTCACTAAATGGTGGTTACATTTAATGATCGATCTCTTTGTAAGATCTCATCTTAAACATATTAAGGCGACTTCTAGTTGTATAGAAAAGTTTTCCATTAAAAGCACGTGGTTTTCCGAAAAACATATATTCCGCAAAACGTCTCTTCATTGTCTCATCTTGCTCGTTGTACTAAGCGCCAAGGCGAATCACCTATGTGAGTAGGCCGATTCTTGCCTGCTGACAACTTTAATATCCGTGTACACATCAAAATTATATGATTTCTACAAAAACATATTCATTTAAGAAAGCATTAATACTTATAATAATAATAATTTCATTATCACATGTTCTACATATCAAATCCTGTTTAATCCCATGTTCTCTATGTGAGACTGAAAAGAAATTTTCGGAATGGGCTTAGTCAAAGGGTCAGCCAACATTCTATTTGTGGAGATATGTCTAAGAACAACCTTTCTTCGTGCAACCATATCGCGTATAAAGTGGAATCTCATACCAATATTTTTGGTTTTTCCATGGTATTTGGGATCTTTCACATATGCTAGAGCTGATGTGCTATCACTGTGAAGCAACACCACTTCTTTTGCGTGTTCCGAGACACCGAGTCTCTTAAGAAATCTCCTTAACCAGACAGCATCTTGGACGGCTTCCACAAGTGCAACATACTCTGCTTCCATTGTTGACAGAGCAATACACTTTTGTTTATGTCTACACCAAGTGATGACCACCTCCAAGTTTAAAAACGTATCCTGAAGTGGATTTAAACTCATCTCTATCGGCATCGCTAAATCCTCTAAGTCTAATGTGTTCACCATGGTAACAAAGATGGAGATTAGCAGTCCCTTTAAGATAACAAAATATCATTTTAACTGCTTTCCAGTGATCTGGTCTAGGGTTACTTTGGTAACGACTTACCATCCCTACTGCAAAACTTATGTCGGTCTAGTACCCAACATAACGTACATAAGACTCCTAACCGCAGATGCATATGGTACATTAGACATGTATTTCTTTTCTTCTTCATTCTTAGGGAATTGGTCGTTACTTAGGACACATGCTTTGTCCATAGGAGTGTCAATGGGTTTGTTGTCATGTATTCGAAAGCGCTCAAGTATCTTTTTTATGTAAGTCTGTTGAGACAAACTAAGAGTCTTTCTTGAGCGGTCTTGCGTGATCTTAACACCTAATACATGATTAGCTTCACTCATGTCCGTGATTTCAAAATTAAAGGACAACCACTTCTTAGTGGCGACAATTCCTTCTAGATCATTACCTTCTAATAGAATGTCATCGACATATAAGGCTAGGATAAGAATGCTTTCCTGGGATCGTCTTATATACACACAATGATCTTCCTCAATCATTTCATAACCAGCAGAGGTGATAGATTGATGGAAACGCATATACCATTGTCTAGACGATTGTTTAACGCCATAAATGGAACGTTTGAGACGGCAAACTTTGCGCTCTTGTCCTTTAACCTCAAAACCCATTGGTTGAGACATGTAAATCCCTTCGTCTAGTTCCCCGTTAAGGAATGCAATTTTAACATCCATCTGGAACAATTCTAAATCCAAATATGAATAATAGCAAGCACGAGGCGAATTGAGGCAAACCTTACCACATGAGAGAAGGTTTCCTCATAGTCAATACCCTCTTGTTGAGTATATCCTTTTTCCACTAGACGAGATTTGTATTTTTTGATTGAACCATCCGCCACTACAAGAAAGCATGCCTTTGGTGACGATAGTTTATGCGGCGAAGAATATTTCATTGCTGAAGCTTAGTTATTCTGACCAAAATATTTTTTTTCACCATTGTTAGGTGTTCAACAAAGAGACTCGGGTTTCGTCACTCATAAGTTTTTAGTGATCTCACTTAGAGACGAAATAATGTCTAGTCACTAATAAGTTTTTTGTGATTATGTATGTTTGTCACCCTTTAATTCTATTGTGATGATGCTAAAAAATTGACATAAAATCTTTTTGGTGATAATCTGTAAATTTCGTTGCAAAAAAAATATTTATACTGACCAAATTAATTCGTCACTAACTAATTTACAGTAATGAAACTAAAAGTTTGACGTTATATTTATTTTTCGTGGCCATCAGCCTTTTTTATTGCTAATATCTATATGGTAACAACGTCTAATCGTCACAAGAAAGAACATCTGCAACGAAGTGAATTTTGTCTCTTTAGTCATATTTAGTGACACTATAATTTCACTGCAGTTTATAATTTCAGTGATTACTAAAGTGTAGTCACAAAGAATTCATTATGGTGACAAAAGAAAAAATAGTTTTTCATGAATAATTTTTTGGTAACAGTAAATTTTTATCACATAAAACTTAATATCTAACTATAACTTATAAATTAGCAAAAATCAAGTTATCTGACGAAGTAAATTTTCATAAAAGTAAAACTACAAGTCATCATCTTTTTACATCATATAAGGAATAGAATGAAGTCTGGTTGAGAACTATGAGGATATGCACCCATTGTATATTTACAAGATAGATCCATTTTTAATAGAAGTGAAATTGTTCCAAAAGCGCACATTTTATGGTAACCTTTCACTATGGATTTTCTTTCATAGATGGCACTAGAACATTGATCTATAGAGAAGGACAGAGAAGATAAAGAAGAACCTGATAGTTCTAAAAGTAAACTCCCAGACCGCAGAAAATTAAGATGAAAAAAGAAAAACACCTGTGAAGGGAAATCCAAACCTAAAAAGTAAATTTGAACTTTAAACTGAGAAGAATATTGAAATTAAACCAATCAACAACAAAAATAATTAACCGCTTAGTTCAATGTATATGAATATATATGAAAAAGAGCTATTATTCTGGTCAAAATTATTATCAAACTAAACTCTATTTTTTAAGTAAATAAATGCAAACAACTAATACTCTATATTCGAATCATCGCCAACCGGAACAATGTCTTCCTCATCTACCTCTCCTTCCTGGACATCATCACCATCCACACCATAATCAGTTTGTTCTTTCTGATTAAATTTAGTTTTAGTGTCACGGAAGTAAATCGAGCTGAATGTCAAACATTCATTGTTATTGTAAGCCTCCGCAATTGAACCTTATGGGCAAGAGTTAATTTCCATGTATCATTTGAGTGTTCCTTTGTACCTTGATAAATACAAACAGGTAAACATTAGTAAATATACTCAACTATTGAAAACAAAGTATTTTACTGTGTGAAAAAGTTATCTTGTGACACAAAATTTTACATTCCAAATTTTATTGTGTGAAAAAAAACTTATTAGCTCGACTTGAAATTTTCTTCGTATATATTTTTTTTTTCATTTTTTTTGTATAATATCCTATAATATCACTAGAATTTCCTCAAATTTCACTCTAATTTTTCCAAATGTCTTTCGATTGAAAAGTTGAGTATTTCTCCAGTCTTCCATCGTGTAAGTGGTCATTATCCATATATACACAAAGTATATTTTTATTTGTGATCAAAATTTACTTTGTGATGACTCGATTTTTTTCATCAAATTAAAATTTAACTACAAGCGTAAATGTACTACTACGTTAAAAGTTAATCTTGTGAACCAAGAATTTAAATACCAACCCTAAAATTTCCAATGTAACTAAAATTTGTTAGAGCATTAAATTTGTGTGGTATCTTTTAGTTTGTTTCAATAATCTTACAATCTCATAATAAGTAACTGAGTTGTAAGGCAACAAAGGGTTATTTCTTCTTCTCCTCTATATACTTTACAAACAAAGAGCACGTAATAAAGGTAGAGACTGGATCTCAAGATTTCTTGAACAAAATTTCTTTTGTGATTTTTGCTACTTAATACAAATTTCAACCACAAATGTAATGCAATCTACCTGTGATTTAAAAATTTGCATCCCAACTTGGAATTTATCAGTGCACACTTGAAATTTGTTAGCACGTCCTAGAATCATCGGGTAACCTTAAAATCCTTGTACAAGCTCATTTGCTCAATATTAAATGCATTCTCTTTAAGAGCTAGCGGTCCTCAAGGTTATTTTGAGTATATATTTAGATAAATCTTCGCGGAGAGCGCCGAAGGTGCTCTGGCGGGTGCAATGTCGGGCGGGGTTTGACCTCCCCGCTGAGGTCACGAAGAATTTTTGGAAACTACAAACCTAGTCTTCACTACCAAAAACAAAATTATTTGCTTAGGCCTATTCCTATGGGTATGGCATATATGCACCCACTATGGGTATGCCAAACTACCAAACTCATATGCATATATGCCAGTTCTGGCATATAGGCATACGAGACAGAGTTTCCATCGAGCGATAAAGACTCCATCGCCCGATGGTCATCCCATCGCTCGATGGTCAATCCGTCGTTGTCGACAGTCAAGATAGCGCTCGACCGTATGATTAACGCTTACTGCTTCATCATCCAACGACTGGAATTTTCTACCTCTATAAATACCAAAGTCAAACTCATTTTAACTCACACCAGAATTTCTAAATCTCTATAGAATTTCTCAATTTCTCAATATTTTTCAAATCTAAAACTCTCTATATTTTCTTGTGAAATGTATTCACAAATTCAAATTCAAATTCAAGGAAAAGCAAAAAAAAACCCGAGTCCGTACGTGGTGAAAAATACAGCATGGCAGAAGATGAACGCATTTGTCATAATTATGTTTATTTTACCCAAGATTGTATCCAAGGTGCACAACAACAGGGTCTCACAATGTGGGATAACATATTTAAGAAATATGATGAACAAACCATGAACATCAATGATCGTGATGCAAAAGGATTGTCATAACACTTCATTGTAATCAACCGGGAAGTGGTTGCTTATGTTGGATTAATAATGCAAGCCAAGAGAAAAGGCAAGGACAATGGTAAGACTGATGCTGATTTTGAAAGAGATGTTCATACAGATTGGCAAAGAAAACATGGAAAGGGATTTTCTTTTGAAAGTTGTTACTAAATTTTGAAGGTGTTGAACAAACATCATCCAGAATACTTGTCAAATAATCAACAAGTACCTGAAAGGTCACCATATAATTCTTCTCCCTCGGCACAAAATTCTTCACCATATTCACCAGTTCCATCAAATTCTTCACCAGATACGCTCAAATGTCAACAACGTTTCCAATAATTATGTTGACAGTAATACTAAGGGAAAACTTCCAGGGAGGAACACCGCAAAGCTGGCTAAAAAATTAGCTCTAACATCTTCATCGTTTGGTTTTCGTAAATATGTTGGACCAAACTGATTAATTATTACTTCACAGAACAATGAAAGTTAAGTGAAAGAATTTGTTTTACCCATACGAAGGTATTCATCGTTCGCATCCTCCGGAGTGCCATAACCCAGAATCCTTAAATCCGAAGTGACTTTTTGTTCAGGACTATGACCTCTAATATTCAGTGCATCAAACTGATAAATTGAGGTTCCACTCGACAAAGCTCTTTAATAATCTTTTCACCAGATGTCGAGACATGCGGAATAGACCTTGAAAATCTCGACCAGAGTACACACAATTTGGAAGAAAATAATCGTGCATTAGATTTTGGTGGTAAAATTCCCTTCCTCGATACATATATCTTCTTTTTAATACTTCTTTGGGTTCTGGAACTCTTGGTATTTGTCCCGTATGGACAAGCATCAAACTTTCAATTAGCTTATTATCTTCAGCTTCCTCATCATAAATTTCTTATAACCTATTACGATATCATTCTTGTTGTAAATTGAACCGATTCATAATAATATTCCTCTCTTCATTGGATCTCGAGCTCGACATTGATGATTATGAGTATAGAAAAAAGGAAATCGGTGAAATATTTGTAGAAGTAGGTGTTAGTTATCTTGAGAAGGAAAATGGCGTATTTATATACAAACCATTTGGGAAAATAGCCATTGTAGAAAAACTAGTGGGCGATAATCATAGTATCGCTGGCGTTTGTATGTAAACCGAGGGATATTCATAATATCTCCACCGGCACAATGTATATCACTAGCGATATTGGTAATATCGCTCGCTAGTAACCCTGTCGCTTATTGATTTCCTCATAGTGGCGATTTTCTGGCATATGCATAGGAATAGGCCTTAAAAAAAATTGATCTTTAGCTTTTGTATGATGCCTGGCAAGTCCCCATTGGACGAATGGTCTGTTGTATCTTAATTTAGTGCATCATGATGTTTATAATACAATTTCTCTTAGAATATAGTTTCGGCTATTCACTGTTACACCTCTTTTCTATCGAATATCTCAGAGAAATTTTCTTCTTCTTCCCTAAAATAAAGAAGCCGAATTTTTCTTCTGATTTGTTATTGATTACCTAAAATATGAGATCGTGTAGAAGGGATATTTGACTAGAAATCAGGATCTGATTGGATGAAGTTTTTCTCAGATTTTCAAGATATTTTTTTTTTGAGGGATGAATGGTTGAATCGTGGGTAGATGGGCAGATCACATGGTTGGCGGTGAATCTTAAATTCGTTCCATACAGGTAAATCTTCCCTGTTAAGAATTATTTTGGATGAGAATTTTCTATTTTTGAAGAGAAGAATATTCACCCATTTGGAAAGAAGATGGATAAACAGAAAAACCTTAGTTTTATCTCAAAATCAGAGAAAATCATAGAAAAACAAGCTAAGGAATGATTTCGATTTTGGTTAATCTTCAATTTTTTGGCGCCATGTAAATCAAAAAGGGAAAAAAGCTGGACGGGATATCTTCCATTTTCTCTCCTATAAATACAGCCCCAAAGTTATCAAGTTTTTCTCACAAGATACTGATTGAAGGTATTTTCTCTCTAGATCTCACATTATCATTCAATTTCATATGTTAAATCATATATGCAAACCCTAATTTTGTAATTGTTTGATCTCCTAATTTCAGGCTGATTCTACCCCTTGGTTATCCTAACTTCAAGGATTTTCAGAACTCTAACTTAAGGTTTGTTCTGCCCTTTATGTTCCTTCCATGTTTTTGCCTGTGGTTTCTTAGTTGTCCTTTTAATCATGGTGTTGTTTCATTTCCCATGTGGAAAATGGCTAACAACAATGAACAACCAGCTCCACCAACTTCATTTTATGAGGGTGCCTATCACATTTCCCTTTTCTTTTCTTTTTCGTATTTTACTTCTGTAGCATTTCTATTGCATCAATTGAGAATAATATTGTTTGCCTAGATTGAGGGAAAGTGGGTTGCGTACAAGGTGTTTGAAAATTGCCATAATATGAATATGCTAATTGAAGTCACCATGAATAGGTGTATTGGGGGTTTTGATTTATGAAAAAAAATTTCAAAATCTATAATCTGCTTTCAAAAGTTGTAATTCACAATCATTGTCCTGTGGATGTCCAATTTATGTAGTTTCTGAAATATAGTCTATGGATTACACTTAACTATAGATGGGTCTTTGTTGTATTTCCTTTTAAATGACACTTCCATGGTTATTCCTCTATTTGGTGCAAAGCTTGTTGATGCTTGTCCTTTGTTGTTTCATTTTGTTGTGTGGAGGTATGAATCTTTACTGTGTGTTGATTTGCGCCCTTGTTTGGTTATGCGAAGGTGAAAATCAATTGTTTTGTAAGTACTAGTATATCATGAACATGTGTACTTATATCATGCATTAAACTCTAAAAGTATATATGTAGCTGATGTTGATTAGGTGAGATTATACCAATTACAAGCTAGTGCCAGTATGTTGCCCTGGAATCTATATATTGTTCTTGATAACATGAATATGTTGTATGCATCCCAGGAAAAAGAAAAAAAAACACAAAATGATCAGCAGTCACAAGTGACCATGCGTAGTTTAGAGTTAATGCAATATTTCTTTCTTCTGGCATTAGGGCTGTTTGACAACCATTAATACTGATCCTAAGGCATGTACTTTATATCAGTCTTTTCCCCTGGTATCATTTTTCTTCTCACCACTCTTCTGATTATTTATTAGTCGCTATCATTTAAGTACTGCCTTGCTTGTTTGAGATTTATTTAACTGAGTTAGTTTACATGAATATCTATGACTTGCATTGGAAATTAGTCTCTTAAAATCCGTTGTTATCTGAGACTCTTCCTTCCAAATCTTGTGAACTCTAGTCTAGTGATTAGTGGGCACACTTCGATACTTTGTTGTTTCTTGGACTAAAATTCTTTTGTCTTATACTATAATGGATTTCGTTAAACCAATCGTATCATCTATAGGCTCTCACAGTCACATGTGCTTCTTAGTGTTTGTTTTCTGAAACTTCTTCAGTTTATGTGATTGTTATGGCATCTCAGACCTCTGGCATTATACTCTCACGGACTTTATGTTGGGCTAGTGTATGTAGTATGTCTTGGACATTCAGTTCTGTTAAGTAGAAAACAAGCCTGTCTACCAACAGTGCAGGATAACTTGGATATTATTTATATTCATTTTAGCACAGTTAAGTAGAAACCGAAGATGTCTAAAGTTGATAGATAATTAGGAGGGTTATCTTTGTTTTTACATTTATTAGTATTGACCAGGCACATCTATATGCCCTACACAAAAAACGTGGGCGGGCTGGGTCATATATTTATTAGCATTCTCCTTCTCTTTTTTCAGTCCTTGAGGTTGGTTGTGTAATTTGAATGTGCAACAGGTGTCTCCATTTAATGTGAGATAGGACGTTGCATTGGTAAATGGCCTCTAGGAGTTGTTGGTATATTAGTTGCTTCTGTCCTCATTGGTTCTTCTATGTGGATTTAAGAGCCCAATATGTATTTGAATTATTTATGAACTCCTGCAATACAATTCCTTTGCATTAACTCTATTTTCTCATTCCTTCCTGATCTCTGGTTTTTCTATGGCATATAGAGAGATGTTTGTTCACATGTATAAACATTTTAAGAATATTAGAAGCCTAGGATAGTAAGGTTCATCTCCATTGTAAAATAGAAACATAAATCTGGACCCGAGCAACCAATAGGATCCAGAAACACATCTAATCAATTTTTGTAATCTTCTCTTAGCTATTCAATTTTATATCATTCGAATTAACCTACATGTTTGACATCCTAGTGCATTTAGTAATTATTCTCTCTATTATGTATCTCTGTACAGGACACAATGAATGAGCTAATGCAGCAAGGCAGTGAAGCAGGAGCTACACCACCGACTGAAGCATAAGTATTTGCTCAAGTTTTGAAGAAAAAGCAAAGACGATGTCGTGCTACAACCACTAATTATAAAACTGAAGGACTTCATGCAATGTTACAGGCACAGGCTGATGATAGAGTTCAAGCTCAGGATGACCAAATACGTGCTCAGAATGAGGTTATCAAAATGTTGAAATAAGATAACAAAAAGCTCAGGATGACCAAGTTACCCACCTGCAATCACCTGGAGCATCAGTTCCAGGAACAACCTTACCCACTGGCATCACTTCTCAACTTCCATGCAGTGCCCATTCCATCTACACCAATTACTACACACTTCAATCATTCCGTGCCTCGAGTCTCCAACATTAACCCATGAAATCTCCAGCAGCAACAGCACCTACATATGTGCATCCAGCTGCAGCTTCTCATCTCACACAACAACAATTCCATTTATCCCTGCAGCTCAGCAATAGCATCACTACACAGCCAACTCAACACCAACATTGCACCTGCAATCTAACTGCTGCATCTGCATTTGCAACCATTGCAGCATCGCCTATAACTCCAGCTGTACCAGCGCATCACACTGTCAACATCATAGCTCTCTCCAGCTTCACAATCAACAGCGCCACCGATCCACTTCATTCCCACCTGCAATATCAGCTCAAGCCATTCAAGACAACCAAATCCATCGTAACCAAACAACCAATTCCTTCAGCTACAACAGTTCTCTCCTGCGAAGTTCCTAGCATGCATCTAAGCTCATCTCATATGCAACTTCCTTGCTCAGCATCACCCCTGCATTGAGCTCACAAACATCCATGGCAGCAATATCTCCCAGCTGACTTTACTCAGCTCCATAAGCGAACCCTTGTATTCAGCATTCAGTGAACCAAACCCTGCACTAGCTAGTTAAGTTGCGCGCTGCACTGCACTGGCCAAGGCATCGCAACCAATTAATCCATCTGATTTTCCATCCAAAGAAGACCATTGCAGATTCATCACTGCCATCATCTACAGATCCAACTCCTATTGCTTCAGCTTTACCAGTTCCAAACCACCAAGAAGAGCACCACCTGCTACAATCTCAGAACCACCAGCACCTGCAATCTAACTGCTGCAACACAGCTTACCAGCACCAATTCCATTCATCTAACATCTTCATCTCAGGTTCAAGCTTGCACAACCATTCATCACCATCTCTGAAGTCAAGAACTTCTTCAATTCGACAGCAACTCAATTAAACCCATCTTCTAAAATTCGCTGTAACCTTCAATCCACCACCAAAATACAGCTACTGCTTCTTCACCAGCACCAGTTGAAAACCAATTCAATTACTGCTTGTACTCACTAGCAGAACCCATGTCTCAACATTTGCAATTCATCTTCAACTGAGTTTAATTCACAGCACCAGTCCCTCAACTCCATTACAGATTCAACAACATCAAGGTCTTCATCAATCTTTCACCCCATCGATCATTTCAGCTCACACAGCCATCACCAGTCCCTTGATTTTCCTTGTTCATCTCGAGTCCTCAATTCTTCAACAATACCAGAACTCACCAATTTCCATATCAAACTCGGCTTCAGATCTCCTGAATTTCGAACAGCAAACGCAACTCATCAATTCAATCATAACCCAGGTCTCTTCACACAAACCCTAAATCATATATTTCATCAGAAACCCATTCATTCATTTCACGGAAGCACCAATTCCTCTTTCTCTGACCTCGAATCCATGACCTAATCTGATAGCCGACGAGAACCCTTATTACAGCGTCCGTGTTAGAAGAAACGAGACAGAACTTTGTGTTTCTGAATCTCGACCTGATTCGATCAAAGCATATTGGATGGTGTTAGGTGGATGCCCTGATCCAAGTGTTCTGGTGCTCCAGCAATCCTTGTTTGAGGCACAATTGAGACCAGTGTCCTGCTAGCTCTAAGTCCGTGAACACACACAGCCTCCTCCGAGTGATGAATTTTGCCTATATTTCTCTTCTTTCATGTCAATAACTCCAAAACACCTATAAACTCAAAAAGATACATAATTCACATGAAAAATAGCAAACAAAGCATAAACAATAGATAATAAATTAAGGTGTTTATAACACCTATCAAATTTCCCCACACTTAGACTTTGCTAGTCCTTGAGAAAATCAAACAAAACAATTTTAAAACATACATACAACTCTGTGTCGCCGAGGATACGGTTACTCTTAGCATGAATAACAGGCCTTTGAATCCCTAGGTGTCCCTAGTGGACGAGTTATAGTCTCGTGAAGGTTTACAAGAGGTGTACCTACAAAACCTACTTTTCCAACTTACAAGTTCTCCGAAATGATAGCATCCAACACGCTAAGAAGACATAAAGATTCTGCACACTAGTCATAAGAATTTAGACACATAAATGAACACAATCTCATCCTTAAAAGTTGAGAGAGAAATAACCATCCCTTATCGAAAGAAATTCGGGTTCGAAGTGATCAAAAGTATCGACTCTGCCTCACAAGAAAGGGTTTTATGAAGTTTCTCTCAACAATAAATAGCTTTTTAAGGGTCACACATGTGTCCAGGTAGGAGTGAAGAGAGAATCCTGCGACACGTTGAATGGCAGGAAGGAAAAAACCCTCTGAATCGTTTTGAAAACCCATTTCTTTTATTGTTTTGAAAACCAATTTTTCTGACGATCTCTAAGAAAGGAAATCAACCACTTAACGAAGGTGGGAATATGCTTACTTACCTCGTTATCCGTTCGATGCGCAGCTAGCACCACTCTCACGACATCCATAGAAACGTCTTCGGTCTTCAATCCTTGTCTTCATCTTCGTCTTCGGTCTTCAACTATTGATGATAACTCTTGAACTTCGTAGAATCTTGACAATGTGATTCTTTCCTCTAATTCCTTGTTGCTCGAAACTTCGTGATGGATATGCCTTCTTTCCATTGGCTTTATTGAAAGAACAAAACTAAAAACAAACAAAAATATAATATAACACATTTTTCTTGTCTCTTTTTCTTTTCTTTTCTCTCTTTTTTTTTCTTTTTTTTTTCTTTTTTTTTAATTGAGACAAGAAAAATAAAACAAATACAAAATAAAAACAAAATAAAACTGGTAATGAACGTAAAGAAATTTTCTCTTGTCTTTTTTTTTCTTTTTTTTTAACAAAAGACTTAGCAAAATGATGACCATGTCCCAAGTTTTTTTTTTGAGAAAAGAGAAAATGAAATACAAATAAAGATAAAATAAAAATGCAAGTACAAAGGCCCTGCTGTAAGTACTTTACCGCCTGATTCTTCAGAACTTCTCTGTCTTGATATCATAAACTTCTTGAACTCTCATCTTGATAATCTCACTCTTGTACATAAGTCTTCAACTTGTAAAAATTCTACTTCTCGTCTTGTTGCTTTACTTGAATCTGAAATCCGCTCATTTCTGTACTGGTGCATGTAAACCTTGAACAGACTCAACTTTCCTTCGAATTTGTGATGCTCCTCTTGTTGATGATGGTGGTGTTTCTATGGACCTGTTGGTGTAGAGAGAGATAAAGTGGATGGTGTTAACTGCGAACAAGAATACAAGTGATATGTAAGTTAGCAACTCGATGTCACCATCATGATTGATAAAATAGCACTCAAGAGATCAAAATAGTGCTTCTATTGGTGGGAGGTTGGGTAGCTCACCATTCTACCCAGAGTTTACGTACGGTGACACACACTCTAAAAGCACATATTTAGACAGGTACAAGGAATTGAAGGTTGGTGCCTCACATGATGTAACATAGGTAGTCTCCACTATAGGGGACTACTACTCTAATACCGAATTTAGTCTGCACCTCATTTGCCACTGGCATGGTTAAATCCAACTTTAACTCTCATACAAGTAAGAAACCCGATCATGTTCTCTGTCATCTCTAAGTTCAGTCACTCTTATGAGAATCTCGATGTAATCTTAGCGACATGTGTACTATGTGACTCTAAACTAACTACAAGTTGGAGTTCTTGATTCACTATTTTACACAAAAGTTGAAAATTTCATGAAAAATTTACAATGCAAATTCTTAACCACTCCCCCACACTTAAACTTTACATTGTCCTCAATGTAAATTGAATCGTCCAAATAAGTCAAGGTGGGAAATCATATAATGATATGCGACAAGAAAAAGTTAAAAATGAAACAAGAATATAAAAATAAGACAAGAAATACTCATCGTATGGGTTGCCTCCCATTTAGCGCTTGGTTTAAAGTCGTCATACCGACTTGCAAGACGAATTCCCCATACACCAACAATCTGAAAAGTTGGGGATCCTCCCATAAAACCTGTTTTCCAAAAATTAGCTTCACACAAATATTAGTAATATAAAACAGAAATGAAGCTATTAACCGATAAAAATTTCTCCACACTTATTCTTGTTCACACTTGGAAGTGTATAAAGAATATAGAAGTCAGGGACTACCACGGTTTCTTGTTGCAAAACCTGCATAGTTTGAGAATCAAGCATCTCTAATGGCGGAAATCGAGAAACAAAGTCATTCAACAATATTCTCGAAGCACATAAATTTAAATCAATAAGAGGTAAAGGAGAAGAAGCAATTTGCAAAGGGTTAGACAAGCCTTGCACAATCTATTGTATCACATGATCCTCTTCATCCTTGAAAAACTCAAGTGAATTAGTCACCTCTTTTATATTATGGTCCTCTATCAAACCTTGCAACCATTATTCGTCCGTTTCTGCCTTAACCAAAGTCTCGACATAAACATCATCATTACAATTCTTTGCAAGCTCAATTGGGTCTTCCACAATATTGGTCAAATCGGTTTCATTTTCAACACACTCCTGTTTGTTGTAAGGCACATACTCTTTTGCGGCTCCAAATTTCACTACAAGGAACTTTTTTAGAAGACTCAAAAATGCATCATCCTCAAGCTCCACCCTTTGAATAGGCTCTTGATCATTATAAAGATCATTTTTAGACTCACCATAAGTTAAATTCACATTCACTAGGACTTTCTCATCAAGAGAAAGGGGTTTCAGTTAGAAAGAGGAAGGTGTAGAAGAAGAGGGAGCAGAAATAGAAGGGATAGAGAAATTCGCGGAAGTGTCAACATTATCGTTAGTAATGTCAATATTCGCAAGCGAAAAAGTATATACGAAAGTTGAAACGATCAGATCTTCGTGAGATAACGTCGCAGAGGCAGGAATTGAGAAATTGTTTACTCCCGGATCAGTAACAACATTGTATTTAGGAGGAGAAGTTTCTTTGAGAGGGATATGAATGTCCACAGGAATAGTGGCAGTTGAAGATTGGACAAAAAGGATGGTATTAGTCTGAGCCTATGTTTCAAAAGGAGTTGGAGGAGTGGTTTTTACTGCACCAAACTCGGGAATGGAAATGTTGGAAGTAAGTGACGTAGGCTTGCGAACTTTCCTGAGTTTAGTTCCTTTTCCGCCATCTACCTCACGATCGGAATCCTGCGATAATAACGTAGATAAGAAATAGAGGCAACAATATTGTTTAATAAAAACAAAATATTTCTTACTCCTTTGTTCTGCGAAGGCTTTCTTTTGTGAGATTCCTTATTTTTTGTATCTAAAGAAGATATAGGGTTATTGACAGTTATCTTCATACCACCAGAAGATGAACTTTTCCTGCAAATAGTATGAGAATTAGGCTAATAACAAGATCAATGATTATGATTATTGGAAAAAAAGAAGAGGTTGATTTCGAGGGAATATACAAACTTTAAGTTGGGATCCATGGAGTTAGATGATGATTGATTAAAAAGCAGCAGCAAAAAATGACGGTGATTGATTGAAAGAGCAACGACGACAGTAGAAATAACGACAAACTTAAAGAAGCAGCAGTAGAAAAAGTCGAGAAGAGAAAATAGTTTCAGAAAGGGAAGAATAAAATAGAAGAGAAAACAAGTTATCTTTCTGAAAGATTGGTCAATAAATATGTAGAAGAAGAAGACCGGTTAGAAACAGGACGTATCGGTAAAAGCAAAGTTGACACGTGCAGGAAAATAAGCTGATATTGCGGAAGAATGTCGGCAAAGCAAAGTACAGTTATAAGAACATGTGCGAAAATTCAGAATGGAGATTTCTCATCTTGCTCATTCTGTGGAAGGAACGACATGAGAAGAGACAAAATGTAGGAGTAAAATATCGCACATGTATTATTTATGCGAGTAATGACGATCTAGTATGTAGATGATGTCAGCATAGTCACGAGTAAAGTGTGAAGATCTATGTGAAGCTGGTAGAGTCTGCGAATGTAACTAGTGTACATGTGCGATAATAAAGCACAGTGATTCCGAAAATAGGGGATCTGTTAGTTGTCATCCATTATATCCCTATATAAAGGGTAGAGTAACCATGTAACAAACACAAATCTTTTTAGAATTTTTAGACAAGAAATTAGAAGAGAGAAAATTTGTGTGGAGAGCAAGTTTAGGTTTTCATATCATCTTGTAATTGATTTTGAGATCTTGATGAATAAAGAGATGATTTCTATTATGATTACCTAGATTGTTATTAGATTTACACATTGGTGTAGTTGTAGGATTTCTTGCAACTACATATGCGTCCGTTATTGAAACTGTTGCTTTCAGTCAATTTTGACGCTGTCACACACATTAGAAATATATTGAATAAATACCGTTAAGTGTAAGATAATTGGATAACCTATTCGTTCAGTCAATTTACATGCATTTTCAGATGAAAATAATAACTAAATAAAGTATTGTGATGCAATGTAAAGTTTTGTAGAAGTTGACTTGCATTGGAAGGCTGTCCAGCACCATCAACCATCCAGGGAAATTCTGCAGTTCCACTGCCAATGGATGACTTTGCTCCAGTAGTTATAATCTCATTCAATCTAGCCTGTGCCGTAAAAGGAAATAAATATTAGATCCGGGAAGAAAAGCACAGGCTACTTTATTTGAATCTCCAATATTCTTCTATTTCAGTTTTTCCTCCTACTCAATGTAAAACACATTGAGTAGATAAATTACCAAATAAGAAGATAAATTAGCATTTATTGGCAGACCAACCTTAGCTCCTTGCATTTCAATGCCGGCATTTTCTAGCCCAGGACTAAGCAAGCTTGTAGCTTCACCTGCAAAATGAAACATGCTATTAGAGAACTTAGAGGTGCAACAATTAACAACTATATTCTTAGCTACTAATCTAAATTGATTTTCCGTCTGTTGAATATTTCCATGGAGTTTTGCACTATTGATTTGAATATAGCGCTCATTTTCTTAGTCGATATTCTTTGTCAACTTTATAGGCTCTGTTATGACTTTTTGATGCATCTCTATGCCAAGAGGAATTACTAGTGATCAACATCTTTGTCTCTTGTAGTAAAATGATGGAAGCTTTTATCTGGTCCAGTTGACAGCTTCTTTTGGCTGGATTTGCCTATAAGAAAAACACAGAGAAGTTTAAAACCAGAAAAGCTAGCAGATGCCTCTTAGATGATATTTCACGACTTTAGATCGACACATATCAGTGATTCAGTGTCTTAAATAAATAATTTCGTATAAAGGGGGAGGCCATGTTAACAATGTTAAATGGAAGTTTGGTGGCTTTCTAATCCACCGTGCTCAATAATGCAAACTGTGTTTACAATGAGAACAACAACCCTAAAGAAGAACAAGAAAAACACGTTGTGCTTACCCAAT
Organism: Papaver somniferum; assembly: GCF_003573695.1. Lineage (NCBI taxonomy): Eukaryota > Viridiplantae > Streptophyta > Magnoliopsida > Ranunculales > Papaveraceae > Papaver > Papaver somniferum. Next base: position 2,658,511 of record NW_020632152.1, read on the forward strand.
TCTGATAAACCATTAACTCCACCGTGATCTTTTGAGTTTCCCAAGTTATCAGTGCTTATCACTGAAGTACGCTTGTTGGTGAGTGCAATTTTAGCCTGTATGATATCTATCGCAACCCTGTGAGTATACTTTATCAAATCAGAAATTTGCTCATGTGATATGGGCTTAGCAGAAGTAGAAGTATCCTCATTGGATATGGAGTTAGGAGGAGCAGAAATGCGCTCATATGATATGGGGTAAGGAGATGTTGGAGCAGCAGGATGAGAAAGAGCTTCAGGCGGAACGAAAACAGTAAGAGGCGGAGGAAAAACAACTTAAGAAGTAGCATTCGAAGGGGTAGAAGCAGCAGCATGAGCTCGAGGAGTATTTGCGTCTTTCTTCTTCTCCTGTTGGGAAAATTAAATTCTCATTTCTGCTGTACTTTGTTCATTACTAATGCTGATTTAACTGGAGGTACTGAGCAGTTGAAATGGGATGTTGTTGGTAAGATTTTTCGTGATCTACCAATGCCAATTGGAGTTGCTATTCATCAGGCTAAAGCTATCTGGGTGCATTATCAAGATTTACAAGTTGGCTGTCCTGCTCAAAACTTTTTCCAGGTCAGATTCAAGTCTAAAGAGGAGTTGAGAGAGATTTTACAGAATGCGCCTTGGTCTCTAGGTAGTTCGTTAAGTCTATGACGTGGATTATCACACTATTGATTGTGGCTCTAAATGTTTTTCGCTCGACATCAAAGATTTAGTCCCTTAAGTCTGTGACGTGGATGTTATTTATGCTATGGGTAGTCTTCTTGGTCAGGTTCGAGCTATTGATCCTGAAGATGCTGCTAATCCAACTGATTCCACTGTGGTAAGTGTTTTTGTAAAAATTGCCCTGAAACAACCTCTTCTTCATGGAATTCTTGCTGGTTTTGTTCAGTGGATTACTTTCTTTTATCATCTTTTACCATAAGCAGTTGAACTAAATGAGATGGCTCGTACTATTTACAATTTTAGGAATCGTGATGATCCTGTTGATAAAGATCCAGATTTAGGTGAATCTAATATTATCGTTGAACTCCTAGCAATGCCGACAAAGCACGTAAGCATGTTTTGGTTATACCTGATCAGCTGGTCAGCACTGTCTTTGTGTCTAATTCAGTCTTGAGAGATCTGCTCTTCAAAAGTATAAATGCACTCGCAATCAAACTCTCATCTCACAGACTGCTTCTAGTTCTTCTCTTCAACAACATATGCAGGAGGATATAATGATTGATGATGCAGCAACACCCATCTACCCAACAAGCTACTGGGGATTGAGACAAGTTTCTCCATTCTACTTACAATACCACCCTGAGTCACTGTCAAGCTGTTACCATCATGTTTGTCCCTTGTCTCTAGTTTAACTTCTGAGTATATATTCTGCAGTATATTTTTCTTACTTTACCTTTCTCTTATATCATTGTATTCTTTTCTTTTTCTATTATATTATGAAAATCTTAGCATGAGACTGCCAGGGCCTTTGGTCCTAAACTAAGTTGTAACCATCTAGACCTTTGTCAGAGATTAAATCTTAAAGTTGAGTCCCCTTTGTCTTCTTTAAATTATCCTCTCATCTTTGGTTTTCAAACACGAGGGGTGTTGCTTTACTTAGGAAGGCAAACCAAGAGTGGGTTCTCACTTGTCTATACACTTACACTGAGGAAAGGGACGAAAGGCATATGATGGATAGCCAAGAAATGGATAACCTCCGGAACCCAACAACAAATAATGCCGTCCGTCTATGTCTACTCCCATCAGAACTAATGCAAGACATACTATTCCGACTAGCTCTACCAGAAATCCTATGTCAACAAATTCTGCATTATGGTCTCGCTCTAATCAAGATGCACGTAAATAAGCTACGGTGAGTCGAACGAGACAATAATAAGATAAATGTAATTGATACAAAATGCTTGTTCTGAAATACACAATATCAGCAACCAACACTAGTCGAATCATCAAGGAAGGAGTAGTGTAACCATAGAAGTAGGTGGATTGCAGTATGCGTATAGCAGCACAAAAAATAAATGAACCAGCAACCTGCACCATTTAATTCAGAACTACACCATTCTTAAGAGATAACCAAGCTGAGATGAAGAACTGTGAAACATTAGCATCTCCAGGAAGTGAAATCTGAACCTGACACTGACACACATAACCAACACCAACAAATATAATATATCTGTGTATATGACTGCCAAACCTAAAAGTACCCAAGAAACCCATACTGCTGACATAAGAAAAAATCAAACATCCATAACTGAGCTAAGACAGAAAGTGGATGATAAAGCCATTTGATGAGGGAACTGTATTATAAGGAGTTGCAGTAGATGGAATTACACCAACATATGAGCAGGATTGGTAGTTGCTTTGCATTTGAAGTATGCTGTCTCATTGTCAATCTTCACTCTTGAATTATTCATGAATAACCAATACGTCAACTGATTTCAGCAATCCAAAATTGAAGTAACTTATTGCAGTACTTTGTAAAAGTACCCATTATTGAAACCAGCAAACAAATAAGAAGGATGGAATTATTCAGTAACATGAAAAACAATGGAAAAGATAACGAAACCAGGCTATATCAGATTTGAATGTAGACTCATCAAAGAGAACTCCAATATTTATACCAGTACCATCACCAAATTCAATCCCAGAGCATCATCCTCAGTTAAACATACTAGATTCATAAGAATCTACATTGCTGAACGATTTTGTATGCAAATATTAAGAAAGATAATAATTCTGTTACAGAGATGAAAACTACTTAAACATGACTCGACTCTTCACTCAACAGCCACACACATTTATTCTCACACACACTGTGCTATTAGTATCTCCTTGGAGATGCATTACGGGGTTCCAACTGGGCTACGATTTGCTCGTGCTGCAGCAGTTCGCCTGTTGAAAACCACAATAGCCACTACCAATGTTGATACCAACAGACACCCAAACAATCCCCAAACAATGATTGGGATATAAGATGATGATGCAGTTCCCGGCGGTGAATTTGGTATGTCCCCCGCCGAGTAGCCGCTGTCTGGAGAAATAGCCGGACCCTGCACAATTTTTTTTTTGAAAAGGACGAAAGCATTTATTAAGAGAAGCAGAGGGAGGAAATACAATACATATCATATAGTATCCATTGCTTAAATACCAAAAGTCATTTCTTCTCATTTCTTTCGTTTCAGTTATGGGATGGGTAACGAAAGATTCTGAAAAAAAATAGAGTTTTGGTACCTGATTTCGCTTGTAGATCTCCATCTTTCTGATATTAGCTCTTATTGGTCGATGAGGAAGCTTTCACAAATGAACGATTTTCTGAACTTAATTGATTTGAACTGCTTAGTTTATTGTTTCAGTGATCACGTTCCTATATATATACACTTATCATAGAGATAGATACATAGGAGATATTTAGTACGAAACTTCTTACAACTTTCCTACGTAAACCAACCAACCGCTATTATGTGCATAAGTATGGTATTTACTCGTCTTAATAAGAACAAAGCAATTCAATTTGGTGGTTAGATAATTAACTGAGTTGTTTCTACGAAATTTCGTCCTAAGAAAAAAAAAAGGGGGGGGGGGGGAAGAGGTAAATTCTACGGTGACAAAACGAGCCTTGTAACACTCGAGAGTACGATCCTTTGGAGAACACACAGTTGGGGGACATTAGAATTTAGGTGAACAAGCCCTCGCACCCATCTATACAAGTTTTTGATGATGCAGGGGGGGAGGGGGAAGAGGTAAATTCTACGGTGACAAAACGAGCCTTGTAACACTCGAGAGTACGATCCTTTGGAGAACACACAGTTGGGGGACATTAGAATTTAGTTGAACAAGCCCTCGCACCCATCTATACAAGTTTTTGATGATGCATACAGAACACAATCCAAATATAAGAAGGGCCCTCTTTAGAAGCTAGTCTCCCCGTCGTCAATATTGAGAAGCCAAAACAATGAAACCAATACTTGTATGCTGGTGACCGTAGTCAAAGGACATGAATATCACAATCAGAATTTCTCATTAAGAAAACCTGTAGATATTATAATCTGTCGTCGTGCACCATTATTATTCTGCCGCAACTCTTCCAACGTGAGAAATATGCGTAAGGATCCCATCCTGGAGCATGATATGGAGGTGGGAAGCTGCAGGTAACATATTGTTGCCACTGTCAGACCTAGGATAATAATATAGCTCTGAAGATCTATGGAGGTGGGAAGCTGCAGGTAACATATTGTTGCCACTGTCATAACCAACCACAAACGGTCAGAGTTCAATAAATTACCGTACTAAATTCTACCTTTGAAGATCTATACGACATTTGCTCTTCTGATAGATGCTGTTGAAACGTAAGTACGTAGTATTTATCAAACCATGTCCTACGTATTTAAAGATGATAAGCATGTTAGTTAGTGTGTCAGACATTTGAAGGAAGAAAATTAGCAGCATTTAATTTTCTAGTAGTTGGAGCCCGGCATTTCAAGAAATATTTTGAAAGCAATGTTTGTTGAGGTAAGAAAACGAACTAATTCTGTGATGAAATAGTTTGGCTCATACAATCAATAGAATCAGTACCAGCCAATGGAAGCATGCAGTTTTAAGAAAGAGGAAGGCTCCTAGAAGCCAAAAATCGGTAGTTAGGAGAGGGAAGAACGAACTGGACTCGGTGACGGTCATAATTAACTATCTGTCTCAGTCATTCACTTGATAGCTACTCACTGATGCGTTCAACATCATCTCATTCCAAACCCTACTCAACTCTACCTACATCATTTCCTAGTTGTATCTTGTCTATATCTCTTTGGTATTTGATAACACAAAATTAACTACGTGCATTTCTTACACAAGCCCTTCTTTAACTTTACCTTAATCCATCATCATCACAACAAAAGGGAACTTTCTTTTAAAATGCTTTTGGATTTTTTGGGTAGGATGATGTATGCATTATCTCTTGCCTCGTGCTCAATTATTTTGTTTCTGCAGTTTGTTAAGTTCATAAGGTAAATAACTTTCAAACTACAATTTTGTGTATCTAGACTTGGGATCGCAACAAAACCGCCTCACAGTTGAGGACTACATTTCAATAATGGATAAATTTATGAAGGTTGTTTTTATAAGACGGCCACATGTACTGTGAAACTAGCTGGACATGAGTATTATGTTACAGTTGTTACTGTTTTATTTTTGGGTTGATACTGATGAATTGTAGTAGATTAAAAGTCCATTTGAATGGGGCGAGAATATAAACAACGCCTGATGGGGCGTGAGTGTAAAGTTCGCCTGGAGACAGGTGAACATTAAACAACTGTTTGAATTAAAAGTGAACATTCATAGATTTAATTGTTTATGGAATGTTGGTCAGGCGAAGGTATTAAGTACGGTACATTTTGAGTCCGTCTCATGCCAGGCGAAATTTTTATTTACAACCAGATCAGACGTTATTTATGTATCCGCCCAAGTATGAGACGTAGATTAAGTTGTGAGTTGATTAAACATGTGCTCAACCAATTTTGCCCGCACCACGGAATAAATCAAATCATTTTTGTCTTTTTTGTTTAGTTTTTGCTCTTTCGTTATGCTGGCGTGATTGGAGACGCTCTTAGAGCGTCCACAATGGATGAGCAAAATGTGAAATAAAACTAAATTTGGTAGAAAAAGCAATCACAACCGAATAGAACAAAACCAAATATGCTGGGTTTTTAGAGTTTCAGAGTATATGTGATTTCAGATCCGGACCAAAACAATATTTAGTCGAGTGGAACTAAAAAGTGCAGTACTAGGCGTAGGTATAATAACCCTATAGTGTGCGGCGCATTTATAATATTCGTCCTATGGTGAGGCGCAGACTTAAATTCCGTTTGATTCAGGCGAAAGTATAAAGTACGCCGGGTGTGGCGTGAGTATAAAGTTCGCGAGATGGCAGGTGAACATTTAAATTCCTTCTGGTGAAAACCACCAAAGCCACTATATTTAACAGATACCTTCCATCTTGGTTATCTTCTGATGATGGTGGCGGCCTCCGCCTGCCCGTTTTCTTGAGGGTAGTGAGGAGTCGACGTGTGCAATCTCTTGTCGTAATGTCGTAGCAGGTCTAGTACATCCTTGTTTACAAATGAGTTGGCATTGTCTGCTTTGATTATTATTGGTGCGCCGAACCTATAAATGATGTACTCTTTGATGAACGCGGATATGGTTTTTCCCGTAGTCTTTTAGTCGCCTCCACCCATTTGGACCAATATTCTGTTGCGGTGATTATGTATTTGTGACGCTTTGAGTAATTTGGATTCATCGGGCCTATAAGGTCCAATCCCTAGCTGTGGAATGGCCATGGTGTTACTATGTTGTGCAACTGTGTATGCGACGCTCTGATAAATGCTCTGTGCATCTGGCAACTTAGGCATTTTCTAACATGTTCGGAGGTATTTGTTTCCATGGTCAGCCAATGGAACCCTCCTCAGGTCTGTAAGAATAATTATTCTGATATAATCTATGTATGGAACCCTCTGATATAATCTATGTATGGATGTCTCCTATCGATCTCCTCAACTGAGCAAAATTTTCCGGATTGTGGTGGAGCCTTAAAATCAGCGCAATTATCTTGAATAGTTGTTGCCTGTGCTGACATGCTCGACCAATATACTCCGAGCAGCTGGAGTTTCCTGTAGAGATGCACGGCATCGGTTTTTCTGCAGGTCTCTTAATGTAATTCTTGTAGTATTTTCTCCGCTTCCCTTTTGTTTACACATCTGGCGAGGGGTCCCTCCGCAACCCGATAGTATAATGCTCCTTGTTGTGAATGCCAATATTTTGTGTAGCACATGTCACGGTTTTAGTGGTCGTTTGCAAGATAACGATGTAGTTGTGCCTACACAGAGGAACCTGAGTAACAAAAGATACCTTCGCAGATCTACTTTATCTTATCCCAAGGCGGGATACCTCGACGTTCAAGATGAAAAAGTAGAACCTAGTCTAGAGAGCCGCAGCTGGCGAAGGGACAGAAGTAGATGACGAATCCAACCAGCATTTAATTCCCACATCTCTTATCTACACACAAAACCCAAGCACGTGGAGAAAGACGAGGTGGCAGAATCAGAGTGGCGGAAGCTAGCGGTGGACGAAGGTACAATCCATACTAAGGCTGGGAAGTTCCCGAAGGAACGTGGGTTAGCTGAGGTGGCAGAGTCCGACTGGAGAGAGCAAGCGGTGAACGAAGGTACCATTTGTAAGGAAGGCATATCAGGGGACGATGGACCCAAAGACAACAAAGACATATCTGGAGCCAAAGGGACTATAAATACCAAGCTCCACCAACAAAATAAAGGCATTCAATTCCTAGGAGAAAAAGATCTAGTCTTAAGATTATACCTCTTTAATGAGAAATCAAAGTAGTATCTAGCCCAGTACTCGATCTCTTCCTTTTCCAAGTACAATTTTGCACTCTCCTTTGCCTCACCCATTCTCTCCATATAGCCTTCAAACTCAGTTTTAGTATATGACATGGTTGCATTCCAATCCAAACTCTCCAAGTGTTGTCCTAGATGGTACTTTTTCATGTTCTTCCATGTGTGCCTAAAGCAATACCTATGGTAGTGGTTGACATCACTAAAATTCACATCAACACCAGCTTTGAGTCCCTTTTGTCTATCAGAAATGAAGGTTAAGGTCCTTTTGTGCTGCTTCAAATACGGTGCCATAATTCTCAGAAAGTCTATCAAATTCTCTTTTGTCTCATACCTACACAAGTATATCGCAACTGGAAACAGTCCATTGTTTCCGTCCAAGGCAGTGATTGCTAGTATTACTCCACCATACTTTCCATCAAGATGAGTACCATCTAACCCTAACAAAGGTCTACCTCCATTTACAAAACCATTTATACTATACTTATAAGCAATACAACAGTTCAAGAATTTACCAGATGTATCCCAATTACAAGTAGCAACACTTCCATGATTTTTCTTCAAGAGTTGCTTACAGAACTCACGTAAGAAAATGTAGCTTTCTTCAAAATTACCCAGCAGCCTCTTAATACAGAGATGTCTAGCATGCCACGCAGTCATATATGAGATCTCCACTCCATCTGCCAACTTGATTTCATCCTTGAAGTTCTTAGGTTTGTAGTTTGGATGAACTTTAAACTTCTGCAACATCATTCTAAAAACCCACCTGCAATACAAAAACATTAATAGATGAAGTTAAAGTAAAGGACAAAAGTTGAATACTTAAAAACAGTGGTACCCAACTTGTTTCAATATGAGATCTAAAGAAATCCTAAGATTAAACAAAAGGAATCACTCGAATCCCTATTTTACTTCATGACGGCAAAACCCTAATTATGTTTCTAATTTTTCCGCAAAGAAGAAGTGATTAGGTTGTTCTTCTTGTTTATACTGACACGTCCAGGTACCATCATGGTCGTTAAAATAAATTATGGTAAAGATTGAGCCACGTATCATGACCCCTAACGAGACGTTAGGATAATCCAAGGACATGTTAATATTCGTAAGGGTGATAATGTAACACATCACTTCTGTTACAGATATTTTATCTGGGTTGGGTCAACGGCTTGACTTGACGGGTCAAGATACCAAGCGTTAATATTTGAAATGTTGGGTACCAAAGCAATATATTGGACATTTGTTGGATGCCAAACGTTAAATAATCCTAAATTATATACATAAACACTAATTGAAAAATTAAAAACGAAACAAAGATTGATCACTTGATTAATCGATCTCACATTTTTTGTCCTAATTGAATTTGAGAGAGATCAGAGAAGTAGCAGATTCTTCTTTTTACTTTCTATTTTTATTGGAAGTGACTAAATGCAACTCATACTTTAATTAAATCCAACCCTAACTAAATACAACCACGATAAATTTGTAATTGGCTAAATACAACCTTTAACTAATTTTAACAATTCTTTACGTGCAACCCCTACCGCTTGACCGATTCAGTAAACCTGTAGATCAAATCTCTACATCCCATATTGTGCATGTTATGATTGATTGGTTGGATATTACTGAGTGGTCATGATCTTATATAGGAAAAAAATTCCACTATATGAAAAATAGTAAAAAAGATAAAATAAAAATCCACACTAGTGGAGGTTTTGATCTAATCAATTAACTTCGAACATTAATTGATTAAGTTGATCTTAGTGTTGAAAATTCTTTTGCTTTCTAAGATCAAGAGGATTCCGCAATTCCATGATCGACTAATTATCATGTTTTTGAACCGTTTCCATAATCCACTAATGGACTTGATCACAAATAACACCAAAGTTTCAAGGTATACTAGAACGGTATACTAGAACACCGTTATCACGATGGAAGGACCGATCCAAGAAGACAAAACACTGCTTTAATGAGACTGTAAAAGAAAGTTTCCCACTAAATAATTAATGTGGAGAATGAACAACATGATATTGAGTTGTTGTTTTTTTAATGTATTATTTTTTAATACAGTCTAATTTTTTTTTTTATAAGAAAACATCGATTTGATATGCTTGATCGGAGTAATAAATTTATATGCTTGATAATAAATAAATGGTAGTGAAACATAAAACCTCTTATTACCTACCTTTGTATCTCTCTTCAGTCTTCTCCGGTCTGTTCTAGACAAACAGTAATCTCCCTTTCAGATCTAGAAAAGAAAAAAAAATCTCTACCTTGTACCAGTTTGGTTCCTCCCTCTCTGTTTAGATTAGACTTTTAATTTAAGATTTTCCAACAGTTGTTGAACTTGCTCATTATGCCCAAACTTAGAAAAGGAATTTGGTGAATATCTTCCACAATTAACCTGTGGAGATATGCTTCTTATTTATATTAGGAAAGATAATAGATTTGTTACAGATTTAGAATATATCCTAACAAACATAAGAAGAATTCAAATCTGTTTAAAGTCCTAGTTTGTAGCCTATGGACTAGAGTTGTTGAGAGTCTTTGGGAAGACTTGATGCTTATCTTAGACACGTACTAACACCGCCCCTCAAGTTGTACTGGAGTTGACGGATGTGCAACTTGGATCGAAGAATTTGAAATCTTGGTGATGAAAGACCTTTCGTAAAAATATCCGCCAGTTGATCTCGAGAACTAATGAAACGTACACATAGCTTCTTGCTTGCAACCCGTTCTCTAACAAAATGGTAATCGATTTCAATATGTTTAGTACGTGCATGAAAGACTGGATTCGCAGTCAAATAAGTTGCCCCCAAATTATCACACCATAGAATTGGCGCCGAAACCGAAAAACCCAGTTCCACTAATAACGACTGAATCCAAACCAATTCTGACGTCGCAATGGCAACACCTCGATATTCCGCTTCTGTGCTGGATCTCGAAACCGTTTTCTGTTTTCTAGCACTCCAGGAAATTAGATTACCGCCAAAAAATATACAGTAGCCGCTAGTAGATCTTCGATCATCTAAACTACCAGCCCAGTCAGCATCCGAATATGCCTGAAGAGAAAAGTCTGTGGATGGGCTAAGATGTAAACCATAATCAATTGTGCTCTTCAGATAGCGAAGGATGCGTTTGACACTCTCCCAGTGTTCGACATAAGGATTATGCATATATTGACAAACTTTATTAACAGCAACAGAGATATCTGGCCTAGTAAGATGAAGATATTGCAAAGCACCAACAACGCTGCGATATAAAGTAGGATCAGACATTTTCTCAGTACCTTGTTGCCGCATTTTTTCACTTGACGACAACGGAGTGGAAACAGGTTTAACTCCATCCAGCTTCGTTCGCTTTAGCAGATCCGATACATATTTCCGTTGTGTGAGTGCTAGTCCACCAGTGTTGCGCAACACCTCTATGCCAAGAAAGTAATGCAAATCCCCCATATCTTTAATAGCAAATTCCGATCCCAGATCTCGAATGAGATTATTAATGGATTGTGGATCCGAGCCTGTGACTATAATGTCATCTACATAAACAAGTAGATATGTAATCGAAGATGAAGTTTTTAAAACAAAAAGAGATGTATCTGCCACAGAACCCTTGAACCCAAGAGCTAATAAATAAGTACTCAACCTCGAGAACCAGGCCCTCGGAGCTTGTTTAAGGCCGTACAAAGACTTATGTAATTTACACACATGAGTAGGACGATTCGGATCCACAAAGCCTGGGGGCTGTTTCATATAGACATCTTCATCTAAGCGGCCATGCAGAAATGCATTCTCAACGTCTAGTTGCTTTAAAGACCAATTATGCATTACCGCAATAGAGAGAACTAGTCTGATAGTGCAGGGTTTGATAACCGGGCTGAAGGTCTCACTGTAATCAACACCCTCGCGTTGATTAAAACCTTTCGCAACGAGCCGAGCTTTGTAGCGATCAATGCTGCCATCCGAGTTTTGTTTTACACGAAAAACCCATTTGGAACCCACGATATTCATACCAGGCAGTTGTTGCACAAGTGAGTACGTACCATTTCGGATAAGAGCATTGATCTGGTTACCCATTGCAGCTCTCCATTGTGGTAATTTACAAGCCTCCGTGTAACAAGAAGGTTCCATAAAGTCGGAGTCCAACAGGGGATGTTTGGTGGCCAAGAGACTGAATTTCCGGGCAGGCTTCACTATTCCAGACTTAGAGCGTGTCTGCATGGAGTGAGTAGGTATTGCTGCACTGGCATCGATGTCTGCGGGAGGTTGAGACGAAGAGATCAATGGAGTTGATGACGCTGTAGACACTGCATCAGGAGAGCCAACAGGAACTGATGAAGCTGCAGACGCTTCAGCAGACAAAGTTGCAGAGGGCGACGCTGGAGAGCCAACAGGAACTGAGGCTTGGTGTGACGTAGCAGCAGATCCACCAGGAGATGCAGCAGTGGTAACAGGAGAACTATGAAGTGAATTGCCAGCAACCGGTGGAGTAGAACTCATAGTATTCTCAGCAGAAGTAACAGCAACAGGCTCAGGTAAATTACGGGAAGCAAAGCCAAAAGACGTTTTTGAAAAGGTGAATGAAGAAAAACACTTGTGTCAGATGGAATCATACCTTGCGATGACTGGGTTCCTTGCTGCTGTGGCCTTGAAAGGGAATGTTTCTTCAACAAAACGAACATGACGAGAAACATATATGCGTCCACTTTCACGATGTAGACAAAGGTAACCTTTGTGTGCATTGTTATATCCTATGAACACACACGGCAAAGACCGAGGCTCTAGTTTATTGGAGTTGTAAGGACGTAAACATGGATATGCTAAACAGCCAAAGACCCTAAGAAAAGAGTAGTCAGGTTTTTTATTGAACAATAACTCTAATGGAGTAGCAGAGACACTTTTAGATTTTGGTAGACGATTAATCAGGAAGCAAGCCGTTAGAAAAGCGTCTGACCAATAAGAATAGGGAATCGCCGCTTGGAAAAGAAGTGCTAAACCAGACTCAGTGACATGTCTAATTCGCCTTTCAGCAAATCCATTTTGTGCAGATGTATGTGGACAAGTGAATCTGTGCTGAATGCCAGAATCATTCAAATAAGATGTGAACTTTTTGTACTCTAAAGCATTGTCAGACTGAAAAATTTTGATCCTGTGATTTGTCAGATTTTCAACTTGCTTTCGAAAGAGAATAAATATATTTAAGGCTTCAGAACGTTGAACCATTGGAAAAATCCAAGTATAATGGGAATAAACATCCATAATTAACATGTAATACCGAAAACCAGTTCTAGACAATTTTGGTGAAGTCCAAATGTCAGACACAACTAAACTCAAAGGAATATCATAAGAAGTACTACTGTGAGAGAAAGGTAATCTCTTACTCTTGCTTACATGACACGAATGGCAGTAATCAAAAGACTTATTCGAAATAGGTAAAGAGAATCTACGACAAATGCTTGTGACAGTTCTTATCATTGGGTGACCTAGACGTTGATGCCAAACTGGCAGAGTTGAAGCAACATTCACTTGGGGTTTTATAATATGATCCAGCTTGTTCAAGTCGTCAAAAATGTAAAGACCATTCCTATTCAGGCCGCGCAGCAACAGCTCCCCCGTCATATTGTCCTTCACAAAAAATTGAGAAGAGTGAAACTCAAAGAACACATTATTGTCTCTACAAAATTGTGAAACAGACAGTAGATTTCTGTTGATATTCGGAACACGGAATATGTGATTTAACGAAAACACCCTGGAATTAACAGTAAATGATGCATTGCCAACATGAGAAATAGGAACACTATTACCATTCCCAACTTGTACTTGTTCAGTCCCGTCATACTCATGAGGTATAGACAGATTTCTGAAATCCGATGTCATATGATGTGTTGCGCCAGAGTCAGTCACCCAGTTATTGGTTGTATCCGAACCGGAAGAGCAATATAAGCAGCCGGATTTTTTGATTTAGGAGTAGAAGATTTCTCATACCGAAACCAGCATCTAGGAGCCTGATGACCATTTTTTTGCATATCTGACAGGGTTCCTCAGACGTATTGGTTGACTGCTGTCCACGGTGTTGCATGTTGAAACGTTTCTGCTGATTGTTGAACTGGTATTGTGGATTTTGATTACTGAAGTGATTCTGTGAACCACGGTTTTGCTGGTGCATCTTGGAACTGGATTTGAACTGTGGTGCGAGTCTGGAGACAGCTACATTGACAGCCGGTTGTTGGATGGAGGACAACTGCTGTTCTATTCTCATATCAAAGGTGAGAAGATGGGAGTAGAAAGTTTCCATATCCATGTCATCTTTTGTACTCAGAGCCGTGACAATGGGATCATAGGATTGATTCAAACCATTACTTATTGACTGCATTTTTTCATCATTGGATACATCATATCCAGTTGCTGCAAGCTGTTCAAATAGATTTTTAGCATCAGTTAAATATGTTTTGAGGGACTTGTTACCTTTGTTCATAGAATGGAGTTGTTTCTTGAGACTCATCATGTGAGCTCGTGTTTTTGGAGCAAAGTAGCTTTCTAGTTTCTCCCATACGGCTTTGGCAGTATCCAGACCACGTACATGACACAGAACCTCCGGGGTGAGTGTTGAATTGAGCCAACCAACAATGAGAGAGTCCTGTGCTTCATATTCTGTATAGAGGGGATTTATTTCATCTGAATCAGGGAGAGTTTTAGGAGGGATTGCTTTGCTTCCATCTATAAAACCAGTTAAACCATACCCTTTTAATATTGGTTTGAATTGGGTTTTCCATAGAGAGTGATTTGTTTCTGTAAGTTTTAGGGTGACTAGGTGATGAATCTGGATATTTCTCATGCTGTTTGTTGTGGATGCCATTGTTGTTTTCTTCTGTTTTTTTTATGTTTCTTTGCGGAAGTGTGTGTTGGATCGACTCGTGATACCAACTTAGAAAAGGAATTTGGTGAATATCTTCCACAATTAACCTGTGGAGATATGCTTCTTATTTATATTAGGAAAGATAATAGATTTGTTACAGATTTAGAATATATCCTAACAAACATAAGAAGAATTCAAATCTGTTTAAAGTCCTAATTTGTAGCCTATGGACTAGAGTTGTTGAGAGTCTTTGGGAAGACTTGATGCTTATCTTAGACACGTACTAACACCCAAGATTTTTCAACACCAAGATTTTCACTTTTACAAGTACAACTTCAAAAATTGAATTTTGATTTTTGGTGTGATGGATAAACAAACCTTCATGTAATCTGCATTGATTGGACAAACAAACAGTAAACCTTCATGTAATCAAAAATTGAATTTTGATCTTTGGTCATTCCCTACATATCTCAGAAAAGGGGATTTATAAATTAGCTTTTAATTTGATATTTTTGTTTGCCTTCGATGCATTAATCTCGAATTTCTTGTAATTCAATTTTTCATGAAATTTGGTAGTGGTGGTGGATATGGTGGTCGTGGTGGTGATGGCGTTTTTGTGAAAAGAAAACGAAGGTTTTAAAATTTGGTGGTGATGGTGTTACTGGAAGAAGCTGGTGGTGGTGATAATTGAACAACATGAGCCTGAATGTTGCGAATGAAATAGTTGTGGTGGTGTTGATTCCTTGCTGGGGTGTAATGGTGTTGCTGGGACTGAAGAAGGTGCAATAGGGGTGATCCGAAGAGAAGTTTTTGGTTTCGATTAGAGGTGGTTCTGGTGGTGCGAGTAGTACTGGGGAGCTGGCGGAGGTGCTGAAGGTGTATTGGTGGTGGTGTTGCTGGTTACTGTAGTGATGGTGGAGAAGAAGGGTGGCGGTGGCGGCGGTGACGGCGTTACTGGTCACGTTGGTGGTGGTGTTTACTGCGGTGTTGTTGGAAGCGTGAGATTTTGATTTGGATATTGGTGGCGGTGGTTAAGGTGGTAGTTATTATTAGGGTTATGGTGGTGGGGGTGGTTCTGATGGCAGGCTCATGTTATAGTGGTTTGGTGACGATGGGACTAAACCGAAAAGAAAATAGGGAAGAGAAGGAGATACGATTGATCTCAAATCTTTTGGATATTTAATATTTTTAATCACCTCTGAGTTCCCGCACAGTATTGATGTCTCAAGTGAAACCCTAAGACGATGAAGAAAGAGATCGCATGGTTGACTTGACTTTTTAGGATAGTATTTAGCCCCTTTAAAAGATAAGAGGAAATTATTTTTGAAAGTAAAATCTAGGTTGCATATAACCCAAACCAGGGTTGCATTTAGTCATCGCCTTTTTATTCCGACTCCCAAATAAAGATAGTAGATAGCAGTAGAAGTAGTACTGAGTGGAGCAGAGACGAGCACGTTAGAAGTGGGTCGTCCGAGCATGGATTTCTTGATATGCTTAAGGCCTATTTCTATGGGTATGTTAAAAAAATATTGTTTGGCATATCAGGAGGCATGGCAAATGAGTTTCCCCATTATGATAGATATGCCAATTACTTGATTAAAAATATATATTTAATCGTGTTGGTTGGGATCCTAATGAATAAAAAATATATTTGTGTTTGTGTGGTGAGATATTTATAAAAGTTTTAGTATTATAATATAATCAGTGGGACCCTTTAAATATAAAAGTATATTAGAATAATGAAAAAGTACCGGAGAAAGAGAATTTATATATATATATATATATATATATATATATATATATATATATAACCTAGTTTAATTGGGGGTCATAACTTCTAATTGGGTGCCATGGAATTTTGTTTGCCTCCCAAATTTTTCAGGGGTGTAAAAATTGGAAGATGAATATACTATTTTACCCTTGATTAATATTTTTTTTTCAAGTAACGACCATTCACCGACATTAACGACAGTTTAGGATCGTCATATACATCATGATCAAAACAATAACGACTCTAAACTGTCACACACTAACGAATCTTTTTAGAGATTAACGACAGTTTATAACGACATTTCTAAAACATTAACGACTGTTTAAGTCATCAAATGCGTAACCAAAACAGTAACGACCCTTTCAAAGGGTCGTCAGGGAATTGATCATTTTTATGACGATCCAAAACTGTCGTACATTTCCTCCATTAATGAATCTTCGACAGTTTAGAGTCGTCACTTAAACAGTCTAAACATTAACGCCTGTTGAGGATCGTCAATGAAAATTTTTAATACCTATACGATTTTTCATACTATCTGGGCAAAAAAAAAAAAAAAGTTAGACTAAAAATTGCAGACAAAAAATCTGGAAAAAAAAATTAAACTCTAATTAAGTAAGATTATCACTAATTAATTAAATTTTAACACTAATCATTTAGGGCATTTTAGCCATTTAAAAATATTTTTATAAGGGGTGATCCAAATTAGGTTCTAGTAACCTTTTTTGTCCACTAGTGTATGGTCCCCCAATTAATTCCGATGGCCCCCAATTAAGCTAGGATATAAAATTACTCGGAGATAAATAGAATATCGCTGGAGGTAAAGATAATATCGTCAGCGATAGAATCTCTATAGCTCAGCAAAGCGATAGAATCTGTATCGTTCGATGGAAACTCTATCGTGTATGCCTATATGTTATATCTGACATATAGGCATATGAGTTTGGCAGTTTGGCATACCCACCATGGATGCATATATGGCAAAACTTAGATGTTTGCGGTATGCACGGGAATAGGCCTAAGAAAAGTCAAGAGTTTCATCTTCCTTGATAGAAAAAAAAAACTTCTGTGAGTCCAATTTACACATTCTCAAAAAGAAAAAATCTGATTCCTCACTTGAACTATCCCTGAAACTAACGTCCGCGCAGCTAGCTACGAGTTTCATCTTGGGAAGGGAGGGTTCTGTGAGTATGTTTCTTCAAATCAGATTCAGTTTGTTCGGCATTTGTTTGTTCTTAGATATGATGATTCTGATGATGAATTATAGGAGAGAGAGAAAAAAAAATGATTCGGCTAAACATAACTACCAAACTGTTTCAATCGAATTATTTTTCAGGAATTAAGCTACTCGGTCTATATCGACTATGATAAGATCATCTCAAATTTCTGATTCTTCTGCTACCAGTGATTTGGAATCACGATCTTCTAATTTTGGTAACATTTCCTTTTAATATCTTATAAATTTGACATTTTATCTCAATCTTGTGGCCATGTTTAATCTGTATATTCCAGGTCCATCAGTACTCAGTCCGCAGACATCAGAGTCGGAATGTCCATGTATTCATGACCCAGTAACACAGGTATGAGTGCATACTTCCAGTGATTTTATTATTATTATGTTGAACAACTTTCATTCCATTTTTTCGCAATTGTAAATGTTTCCTATGATAGGGTGGAAAGAAGTCGACATTAAACGGTTTCCCAATGGAGGCCCATATCATTAGCAACATTGGCGATCAGAACTTGGGCGCTGCAGCAGCTTATGGATCTAAAACCAATTTCTTACTTGTTGATCAATGTCCCCTCATACTTGCTGTCGGAGAAGAAACACTCAAATCCAATATTTGATTGTTGCATATCATCTTCGGTTATTGGATTTCCTGAAATTGTGAGTGCATCAAGAATAGTTTCCCATATTTTCTGTGATGTTGAGTTGATATACCAACAACACAACTCAAGACACACTCTCTTAGAGTGGACAATAACCACCCCAAAAATAGCTAAAACTATTTTTGATGCACTTGCAACCTCAGGAAATCCAAAAATTGCTTGTTGCATATTGGATTTCCTGAAGTTTCAAGTGCATCAAGATTAGTTTTTAGCTTTTGAAAAATAATCTTGCATGCATGGTTTTGTCACCTTTGTTAAGATTGTGCAGTAAAGAATCTGGTCTTGTTCCTCTTCTATTTATATTTTTCAATACACATGAATTCAAATTCAAAAAGAAACTACCCGTATATAAAGAAGGAGAGAATGCAGGAAGATTAGTTGTGGTTGTTGAGAACTCCTATTCATCAGTGCAGGTAGTTGAGTATTTGTAGGTCAGTTATATCTCAGATCCTTAACAATATGAACCCATTGTTAATCTTGATCTTGATTGAGTTGGTTATGTTCTCATTTTTGGGCCTAATTTCTTGTTGGAGAAGCTCAAGCTTAATCTTAGAATTCAAGAGAAGTTCAAGCCTTAACAAAGCAAGGAAGAAAAATAGAACTGAATTACATTTCTTTCTTCATATTATGGAACTTTTAATAGAGCAGAAAGGTTCCCAGCCAACAGGGCTAGCTCCAGTTGGTTTAACAATAGTAGTATATATCTTGTTGAACACATTCAACAACGGTACAGAAAACGTAAAACTATTATTGATCAAACCATGAAGATGAATTAAGATTCATAATAAAGACTATCGATATCACTGGCATCAGGAATCACAATTTTCAGGTCCATACCTTTCATTTCTGCTCTCAAAATGTGCAACTGTAAACGTCCCCATACCTTCTCTGAAAACGATATTGAGGGGTTAATGAAGTAGTTTAAGAAAGCCTCGATCATGATTGTGATAAACCAATACAAAGCAAGAAACACCATTTCTACAAACTTCATTGCTTCTCTTCCGGAGGATGAAATCTCTCGCTGCCACCACTGTAAATCCATGGCCGGCCCTGGTGATCTTAACTACTCTTCTAGATAAAGCTTTCCTAGCATTAGCTAATGGGTTTTGTTTTCGTGTGGATATTTATATTGTTGAAGATCTTTTGGTCTTGGAACTTCAGCAAATTGTCAGTCTTTGTGCTTGCTGTCTTTCAACAGTATTTAGGCAATGGCCAAAAATGTCAGATATGGCATATGGCCCATAGTCTTGCAATCTGTATCAATATCTATGGCAACTTGATCTCGCTCTTGCACCATATGAAGTGCAGCGTTTGAGTGAATATAACTCGATTTCAAACATAACGTGCATTGAGAATGGTGGTTTAAATTTCTACCCCCCAAAGAAACATGGTTGAAATAGTAATACGAACCAAAAAGAAAAAAAGACAAACGAAAAGGAAAAGCACAAGAAACGTGGTTGATATGATTGTCCTCGTAGTAATTTGTTTTGTTGAATTGAGATTATTCGGTAGCTAGTCATTCTCATTTTTTAACTTGCGAAATCATCATGGGGACCTATTGCGAAATTAGTTCCCTGAAATACATGTTCAAAACGAATGATATCATACTTTGCTCTAGCTGCCAGCCAACGCCCGTCTTACGAATCATGGAACTGAATCACTTATAAACGCTTGAATTGCAGCAATTCGCGAGTCTGAACGGATGAAAATCCTCCTGAACCTCTGCCATATAATCTAGTAGTAGTGCCAACACCACCAATACTCTGAGCCCCAATTACACTGCAATCATTCATTCCAAGTCACATTCTCAATTCCCGCGCAACAAAGGCACCAACTGCATTCGATTGGTACCACTTTTTTAACTCTCCGAGGCACTAAATAGCACAAAACTATCAAGTCAGCTGGTAGAGAAATGAGTCCAATTCAGCTTTGCTGGGGGACTTGCAAGAGTATGAATATAACAAATTCCAGTGTTGCCCATGGGGATTTCTTATGGATACAGGGATTTACTGATCTTAAATTAACAGAGCCAATTTGAATTCAGGTAGACCTGACAAAATGAACATAACGCAGGGAAAGTGGGAAAGAATCAATACCAAAGAAACTCAGACAGATCAGGCTTATAATATCCAAGTAATGTTGGAAAAGCTAAACAAAAAACAGTTTCAAAATTTTGTTCAGAAAGTAACTAAAACAGCAATTGTTCTTTTAAGCTAAGATTAATTTCCAAGCCGAACACCTGGTCATGATGGCCGCACCTAAGCTGTGGCAGCTCCTTGGGCCGCCAACCTTTTCCTAGCCTCTTCAATAATAGACAACTTGATACCCTTGCCCTTGGGGAGTGAAACCCATGGCTTGGTACCTTTCCCAATGGTGAACACATTGGCCAAACGGGTGGCGAACTCATGGCCAGTAGAATCCTGGATATGAAGGGTATCGAAACTTCCCTTATGCTTCTCTCTGTTCTTGATAACACCAACACGGCCTCTGTTTCTACCTCCAGTAACCATGACGACATTACCAATATCAAACTTGATAAAATCAACAATCTTATTGCTCTCAAGATCTAGCTTGATGGTGTCATTAGCCTTGATAAGAGGGTCAGGGTAACGGATGGTGCGACCATCGAAGGTGTTGATGTATGGAATACCCTTAGATCCAAAGTGTACATTTCTAACCTTGCATAGCTTGAACTGCAAAGAGGGAAATTTTTCATTTATGAGATCAAGAAAAATAACTTTCATTTAACAGAGGCTGGGAAACATGATGAATAGAATAATTTGTAATTTACATGGTGGGTATACCATTAGTAAATACAGTATCAGAGCTGTGAAATGTTCAACATATAAGTATGGCATAACAAATGAGGGTAAAAAAAAAAAGACTAACCTTAGCTTCTTCATCCTTGATGGAGTGGAGACGGAAGCGACCCTTGGTGTCATATAGGAGACGGAAGTTCTCGTTCGTCTTGGGAATCGACACAACATCTATTAAGGTTGACAAAGAAGCGATATCAGGGTTTCACATACTTGAAAGCTCAATTATACTAATACAAATTAATCGCAAAAGGTCATGGGAACATATGGAATCAAATAACATTTCAGTATCCACATTAAAGAATTATCTCCTAAGAAGGTGCACATTATCTATACCCATCAAAATGCTGAAGGTACAAGAAGGTTGAGAACATCCTTCGGGGATTTCCTCAAAGTTTAAACTGGCTTAATTCAAGAGAATCATTAGGCAAGCCCTGACACCCTTCATTTTCATAGATATCTTTTCTCTATCGAAACATGTTAAGAAAATTGAGAATAAAAGGAAGAAACAGACAAAGTGAAGAGTACATTATGCACACATACCCATGAATCCAGATGGATAGGTCTTGTCTGTTCGCACTTTCCCGTCAACAAGAATGTGCCTTTGCATCAAAATAGCAATAACTTCACGGTATGTAAGGGCATATTTCAATCTGTTTCGCAGGATAAGAATCAGGGGAAGACATTCCCTAGACTTGTGTGGTCCAGATGATGGCTTAGGGGCCTACATACCAAATTCTTTCAGGATTAGATACATCAAATCAAGTAAACAAAAGATAAATTCAAATAAGATGAAATTTCTTTACTTACAAAAGCACCACCCAATTTATCAAGCATCCAATGCTTAGGGGCATTAAGCCTCTTCATATGTTTCTTCAATCCCCTCGCCTGAAATCAAATGAACCAATCAAAACATGCAGAAGGTTACAAGATATAACATATTCGAAAATTTCAAAACCAGATACACGTAAATCGGAACAATTCCTCATAAAGAACAACATTCAAATCAGCAAACTAGCTTAACCCTCAAAATTCTACTACAGCAGCATGTTATAAACCACGAAAAGAACTTAAGATATTGACCAAGGTATGCTCCTGTTGCCTAACTAGTTCACCAGCTCAAAGTAAACAAAAAAACACTCGGTACAACCACTCTTCTACTTGTATCAACAAAGTTCTTCCCCACTAACAATGTATGAATAAATTTTCTTCTGCTACTTGACAAAATTCAATTAGCCATTATCTATTAAGGTTTACCCACTGAGATTAGAAACAGCTATAACTTCCAAGTCTTTTCCAAAGTGTAAAAAGCATCAAAACAATCCAGCATAAATCACAGAAAAACACACCAAAATCTACCATAAAATATTTTGAAAATCTCAAAACCAGATTCAGGAAAATCGTAACAATTCCTCATATCACCAACCTGTATAATCACTACCCTCCTCAAACAATAAGGTATACATACAGCTATCAACAAAGTTCTCCCCCTTGAACTTCAATTTACCATAATCCATCAAGGTTTCTCTATTGAGATTAAAAACAACTACAATTTCCAAATCCTTCCAAAGAGTGTAAAAAGCTTCAAAAAAATCCAAAATAATTACAGAAAAACACACCAGAAACTACAAAGACACCTACAGAGTCATAAAGCTCATCAATCACATACAGATCTCCCATGATGGAAAACAAAACAATGAGATTAAAACCCTAACATGCTTCTAAATCCAGAATCACAAAAAATGAGCAGAAAATCAACATCAATGAGTGAGTTCCGGCATGATTCAATCAGCAGGAAAATGAAATATTGAGACATTACGAACCATGATGGAGTTTTTGGACTGTAAATTAGGTTTGCCCTAATTTTCTATTCCTTCTTCTTCTTCTTCCGCCTCTGGAGCTAAATCCACTACACTATTACGAGAGAGGAACCAAAAACCCTAATGAAGTTTTACTTTTATATCAAGAGTTTTCTGTTGGAAAGACGAAATTAACCTTATGGATATAGGATTATATTCGAACAGCTGGGGTTGAATCGTTTGATGAAGATTGGGCTTCAATAGTGAGCCCATGTGGTGATCTATGTTGGTTGGTGGTAAACCTTTTACCTTTAAAGGTTGCTAGAGGGATTATGGAATCCCATGGGGTCGTGAGGATCAAAAGAAAATCACCCTTAAAATTATATGGGATGTGGTGACCTCTTATACAGTTTTGTGTTGTTGTTTTTTTCGGGTTAATATTGGAAAGTTATAAATTGAGTGATTTCATTGATTAGCTCATGGCGTGTTTGGATGGTGAGTAGTGAATCGCATTTCCATAAATCCTGTTCCGTGGAGTGGAGGAATCCGTAATTTACTTGCCTCAAGGGTTTTCAAATCTCTCTTTTTTGGGATGATATTCCTAACCACCATCTGTTCCTATTTACTAAGCATGGGAATGAAATTGTATTCCCATGGATTTAATCCATCCCTTCAACCATACACGCCATTAATCCGGTGGATTATGAGGATTATATCGTGTTGTGTAACTAGGGTGTTAGAAAATAGTATTGGCCAGGGGTGGATTGGATACATGTATGGTTTATTAGGGATAAATGCCTCACTTGTCAATTGGCTCAGAAAGTTTATGTATACATTTCGTGCTCTATTTAGTAGTTGATTGACATTTGACTTTATTCTACGATTTTTTTTTTATTTTTTTTTTTGATCGGTAAAGAATGTAATGCTGGCGAATTTCGAACTCGGGTCACTAGGTCATCTCCCAATGACTTTATCACCGTACTACAGTGACACCGACCTCTATTCTACGATATTAGATGTTTGTTGGCCAATGAAGATGTTATAAGACCGGAAATTCCATTGTTCCAGAGATAGCATTTTGAACGACGAATTCAGGTGCGTTGTCACTCAGCAGATAGAGGTTGTTTTTTTTAACTGTACTAATTAAAACCATTTATTCAGTCATACAAAAATTGTAAAAACTCATATTTTCACAAAAAAAAAAAATTTAAAATCTATCCTTTTGTTAAATTTTTTTCCTCTAAGAGGGAGTCAGTAGAAAACGCCAAGTTTTGCACCGTTCGCGAACTCAATTGCAACTTAGAGTTTTAGGATTTTCTTGTGCAAAAATAATTTGTTAAACAATTAGAGTTATTCTCAATATCAAGTGTGATAAGTCATTCGTACTTCATTATTGGAGTCCTAGTTTCGAAATTCGTCAATAATAAGCTTGATCTTGAAATTTTTCCTTTATACATTATGAACTACTAAAGCCAGCGACATATCTCAAAAAAGGATGGTCCAAATCAATGAGTCAAATAGGATAGTCAGTGTTCACTTATCTTTGTTGATGAAGTTGTTGTTGATGTCTTCGTGTGATCTTCAGTCTTCAATCTTCACCTAAAGATAATCCTAGTTCAAGATTGACTTTAGTAGACTTAAATCAAGAAACAGCTTCATCTAACATTGACAACAAGCTTGATATACTAACACTTGAGGTTTCAAACGAGGAGTGCTCTTGTGACACCCTGTAATTTCGTGTGATGCATACTCTAGGATTCATCATCACACAAGAGGAACCATCGTATCAATTTTGTTTTTCCATCCACGACATGTTGGCCAAGAACTATAATTTTCACCATTATAGTGCATCACGCAAGTGGGATATTGGCCAAGAGCTAGCTAAGATGCATTACTATGCTGCATTGCTTGTAATTCATTCTCCCAAAAGCAGGTGGGGCTTGGTATATAACCATTCCCATTTTCTATTTGTGGAAATGTCAAGAATATATATTGGAAGGTGTGTTTGTTGAAGGTGCATAAGGAAAATGCATTTCTAAGCTACAAAGATTATTCATTAAAGCATACTTGACGGGAAAGCATCATCATCGCATTGTTTGATGGAGGGAGCTTCATGATGTGTAGATTGTTGCGTTTCTAAACTAAAAAATACAGCATTTCTCCTTGTCAGTTACTCAAGAATGCATCATGGAATGAATGATGCACCGTTTAGTCAAACATTGCTCCAAAAGGGAATTAGGTGGTCATGTGTGGCAAATATCTCCCCAAATTCCTTTTGTAGAAATGCCAATAAGACATATATAGGGGAAACGTTGGTTGAAATGAACATATGCTAATAAGCAATATCTTTCCTATGTTGCATGCACAAGAAAGCATATAATATTCAATCATTATATCACTGTTTTGCTTATCGAGAATGTATCATACTGATGTAAGACAAAAGAAAGGTGAAAATTGCAATAATTTGCATGACCCAAGTTAGAGGAAACATAATTGCGAACAAAGAGGCATCAATTATACGTAATCTTGTGCAAATTTTGTGAAAATCATTTTTGTCCAATACAAACTAGGCTTTGTTTGTCTTTGGCCTTGCAACACTAGTTGGATTTGATTTCTAGTTACGAAAATGATAAACTAAGGCTTGTGCTCGATATCTTAGGGATACAGGTTGAGTACGTAGACAACTGCAATGTAACGCATTTGTGGTCTGACACCTTTTTGCTCATATCATCGAATTAGGAGGTGATTGGGACATTTTGGTAACTCTAACTCTGACTCGGAAATGAGTGACAAAAGATGAATGTTACCATACTTTATGAGATTGTTTTATTATATACATTGAAGACTTATACTTCCTATCAATCTACTTGGTGTCGGCATTACACCGATTATGAATGGTGATGACCAGGAAAGGAAGCTAACAGGTATACAAGTTAGGGAAGTTTGCATAATCCACTTGCATCAGCCTGGATGATATACCCTTGGAACGAGCAAGACCATTGTATGCATCAAACCCATTGTGTAAGCAAACTACGACGCAAAAATAGGATTACAATGGCTTATGTGCAAGTCCAAGACATGCCCCATTCCTATATAGAATCTGAAGCAAGTGATGCATCCAGCCCATAGTCGAAACAAAGTAAGAAGTGGAAATCAGGCTTGCAATGTCCTACGTAGAAGTCCAGTGCATGCATCCAATCCAAACTGCATCATAGTTGGCCTTCAGGCTATATACCTTAGCACAATATTGGTAAGTTGAAACAATGTGGAGATACGTGTTGAAACTATGTTTCAAGTATTATACTTGGTTAGGAAAATCGACATGCATTTTCCTGGTGAGAAGTGAAGCTTTACGGCCCAGTCACTGCATTATGAGTGACGCATCAGTGAATTTCGACCTGTTAGGCTTGGCGTCGGAGGTGGAATTTTTCCAGTCCTTCACAGCACTGTAAAACTTATTTGTAGACATGCAATTTGGTTTGTTATGCACTCTTAAATTATTTACCTTTTCTTTCAAAGATATAGGTTAAATACGTGTATTTTTCTTGAAAATAGTTGATTTTTATTATGTAAATCTTGATTATATGGAATAAATTAGTAATAGGTTCTTTTTTATTTTTACAAGATCTTAATTAAACATTGATTAGATTTTTAGGGCCTTTTCTGATGAAGTTTTGATCTTATCGTGTGTATCTATGATGTAATGTTGAAACACAATGAGAATCTTGTTAGATGTGATTCATTGATTAGACATAAAATGGTGTTGTATAACTATTTTTCTTGTGAATACATGGGATTTTCTTTAGTGGACGAGCCGAGTAGCTTTATCCATATAGTGATTTTGAAAGTTCTCTAATAATTTGGTGATTTACGCATACAACCAATAAAAACATTCCAAAAGAAAAACCAATAAACAATATAGTGACTAACAAATATAATCGATCAAGCAATAAAAATGTATAAATAAAGATTTAATCAAGTAAGTATTTTGGCTTGGTAACTTCAATGCGAGTAGTTGTTAATGGAGATTCAGTAGGGTTACAAATAAACGTTTTCTTTTAGTCATACGTCTGTATATGTTTATTATTTTCTATAAATTTCATTGTTTGTTTTCCTTTGAACCTAGTGTAAATCAAATAAAAGTTACAACTTTGAAGTTGATTTTGTTTATTTTAAGTCACTAATCTTAAACTAGTTATGTTCATTTTAAGCCACTAATCTTTCAGCCTAGTTTATTATTATTAATATATAACATACTTTCTCTTTTATGTAAAGATAGATATTGACACATGAATTAAGCATCATGGTTTTCAACTACCAATGAGATGGTAGTATATACAACATTATATCTCATGTGATACGTATGATACATGTGGTGTTACATATACATATAACAACATATGCACATACTAGTTGTTGATTATTAAAAAAATCTCTCTCTAATTTATGGTGGGGTTCTTAAATTCAAAATGGATGAAATGGACTAGGAAATGTATAAAAAAAAAAGTCATTAACTAGTCTTAACCAATTTGATTTTTCATTTTTCATATTTTGCAGAATGGCACAGTTAGTAAATTGCAACATAATTATGGTTGTTTGCATATTTGTACCTCGTTAATAGTTGCTTCGTTTTGTATATTATATCATATCATTGTTGTAAAATTCTGGGATACACGACAATTTGAATGCCCCTATTAATCAAACACGGGAGGTATCCGGATTCATCAAGTGGAAAGGTCAGTTCAACTTAAACTTACTTGTTTACTTTGTAATATCATATCACAGGGGTGGTTTTTATGATTAATTGATGCACTCAATTAAGTTTCAATTGTAGTATATTCGCAAGCTTAAGTGGAACTGCTTTGACCTGTTTGCAAAAAGCATGAGATATTAGCCGATGTCAAGATTTTGTAATTTGCTAGTTTTATTTACTAACTCATTGTATTAGCTTTTGATGTGTTATGACTTCATCCTGGCAGGATCTGGTGGGAACCAGTTTGAAGTTTCAAGATCTAGGTCTGGGAACCTAAAAGACAAGATATGTACTTGTGTTGTATGGCGGTCAAGGGGCATACCTTATGGTCATGGGGTGGCAGTCATAGCAATAAATAAACATACATACTATAAAATGTAAGTCTTATTATATGACTAGCTGTGTAGCATGTCATATATATAATGATTGTTAGCGTTATGACCAGCTGTGTAACAGGTTTTTTTCTTTTTGTTCTTGCATGTTATGATCAGCTGTTAAGCGGGTCGGAAAAAAAAAACAAAAATTTAAAAAAATATACCTATATGACCAGTTGTGTAGCGGGTCTCTCTCTCTCTCTCTCGCTTATTATATGACCAGATGTGTAACGGGTCTTCTTTTATTTTGCTCGAGGACTAGCAAAATGTAAGCGTGGGGGAATTTGATAAGCACGAAAGTGTGATGCTTTTTCACCCATATTTACTATAGCGCTATGACTCATTGTTTCTCTAATAAACTTGTTTTAGATGTTTTTGGAAGAATAAGCTCTTGCGGAGAATTGGATCGAAAAAATGTCATTTGCACACGGAGGACACGTGTTATTCGGACTCTCACTGTTGGTTAAGGGGCACCTCAATTACTAAGGGGCACTTATTTCTATTCACACTCCATAATTGGTTAAGGGTTGTCCTTTTTCTTCTTCATTCAAACATAAAAATTGGCGAGAAGTTTTGGATGTGTAACTGCGATATTTTCTGGAGCAGATTTGGACAACTTTTTACGTGATAATTTTACGCAATTGGATTGGTATAATCCTGTTTCAACTAAACAGGACTGGGAAGTCCATCAGAATCGGAAAACTTGGGCTCGTCACGCAGAGTTTTCGTAAAACAAGGCAAGGGGAAATAGTCAAACAACTGCAAGACTTTCCGGGTAAAATTTGACGTGATTCTCTGAAGATTTCTTGTTGTTTTGGATAGGGAATGAGCTATCACAACTAAACAGGGTAGATAATATATTTGGTTTCGAAAATAAAGAGGTTTGGTAGTGATTCTCGTAAAACAGGGAGAGTTAGGGGACGAAATAGGGTGGGAAATCAGAGTTGCAGAGCTTGTCTCTGCTTCTGCCATTGAAGGAGAGAACAAAGAACATAAGACCCTTAAAGACATTTGTTGTGCTATAAAGACTGTGACAATTTATGTCTATCGTTCGTTGTAACAGTTATTTGTAACAATTATAAGTGCTACAAACCCGGTTTTATTATTTTCCTCCATTACATTATTGTAAACACCCCTTGAGCAATAAAGATGAATTTTGAGTGTGTCTACAACATGAAGAGCTAGACCCCTACACTGGGTCGACAGATGAATCTGAATTTCATACATGGATAAATTTATTTTATTCTTTTATGACTTTTGCACTTATTTTAAATTTAATTATGATTTGAATTAATTAGTTATTATTTTATTTGATGGGTCATGCTTGCTTAAATGTTTGATGTCCCATGCTTACGATTTATAACTAATATTTTAATAATCTACTTTGGCAAAATCAGAGTCCATGTTATTTTATTTATTGAGCGATAATTGTTGAGAATAAATAATTAAACCTTATGATATGAATTCGGTGAAATCCTAGTCCCAGTAACTCTCGTTTTTATTTATTATTTTCATTAAATCTTTAAATTTAATCTTCATAAGTCTTAGAGTTCGAATCCTATTTACTACAACAATTAAAAATCACATCAGTATCCTTGCTTCACAAAAGTAACTTGTGACCAATTACAACTAACTTCCCAATGTAGCTTGTGACTGGTTACACCTTGCTTCACAAAGTAGCTTGTGACGGATTACAATATGCTATATATTATAGGCTATGACCGGTTATACCTTAATTCTCAACGTAAGTTAAGATAGGTTCTACCTTTTCATCTTGCATTGGTCATCCAAAAGATAATAAAGAACCGGACCAATCATGATTTCCCTTTCGATTATAAAACAAGTTCATCATACATCTACTTCCTTAAACCAGTGTGATAATACATAGTTTCCTAGGATGAAATCACACCTATATCTTACACATAATTCAAGTAACTAAATACAAAGATTATGTTGATGTCATACTTACGAAGTTCCAAAAGATAAGTTTATACTTCGTAATTCAATAAATTCCTTGACACTTTGATCATAATGATATGACTAAGTCCAATCACTAGAGTATTATATATAGCTTCACATGTTATGTTTTCAATATAATACGACTTGAAAGATACGTTAATAATGGAAACAAGTCAAGTCAGTATTACTAACCTCAAGTGGAAGGATGATGTTTTCGCTGCAGTCGTCACTTCTTCAAAAAGCGGGGGTCTAACAAGCACACCCAATATTTCTCTTAGCAATATGTATGGACTAGTGCTCTGAGGATCGGGCGATTGCTGGGTCGACTCACGTCGTAAATCGGTTTCGAAAAATCCTATGAATCTTTGATTTTTAATCTTCTTTTCACTTATTATGATTATTACTTTATTGTTTCGACTGTTTTGAATGATGATTGTGGAATCAATCTCTCTTTAATCTTTCTAAAACAAGTTTCTTTTAAAATTGAACTCTTTTTTCAATTTATTTTAACTTAATTCTTATGGGTGTGTGATTTGCAGATCTCTGATCAATCTTACTGTGGGATTACCAGTGGTGGATAAAGTATGAAGATTACAGTTGGAAAAATAACAGTGGTGCGGCCAGCAGTGGTGCTAACCATCTTCTTTGTGTTGATGGCTCAAATTAGTAGTTCAGAAGGTTGTCTTCAAATACCAGAGTATGAATCTTCAAAAGGTTTTCTATACAACTCAAGTAAGGGCTTAATTAATCATTATGAGAACAATTTTAGATGGGAAAGTTATCAGTCTGAATCAGAGATTCAAACCAGTAAACCAAACCAGAAAATTCAAAAAAAAAAAAAATTGGCTCTCCAATCTTGGTCAATTATTTTCCGAGATTCTAGCAATCAATTCAGAGAACCCCAGTCAATTTCTTTGTTACCATTTTATCCAATATTCCTAATACTCTCCGTGATAATAGAACTACTTATGGTTATAAACCAAAACTTCTTCTGCTCCCATATCTAATGGAATCTAGGGTTAGCCAAAATAATAGATTCTTAATTAGTTTGTTGAATATCCGCAAACCCTACCTTATAAAATTTTGGTGTATATATTCTGTGGAAAAGGTTATAGTTTCATACACCAAAAATCAATTTAAATTTCTTAGAAAGAGTAAGATTATATACCCCTCTAAAAAAACTATGTCTTCACAACAAGGTGATCGTATCAATCACTTGTCTAGGCAACTGAGAAATGCCAAACTTGATTTGGATGCTAATCAAAGAAGAACAGTTGGGTCAGCACAAACAATCAACCAAGCTGCTGATCAATGGACTTTTGGTATCTTAGGGAAATTGAAAGAGAAAACAAAAACGAAGATAAGGGTTATAAGAGCAGAAATAAATTCTCTACGGGGAAAATATCATAACAAGGAGATAATAATTATGGGAAACAATTTGATGCTGGTTAGGATAAACAGTGAAGCTGAAAGAGATGAAGTTATTGCAGATGGTCCTTAGTTAATTGATGGAGTTATTTTCCATGTTCAAAAATACTATAATCATATTCCACTGGAAGATTATGTCTTTGATAAGCAAGTTTTCACCTTGCAATTCAAATACTTGAAGTTGGAACATATGAACGTAGCTGTGATAGATGAAGCAATTGGATTTATTGGAAGAAAAAATTCAACTAAGCCAACTAACTACAGACCTCGTGCAGGAAATAGTATCAAAGAAAGAATTGAGGTTGATTTGAAGAAATCTCTTCATAGAGGAGGCTGGTGGAAGACCTTGACCGAAAAGGATGTTTGGATAAGATATCATTGGGAATTACAACCTAAGAATATCTGTCCAAAGTGTTTTGTGATTGATCATGATGATGAGAATTGTGAGTATACTTCCCATTTGCTCTATCTTGACTCTCTCACTGTTGAAGAGTATGAAGCTCTCCTCAAGGAAGATAGTGATTCAAAGAAGCAGAATGAAGACAATTCAGTAACAAACTATATAGAAGAGGAAGTAGCTGAAGAAGAAAATACAGAAGATTCAAGGAATGACAAAAGGATGAGAAATTCTAATCTTAATGCTGAGCCATCCATGAATCCCCATAATATTCATATTCAACCACCTGCAGTGCTGCAAGGTCAGAATACTACTAATTTGGATCATCAAAAAAATTCTATGATGGAGTCGGATGAACCAACTGTAACGGCTTCTGCTCCCATGGATGATTTATCAGGGTTCCTACTCAGGTATATATAACACCCCATAATCTTTTTAAATCTTTTAAATTGTTTAAATTTTCTAGTCATACCATGAAGATTCTATGACGGAATGTGCAAGGTTTAGCTAAGAAATTTACAAAAGATCAATTATTGGTTTTAATTAAAAAACAATCACCTGATTTTCTGTTTTTATCTGAAACAAAAATTGATAAAACTAAAATGATTACTTTGGCTAAATCTTTAAATTACTGTAACTATGATTTTATATATAGAGTAGGTCTGGCAGGTGGCCTTCTTTTGATGTGGAAAGATGGCATTAATTCAATGCCAAGTCCAGGAAAAAAACAATAATATCATTAATGTTATGGCAAACCTTTATCCTGCTAAACCAAATGTTTTAATTTCTTTCATGTATGGCTCTACTTATACAAATATTAAGAAAATTCAATGGGAAATTATGACAAGTATTAGTGATAACATTAGTCAGCCATGGCTTGTAATAGGGGATTTAAATGTTCATCTTCATTCTTTAGAAGAAAGCTCATCTTATTCTCAGGATGATAGATATGTCCAAGCTAAAATAAATGATTACGGTCTTATGGATTTAGGTTTCATAGGAAGAGATTTTACTTGGTCTAGTGTTCGAATTTTTATAGTGGTAAATAGAGTTGTCGTTCACACGGACTTAATGAGATTGTTTTTAAGAATTAAAAAACCAAAATAAAAGAAAAATATATATACGAATTTTGTCACAGGATGAAGAGAGACCGGGACTCGGGATTCCACTGCTTTTCATGTTCATGGGGTTCATAAATTAATCCTAGACATTTATAGCTCAAAACAAAAGAAACAATAACTCTATTCTTTGCCAAAGTGGATTTCGTAAAACATCAATTGTAAATTACAAGCATAGTGTATCTAAAGTATCTAAGACTAAGCATACACTATCTAACAAGATAACAATTGATTAATAGAAATCATAAATCATTTAAAATTTGTGCAAAAAGTAAATAAGGAATTTATTAAATTACCCAAGGATGAAATGCAGCTTCCTCCGTCGTCCCAGTGATGGGTTCTAGCTCTGCATATTGAAAACACGCTCAAAATTCATTTTTATTGCTCAAAGGGTGTTTACAAAGATGAAAATGGAGATGAAATAATAAAAACCGGGTTTGTAACACTTATATTTGTTACAAACTCAATAATTACAGAGAACGATAAAAGCTAGATGTCGTAGGCGCTGTAGCAATTACGACTGTTCTAAACTGCAGCTAAATGTTCGTCTTATGTTCTTCGTTTGTTCTTCACCAGCAACAAACTAACCTTTGCAACTATGATTTTTCCGGCTCTCTAATGTCCTAAACTGCTCCCAGTTCTGTCCATCCCCTCTCAAAACCCTCAGCACCCTTTATATACTCTCCAGAATCAAAAATACTCGCCAATAACTCCGAATAATCTTCATTACTCGATAATATTCTTCACTTCCAGTCACGGGATTTCTTCCCTTTTTACAGCTTCTCACGCGTCTGTATCCATCCAACATACTCTTAACAGACTCATACACGTCATAGAATAGGATATACATGCTCTGACCTCGTGCAATCTTTCCAAGAATAAAGAAAATCCCGAGAATAACTCATGGGGATATATGATGCTCTGTTTTCTTCCAATCGGTGATACAACCGTACTTTCACGAGTCTAAGAGGATTACCAGCCCTGTTTGCGGTTAACAGGCCCAAATCAAGCTAAAACTTCGATTGAATTTCACCAGAAACTTTCCAAACCAAATCCAGAATATTTTTCCTGTGAACACGCAACTCTGTTTCCTTCTCGCCGATTATCTGGTCCAACTGGATTGATTTTGAATATCACACCACGTTTGTTAAGCCCATATGAACAAATCCAATCAAATTCAGCCGTTTAGTCTCACTGAAACGAGCTCAAATCGCAACCTTAATTTCGGCAGCTGAAGGTTGGTTTTTCCCGCCGGTTTTCATAATTCAAATGAAGAAGAAAGGGTATCCCCCTAACCAAACTGGGGGTGCGACTAACAGGTGATGCTCTGGGGTGTAAATAGTGAAGAAGGTGTCCCTTAGTAATTAAGGTGCCCCTTGACCAACAGTAAGAGTCTGAATAGCATGTGTCCTCCAGGTGCTTTAGACAACTTTTTGAGACGATTTTTCCACCAAAGTTTATTTTCCAAAAATACCTACAAACACATAAAACACCATAATAAGTACGAAATCGAGTACCAATAATACAGAAAATTGAGGACAACTTAGACACAAAAATGTGTTTATCATCTAGTAATAATCTTGGTACTGGACTTAGAACTTCTAAGATAGATATGACTTTGGGAAACCAACAGTGGTGTAATGAATTTCCCAATGCTAGATTAAATCATCTAGTGTAAGCTAGATCAGATCACTATCCTATAATGTTGCAAACTGAGAAAGTCCCTAGGAATCTATGGATTCCTTTTAAATTCTTTGTTAAATGGATAAAGCATGCTGGTTTTAAAAATCAACTTGAAATTGCTTGGAAGACTAATAATGGAGGTTCCCCTGCTCATCTTTTGATTGAAAAGCATAATTCTACTAGGAAAAGATTATCTTATTGGAATAAGATTGAATTTGGAGATATAGATAGCAATATTAATGCTCTTCAAGATCAGGTTTATCACATACAGAATGAGCCAGTTTCTAGTACTCAGCATGATAGACTCAGTGACACTAATAAACAACTAGAACTATTGTTTAATATCAAAACAGAATTCTATAAGCAAAAGTCTGGAGACAAATTCATAATTGATATGGATAATAACTCTAGATACTTTCATAATTTTGCTAATAGAAGAATGTTCAAGGAGAATATTGATTGTTTATATGATGCTCAAGGTAACTGGTTTGATAACAAAGAGGATATAGCTAATATTCTTGTTTCTCACTTTAGCTCTGTGAGTTGTACTACTATTCAGCATATCCCTGCAGATATTTTTGATATTATTCCTACTGTCATTCCTAATGAGTTTGCTGAAGATTTTATCAGAATTCCCACTTCTGAGGATCGATATTCTTACAGTTGTTAAGAATATGGCTTCTTGGAGTTCTCCAGGCCCAGATGGGTTCCAAGCTGGGTTCTATCAAGCTAACTGGAGCATAGTTGGTAATGATGTAATTCATGTTGTTCAAAAAATTTTCATTACTGGTCATATGTGCCTAGAGAGTTTAATAAAACCTTTTTGAGTTTAACTCCTAAAATAGACATTGCTAAGCACCCTGCTGATTTCAGACCTATAGGTTTGTGTAGTAAAATCTATAAAATCATCTCTAAGCTTTTAGCAAATAGGATTAAACCTCATCTCAAGAAAATTATCTCTCCTTACCAATATGCGTTTGTCCCATGTTGAGCCATTCATGATAATATAATCATAGCACATGAGATGATACATACCATGAAACATAAGAAAGGATATTCAGGTACCATGGCTCTTAATTGGATTTATCCAAAGCCTTTGATAGATTAGAATGACCATTTCTTTTAGGAATGCTCAAGAAAGTTGGTTTCCCTGAGAAATTTTGTAATTACATTGAACAATGTATTTCTACAACAAAAATTTCTATTGTTCTCAATGGTTCACCCACCAGTGATTATAGTCATACTAGAGGCTTAAGGCAGGGGGATACTCTATCCCCCTACCTCTTTATTATTTCTATGGACTATCTTTCCAGACTTCTTGTGAATGCTGCTTCTAACCATTTTATTTCTGGTGTTAAAGCAGCTAGAAATGCCCCTGCAATTACTCATCTTTTATTTGCAGATGACCTTCTCATTTTCACTAAGGCAGATAGGCACAATGCTAAAGGTATTCTTGACACTCTTAATTATTTTGGTAAGTACTCAGGTCAGTTGTTGAATCTTAGTAAGTCTAGTGTTTATTTCAGTAATAACATTAGTCCTTCTTCTAGAATTGATCTCACTAGTGCTTTAGACATGATTGAGATGAAAGACACTGATAAATACTTAGGAGTGACTCTTTTGATTGGTAGAGATAAAACTAAAGATTTTAAACCCATTGTTCAAAGCTTTAATGCTAGGCTTACTCCTTGGAAAGGAAAAAACATGAATTATGCAGCTAGGTATACTATGGTGAAGCATGTTTTACATGCCCTTCCCACTCATCAAATGGGTGTTTTTAGAGTACCTAATACTACTATCAGTCAGTTAGACTCTATCCAGAGGAAATTCTGGTGAGGGAAAGATGTTAATCACAAAGGAATATACTTTATAGGCTGGGACAAACTTCAAATACCTAAAAGTCTAGGAGGTCTAGGATTTAGAAATCTGGAGCATCCAAACACTGCTTTGCTTACTAAAGTTTCCTGAATGCTTGTACTGATAATCTCTTTGTTATAGAGTCCTCAAATCTAAATATGCTAGCGATGGAAGTATTCTTCACTTAGATAAACTTAAGGATGACATCTCTTGGCTCTGGAGAAGCTTATACTCTGAACTGCAGGTGGTGCAACAACACACTAGATGGATATTGAGATGTGGCACCAAAGTGAACATTTGGCTAGATAGATGGGTTTTTGGTTTAAATAACCCACCAGTTCCAGTTGTTGGATTATCTAGTCTTGTTAATTTTACTCTTGTCTGTGACTTGTTCTTAGCTGGTACCAGACAATGGAATCCTGAGATTGTTAATGCCCTTTTCTCCCAAGAGTGTGCCAATCTAATTCTCAATATGAGAACCCTAATATAGGTGAAGACTCCATGATATGGATGCCAGATAGAAAAGGTAAGTTTTCTGTCAAAAGTGCTTATAATACTATATACACTAATGTTGTTAATTCCATTACAACAGGTAGTACTATTCCCACTGAAGTTTGGAAGAATTTGTGGAAATTCAAAGTTCCACATAGAGTTCAAATTTTTATATGGAAATGTCTTAAGAGAATAGTTCCAACTAGAACTAAAATTGCTAGATACAAACATGGCATAGAAACTCATTGTTGTTTCTGTAATACAATGAGGAAATTATGAATCATATATTTTTGGATTGTAGTTATAGTAGGGCTATATGGTGTGCTATGAATATCAATATTGATCATATTAAGGAACAATATGCTGATTTTGAACACTGGATTATAGGTTGGTTTCTTTCTGAGATTAATAATGGCTCTCCTTTATGTTTAAGCAATGCATCATTGATTTGCAGGTTTATGTGTACCATCTGGTACATATGGAAAGATAGGTGTTTAGCATTTTTTCAAGACATTAAACCAAATGTGCAGGTCACATCAACTAGAATTGGTTACTTGTATACTCAGTGTACTAACCTGAATTCTCAAAATCAAAATTCTACAACTAATGATTTGCAGATAAAGAGATGGAGGCCTCCAGAAAAGGATTTTGTCAAAATTAATATTGATGGATCTTATATACCTCTAACTAAACAGGGTAGTGCGGGATTAATCATAAGAAATTTTGCAGGCACTTGTCTAGGAGCAAGAGGGCTATGCTATGATGAGGATGTAGAAGAGGAATTTGGAGCTGAGTATTTTGAATGCAAAGCTTTGGGAATAGCTGTGGAATGGCTGGAGGAGCTAGGTATAACAAAGGCAATTTTTGAGCTGGACTGTGAAGTTGTAGTAAAATCAGTAGCTGGAAATGATTTGCAGGTTCATTGGTTCAATAAAAATTTAGTTCAGGATGTTAAAAACAAATTCAGTAGTAGTAGTAGTAGATTTCGGTTTTGCAAGTCTATAAGTAGACTTGGTAATAATGTAGCCCATGAACTAGCTCAAAAAGCTAGACATCAGGGACTAAGTTTTCAATATTTTGATAACTTTCTAGAAGGCATAATATCTCTGGTAAACAATGATTACTGTAAGAATTAATATTCATCAATGAATCTCTCTTAGTACCAAAAAAAATCTGTATGGACTAACTCCAATATACTTTTAAGAGAATCAACTAGACAGTCAGACTCAATCTTAATAAAAGTATATCAAAGAGTTATATCTCTGTTTCTCGATTCAATAATTACTCAAGCAAATAGAAATCTGCGAGTCTAATTGAATACAAGAGAAATCACTTGAACGGTACCAAAGACCAATGTTCAAGGATCAATAAATTTCAATCAACAACCAAAGGTTGGATTTCCCAATTGATCGATTCAACGCACAACCTGTGATATTTCAATTATATAACAAAATATAATTCGGAAAAGAATTAACACAAACACCAGAAGTTTTGTTAACGGGGAAATCGCAAATGCAAAAAAAAACCCGGGACCTAGTCCAAATTGAACACACAATGTATTAAGCCGCTACAGACACTAGCCTACTACAAACTAACTTCGGTCTGGACTGTAGTTGAAACCCAATCAATCTCACACTGATCCAAGGTACAATTACGCTCCTACGTCTCTGATCCCAGCAGGATACTACGCACTTGATTCCCTTAGCTGATCTCACCCACAACTAAGAGTTGCTACGACCCAAAGTCGAAGACTTTAATAAACAAATTTGTATTACACAAAAAATTCTACGGTAATAGATAAATCTATCTCCCACAGAAATACCTACGAGTTTTTGTTCCGTCTTTTGATAAATAAAGGTGAACATGAACCAATTGATAACCCGGACTTATATTCCTGAAGAACAACCTAGAATTATCAATCACCTCACAATAATCTTAATCGACTAGCGAAAGAAGATATTTCGGAATCACAAACGATGAGACGAAGATATTTGTGACTTCTTTTATATATTTCCTATCGGAAAAATTAATCTCAACCCAGCCTTACGATTGTACTCAAATACGATATAAACAACAAGATCAGATCACACAACTACAAGAAAAGTAGTATCGGTATGGCTTCACAATTCCAATGAAGTCTTCAAGTCGTTAAACTGCATGGTCTCTGTAGAAACCTAATTTTAAAGGAGAATCGACTCTAGCTAACACAACTATGAAAAAGCGGGGGTCTAATAACACCACCCAATATTTCGCTTAACAATCTGTATGGATTAACTCCGACATGCTTTCTAGAGAATCAACTAGACAGTCAGACTCAATCTAGATAAAAGTATATATCAAGGAGTTAATATCTCTTCTCTTGATTTGATATTACTCAAGCTAATAGAAATCAACGAGTCTTAATCAAATACAAGGAATAACTTGGATGGTACCAAAGACCAATATCCAAGGATCAATCAATTTAAATCAACAACCAAAGGTCGGATATTCTAATTGATGATCTTCAACGCACAACCTGTATTATTTCAATTATAAAGATAAACGATATAATGCGAAAATTGAAATAACACAGACAACAGAATTTTGTTAACGAGGAAACCGCAAATGCAGAAAAATCCCGGGACCTAGTCCAGATTGAACACACATTGTATTAAGACGCTACAGACACTAGAGTTGCTACGACCCAAAGTCGAAGACTTGAATAGACAAATATGTATCACACAAACAAGTCTACAAGATAGATAAATCTGTCTCCCACAGATAAACCTAATAAAGTTTGTCCCGTTTTTTGATAAATCAAAGTGAACAGGAACCAATTGATAATTTGTTCTTATATTCCCGAAGAACATCCTAGAGTTATCAATCACCTCACAACAATCTAAATCGTATGGTAGCGAAACTAGATGTTACGGAATCACAAATGATGAGACGAAGATGTTTGTGATTTCTTTTTATCTTTCCCTATCGGAGATAAATCTCAAGCCAATCTTACAATTGAACTCGTACGATAAAAAATGGCAAGATCAGATCGCAAACTACAAGAGAAGTAGTATCGTCTGGCTTCACAATCCCAATGAAGTCTTTTAATCGTTTAACCAACAGGTTCTCGAGAAGAAACCTACGGTTAAAGGAGAAACGACTCTAGTAAAACTAACTAGTAGCACACAGAAGGTGTGGGGATTAGTTTTTAACAGATGCTAGATTCCTCCTTATATAGTTTTCAAATCAAGGTTTGCAATCTAAGTTAGCTTAGTAACAAAGCATTCAATATTCATTGTTAGATGATCAACCTGATTTTTCCCAAGATAATATCTTTCAACCGTTATATCGAAACTTAGCTTGTCACACACAAATGAAATGTATTTCATTTAGGTTTGAGTAACCGTACTTAAGCATGTACATTTGGTTGGTTCACAAATGGTTCACCAATGGTTAGCCACATGAGTAACTATCATATCAACCATATTCATCTTCTTCAATAACTAGTTCCAATGACTTCAAAAGAACTAGTTCAAGAGTTGTTCAACTGCTTAGATCTTTATAATAGACACAATTGAAACAAAATCGGTTTGATTCACTTGAATCAATCATGAACAAAATAGCCACGGTTTGCAAAGATTGCATTCCTTATTGATTTATTATTTTTTAGTTCATGATACCGGAATTGGGTTTGTAAACCCAGCAAAAATTTTCGATTCGAAAACTTCCGAGGGTACGCGTACGGGTACGCATACCTAAGGTGACGGTTTTCCAGTTTGCTAAGTTCACAAACCTCAGCAGAAATTTTCGGTTAGAAAACTTCCGCCAGTACGCGTACGGGTACGCGTACCCAACATGTCTCCTTCGTCAATACGTATGCTCGAATGCACACACTTGGTTTCCGACACATGGATTTATACACTAATGTGGGAACACACTATATATGCTTATATCCATAGTTGGTTACATATTCTCAACTCTACATTTCAATCATTGAAACATTCTTCTATAATGTTATAATAATCGTTATTCACGACTATCGTCATCAAAGTTATTTTCAAGATCGAAACGTCTTCATGACTTGCGTCACGGGATAAAGATGAACAATGACTAAAGCGAAAGCGAAAGATTTACAAACACGTATTTTGAGATAAAAGATAGACGAGTAAACTCAGGTCGAAATATCAAATGTGTATGTATGAAAACTATCATATTTATATGATTTTGTCTCAAGAGTAGGAGATAGAGTAGACATTTGAGTGATATATAAGTTCAAATCTCACATACCTTTTTGGTTGGATGAAGTTCCACTGGTTCCTTGAGTAGTTCTTCGTCTTCGCAAGATAATCTCCATGGAGTCTGGAGCTCAACTACATTAACCAGTCCTAACCGAGACTTAGCTACAAGTAGTCTAGAAATCAAGACATATAGTTTTGACAACTAAACTTGACAAACATGCTTGAGATAGCAACGCATGCGAGTTCAACCGAGCAATGCTCTAACAATGTCCCCCTTTGTCAATTTTAGTGGCAAAACTATCAATACATATGGATTACAAAATAAATAAACTTTGTAGCTTCTCGTCCACATGCTTGATCCTCTTGGTGCTTCAACATTACTCGAAAACTTCGTTTTTTCCAAGTACTCTCATGATTCCATAGATGTTCAATTCCGCATCATAGTTGTTGAAGTTTCGTAGCCATACAATGAGAAACACAAAAGCTCTCGATCATTGTTATACAGTGTCATAGTATTATTACATAGTATCAAGGTTCTTATATCACAACTTCGACAACAATACTATGGTGATATGTATCACTCCCCCTTAGTCAATACTTTCATCTCAACATGAAAACCACTCTCCCTTACATAATGGCCCGTAAAACACGTAAACCATATGTAGTTGTAGTGTGACTACATATTAGTTCTCCCCCTTTTTGTCAATAAAATTGGCAAAGGTACAAAAACGGGATCCTAATGAAATTTCCACGGAGATGCTTCAAGACCAAAGAAAAGTACATACCAACTAATTTAGATGCAATCATATAGCCGAAGCTAAATGCTTTCATCAAGGAGTTTATGAAGATACAAGATAACCCCTAAAAATTCCACAGCCGCACTCTCCACAAAGATATGAAATTAAGCACAAGTTCGAATGAACTCTCCCCCATTTGATGTCATTCCCGAAAGAACAACAAGAGCGACCTTACTTTTAAACGAAAAAGAAAGGATTTTTATTGGACACCAAAACCCATAAAGAAATGATTTTTTTTATATCCAAAGTTCTCAATCAAACTAATCACAAGTAAACCCATGATTAATTTAATCGGAATATACAATCAAATTAAACACAAAAGTGATCAATTTAATTGATTATGCTCGACATAAGAAAACTTACGGAGCTACGACTAAGTTAACCATAAAGAAATGATCAACTCAATCGTTCATATACTCAACACAAGAAAAACTTATGGAGTATCGCAGTATACACATAAAATACGGATCAAGGAAAGATCAATACCGCGGAAAA
Source organism: Papaver somniferum (assembly GCF_003573695.1). Taxonomy (NCBI): domain Eukaryota; kingdom Viridiplantae; phylum Streptophyta; class Magnoliopsida; order Ranunculales; family Papaveraceae; genus Papaver; species Papaver somniferum. The sequence goes on from NW_020632152.1 coordinate 2,700,632, forward strand.
TATAAAGATTCATTGTATCTTTTATCACTATTTGCATAACGATTTTTAATAGACATAATCTTTGTAAACAAAAGATTTTAACCTATCTTTCATCAATAATTGACAATATAGGCTTAACTTTTGTCATTGTTGTCAAGAGTTCATCGATCTTGTATAAATATTTGCATATCGACATGTGAAAGAGTTCACATTAGACAATACATGGGATAATAACAATTCACGGATGTAAGCACACATATTCCATAAAAATATTGCAATATATAAAAATTAATACCGCAATCATCATCTTCCAAATCACTTTAGAATTTAAACAAATAAATCTAAAAACATTGCAAGATGAAATTATTGGACATATCTATGTGTAATCACAATAATGGCTTTTCCAAAATCTAGTAATCCTTCTTAAAAACAACGAAAAATAAGAAGTTTTCTAGGCAACAATATCTTTGAGAAATTCCTTGTCATCCCCGAACTCCTTGTCGTCAGCAGCCATGGGAATATAAGGTTCGTGGAGGAAGGAGTCAATACCAACAAACCGTCTTGGCTGATAATGTCGAACCAGGGCCTTCTGAATTTCCAAAGATCTTAACACGCAAGCCTTTATTTCACGAATCTCCTTTCTTGCCTCCTTCAACTCATCAAGAACATCAGAAAACTTCTGAGAGTTAGAAGGAACAACTCTTGGCTTCCTCGCATTCCTTCTTTTTCTTTTCAAGGATGGAGTCACTGGAGATTTTTCTTTTCCTTGATTGAGGGCTTAACAATCATGTTGATATCTTTTCCATTAGAAGACATGATGCTTGGAGTAAACTTAAGCAAACGGTTTTGTGAGAGGAACTCACAATCTCAACAAGCAGTCTTAGGATATAAAGAATATCAAGGAAGGAAAAAGGAATGTAGGGTTGAAACCTTTTAATAGGTTCGTACACGCCCAACTCAAAACCATATAAAGAGTAGAATTGTCGATAATAACCCTATTCTTTTGGCAAACTGGTTCTTTCCAAAATCAACAATGATATGGAAGATTTCCAAAGAAAAATCAACACAAAGGTAAATAATAAATCAAAATCAATATTTTTATTTTATAGCCTGAGGTGTGCAGAATCTTGTCTCTTTAAACAGGCACATGAGACAATATGCACATAACAACACAATTAAGTTGTGCTGTGGTGAACAACAATCTGTCCACCATGACCCTTTTGAATGGAATTCATGGAACCTTGCCTTTCCTTGTCTTTAGACCAAGTTTTCTTCTCCATTGGCCTAAATCTTTCTTTGGAAACTACTTTCTTTGAAGAAGATATGATCTTACATACCTTAGCTGTTTTCTCCGCCAGTTTAAGCTTGGTAGTCAAACGATCTGCTCTTCTATGAAGCTTGTTGACATATCTCATCTTGTGTTTGTACTTGAAACACTTTAATAGTTCATGACCCTTGAGAGAACAATAGGAGCATGTCAACGCATAATATGGATCAGGCGTTCGTGAAGTGCAGGCTGCTAGGCACAGAGTAGAACCTGAAACATTCAACATAGAGTTTCCAAAAAAAGGGTCAATTGATTCTTCCATCTTGATTGGGTTCTCTTCTAAAAAGCCACCAAGATTGATATGTGTATTGCTACAATTATCAAAATCAATGTTTTCACACAGAAGAACAACACTTGATTTCTTGTCTTCATCGAAATCATAACAATCAGACATCTCATCAAGTGTCACAGCAAGACCTTTGTTCCCAGTGTATTTTCTACAGTTTGGGCACTCGTTTGCAAAATGACCAAAACCTTTACACTTAAAGCACTGAGGCATATCCTCCTCATCAGTTTCATCAGTGTCCCTATTTTTAGGAGGAATGCGATTATGTGGTTTGACTGATGCTTTAGGCTTATCTCTGGAGAATCGTTTACTTCTCTTCAACAGAAGATCTCTAAACTGTCTAGTGATCATCGAGACTGACTTGTCAAGATCTTCATCTGATGAATCTGTCTCAGAGTGATCATCTTCAAAGATATACACATTTTTACTTTTATCAAGTAATCTTGTGTCCTTTTGTGCTTTGAACGCAACACCCTTAGATTTAGATGCGTGTTCGTGATCAAATATCTTAAGCTTCCCAACTAATGTATTTCTGGAAAGATTATCCAGGTTATTTCCCTCAACGATGGCATGCTTCTTAGAACCGTATCTAGATTGCAACGATCTGAGAATTTTCATCACAATGTCCTTTTCAGGAATAGTCTTACCCAATGCAAAAGATGTATTAACAATTTCAGACACTCTGTGGTTAAACTCAACAAACGAATCTTCATTTGCCATACGAAGGTTTTCCCGTTCGGAACTAAGGTTTTGAAGCCTCGCTTCCTTCTCACTGGTATTTCCTTCAAATACGTTTTCTAAGATATCCCACGCATCTTTAGGCCTAGTGCAATTAGACACATAGTGCTGAAGATTTGGGGTAATGGCATGTATGATGGCATTCAAACCGTCAGAATTTTGCTTTGCATCAAGTATCTCAGCAACATCGTATTTGCCAATATTTTTTGGGACATTGACGTTACCTACTGCAACAACGGGAGCATCATAGCGATTAACAACATATACCCATGATTGAAAATCACGCGATTGAAGAAAAGCTCGCATAACAATTTTCCACCATAAGTAGTTGGAGCCATCGAAGACTGGTGGTACGTTAATAGAGATAACACATCTGTCCTTAGAGTCAGATCGCTACAAACAAAGACTTTTGAGGTCTTAAACGTGTTTGCATGCTCTGATACCAATTGAAAAAGCGGGGGTCTAACAACACCACCCAATATTTCGCTTAGCAATCTGTATGGACTAACTCCGATATGCTTTCTAGAGAATCAACTAGACAGTCAGACTCAATCTAGATAAAAGTATATATCAAGGAGTTAATATGTCTTCTCTTGATTTGATATTACTCAAGCTAATAGAAATCAACGAGTCTTAATCAAATACAAGGAATAACTTGGATGGTACCAAAGACCAATATCCAGGGATCAGTCAATTTAAATCAACAACCAAAGGTCGGATATTCTAATTGATGATCTTCAACGCACAACCTGTATTATTTCAATTATAAAGATAAACGATATAATGCGGAAATTGAAATAACACAGGCACCATAATTCTGTTAACGAGGAAACCGCAAATGCAGAAAAACCCGGGGACCTAGTCCAGATTGAACACACATTGTATTAAGCCGCTACAGACACTAGCCTACTATAAACTAACTTCGGTCTGGACTATAGTTGAACCCTAATAAATATCACACTGATCCAAGGTACAGTTGCGCTCCTTACGTCTCTGACCCCAGCAGGATACTACGTACTTGATTCCCTTAGCTGATCTCACCCACAAATAAGAGTTACTACGACCTAAAGTCGAATACTTGAATAGACAAATCTGTATCACAAAAACAAGTCTACAAGATAGATAAATCTGTCTCACACAGATAAACCTAATAAAGTTTGTTCCGTCTTTTGATAAATCAAGGTGAACAAGAACCAATTGATAATCCGGTCTTATATTCCCGTAGAACAACCTAGAGTTATCAATAACCTCACAACAATCCAAATCGTATGGTAGTGAAACTAGATGTTGCGGAATCACAAACGATGAGACGAAGATGTTTGTGATTTCTTTTTATCTTTCCCTATCGGAGATAAATCTCAAGCCAGTCTTACAATTGAACTCGTACGATAGAAAATGGCAAGATATGATTGCAAATTACAAGAGAAGTAGTATCGTCTGGCTTCACAATCCAAATGAAGTCTTTTAGTCGTTTAACCGACAGGATCTCGAGAAGAAACCTACGGTTAAAGGAGAAACGACTCTAGTAAAACTAACTAGTAGCACACAGAAGGTGTGGGGATTAGTTTAGCACAGATGCTAGAGTCCTCCTTATATAGTTTTCAAATCAAGGTTTGCAATCTAAGTTATCTTAGTAACAAAGCATTCAATATTCACTGTTAGATGATCAACCTGATTTTTCCCAATCTAATATCTTTCAACCGTTAGATCGAAACTTAGCTTGTCACACACAAATGAAATGTATTTCATTTAGGTTTGAGTAACCGTACCTAAACGTGTACATTTGGTTGGTTCACAAATTGTTCACCAATGGTTAGCCACATGAGTAACTATCATATCAACCATATTTATCTTCTTCAATAACTAGTTCCAATGACTTCAAAAGAACTAGTTCAAGAGTTGTTCAATTGCTTATATCTTTATAATAGACACAATTGAAACAAAATCAGTTTGATTCACTTGAATCAATCATGAACAATATAGCCACGGCTTGCAAAGATTGCATTCCTCATTGATTTATTGTTTTTTAGTTCATGAGCTACCGATTTGAGATATAACCATCTTGGGTACGTGTACGGGTACATGTACTCTAGCTTTATCGGAATTGGGTTTGTAAACCCAGCAGAAATTTTCGGTTCGAAAACTTCCGAGGGTACGCGTACGGGTACGCATACCTAAGGTGACGTTTTTCCAGTTTGCAAAGTTCACAAACCTCAGCAGAAATTTTCAGTTAGAAAACTTCAGCCAGTACGCGTACCCAATATGTCTCCTTCGCCAATACGTATACTCGAATGCACACACTTGGTTTCCGGCACATGGATTTATACACTAATGTGGGAACACACTATATATGCTTATATCCATAGTTGGTTACATATTCTCAACTCTACATTTCAATCATTAAAACATTCTTCTATAATGTTATAATAATCGTTATTCACAACTATCGTCATCAAAGCTATTTCCAAGATCGAAACGTCTTCATGACTTGCGTCACGGGATAAAAATGAACAATGACTAAAGCGAAAGCTTTACAAACACGTATTTCGAGATAAAAAATAGAAGAGTAAACTCGGATCGAAATATCAAATGTGTATGTATGAAAACTATCATACTTATATGATTTTGTCTCAAGAGTAGGAGATAGAGTAGACATTTGAGTGATAGATAAGTTCAAGTCTTACATACCTTTTTGGTCGCATGAAGTTCCACTGGTTCCTTGAGTAGTTCTTCGTCTTCACAAGATAATCGCCATGGATTCTGGATCTCATCTACATTAACCTGTCCTAACCGAGACTTAGCTATAAGTAGTCTAGAAATCAAGACATATAGTTTTGACAAGGAAACTTGACAAACATGCTTGAGATAGCAACGCATGCGAATTCGACCGAGCGATGCTCTAACAAACTAGTATCACATAGGAGGTGTGGGGATTAGGTTTACCAGTTGCTAGAGTTCTCCCTTATATAGTCTTTCAAATCAAGGTTCGCAATAAATGTTAGCTTAGTAACAAAGCATTCAATATTCACCGTTAGATGAAAACCTGATTAGATTCAAGCTAATATCTTTCAACCGTTAGATCGAAACTTAGATTGTTAAACAAAATGAAATGCAAGTTTATTTAGGTTTGTGTAACCGTACCCAAACATGTACATTTAGTTGGTTCGACAGTAGTTAACCAAATGGCTAGCCATATGAGCACTTTCATATCAACTATATTCTTCTTTACTATAACTAGTTCAAATGACTCAACTGAACTAGTTAGAGAGTTTTTCAATTGCTTATATCTTATAGAAGTATACAAGACACAATCGAAGCAAAAATGATTTGATTCACTCGAATTGATTCATGAACTTTATACCCACGGTCTGCAGACTTGCATTCCTTAGTTTATATAAGTTTAAGTTCACGAATAATCATTTTTAGAAAATAACCAACTTAAGTACGCGGACTGGTACGTGGACTTAATTACCCGGAATAAGTTTGTTTTCAGTTCACAAACTCCAGCAGAAATTCTCGGGATGAGAACTTTCGACAATACGCGTACTTGGTACGCGGACTCTAGTTCCGGTTTTCCCGAGCAGCAAAGTACGCATACTTTGGATTAAGGAATAAGGACTTATACATGTATGAGTTACCACACAATGCTTATATCCAACCATGGTTATATATTCTAAACTCTTATTTCAATCATTTAAACATTCCTAGAGGACGTTATATGATTGTTATTCACAAACCATTTTTCGTCAAAGCCATTTTCAAGTAATTGAAACTTATTATGACTTTCGTAATTAGTAAAGATGAACTTGGCCAAAGTGAAAGCTTACCAACAAATATTTCGAGAAATACATACGCGAGATAAACTTGGCTCGAAATAGCAAATGTGTATAATCAAAGTCTATAGAGCAATACGACTTTTGTCTCAAGATAGGAGATAGAGTAGATAGACTTTTGAGTGATAGATAAGTTCAATTCTCCACATACCCTTTAGTCGATGAAGTTCCACCAGTTCCGAGTAGTTCTTCGTCTTTGTATGATGATCGCCATGGAGTCTTGAACTCAACTACGCTTTCTATCCTAGTCCGAGACTTAGCTATAAGTAGACTAGAAATCAAGACTTATAATTTTGATCACTAGCATTGACAAACATGCTTGAGATAGCAACTCATGCGAGTTCGACCGAGCATGCTCTAAAAATCTCCCCCTTTGTCAATTTTAGTGACAAAGCTATCAATATATATGGAATAAAAAATAAATAAATAAACTTTGTAGCTTCTCTTCCACATGTCTGATCTTCTTGGTTCTTCAACATTACTCGAAATCTTCGTCACTTCCAAGTACTCCAATGATTCCAAAGGTTGTAAGTTTAGTATCATCGTTGTTGAAAATCCTTAGCTATAAAAATGAGAAAACAAGAATTCTCAATCATTGTTAACAGTGTCATAGTATTATTACACAACATCAAAGTTCAATTGTATCACAACTTCGACAACAATACTATGGTGATATGTATCACTCCCCCTTAGTCAATACTCCATCTCACATGGAAACCACTCCCTCTTACATATTCATCCGAAAACCATATGTATTTGTAGTGTGAACTACACATTAATTTTCCCCCTTTTTGTCAATAAAATTGGCAAAGGTACGGAAACTAGTGGGATCCTAATGAAATTTCCATAGAGACATTTCATGACCAAAAGAAAGCACATATCAACTTTTTATATGCAATCATATAGCCGAGGCTAAATGCTTTCATCAAGGAGTTTATAAAGATACAAGATAACCCCTATAATATTCCACAGCCGCACTCCCCACAAAGATTTGGCAATTAAGCACAAGTTCAATTAAGAACTCTCTCCCATAAAATGTCATTCCCGAAAGAACAACAAGAGCGACCTTACTTTCATAAGAAAAGAAGGATTTCTTTGGACATAACAAATCACATACGAATATGAATTTGAATCCAAAAATACTCAATTAAATTAACCACAAGAAAACCCATGATTAATAAAATCGGAAATGTTGAACATAAGAGAACTTACGGAGCCACACAATATGGACATAAAAAATGGATCAGGGAAGATCAATACTGCGGAATAGACACAGACTCATTCTATGTTCCATCACCATTTGCACAATGACATACAATAGACATAATCCTCGTAAACAAAAGTTCATCCTATCTTCCATAAATATTTGCATAATGACATATAATAGGCTTAAAATTTTTGTAATGTCAAAAGTCCATTCATTCTCTTATCAATACATGCATATCGACATATGAAAGACTTAAATTTTGACAAAGTATGGGACAATCATAGTTCACGGACGCAAACACACATATCCCATAATAGATTTTCAATATATAAAACCATAAAGATTAATACTGCAAAAATCATCTTCCAAACAACTTTTTAGAATTTAAACAAATAAACCTAAAAACGTGAAGATGAAAAACGTTGACATAGCTATGTGTAATCACAATAATGACTATTCCAAACTCTAGTTATTCTTCCTAAAAAACACAAGAATAAAATTCTCATAAGAAGATTTACTAGACAAAATAAAATCACAGTTCATTGAGAACCTCATACCTTTCAATGAATCCGTCAAATAAGGTATCACTGATTTCCTTTACTCTCTTGACCGTAGACACACAATGTTCGTGAGTTAGAACGCTAACTTTATGATCAACGACCCGAGAAATCTGTCTAGCCTTGACACAGTCCATGATGAGCTTCTTTTGATTCCGTATCAGAATATTCTGATTAGCAAGGATTCTGGCCTGACCATCTAAGAGTTGGTTTAGTTGCAGTTGAATATTCGTAAACTCGACCTTTGAACCGTTCTGAAAATGAGTTAAATCATTGACAAAATCATCAATCCAGGAGTTGTGATCATTTCTTTCAAACATCTTCTTTAGAACCAGCTCTTGAATTGACCCACGTCCTTAAGTGTCTTCCTCCATATCAAGATGCACTATCTCTTGAGATTTTACAGAGTTCTCCATATATTTTTGATAGGGATGGAATAACACAATAGAGAGTATATATGTGTTTGTCAACATGAGAAGTAAACTCTTGTTATGGAAAGCCTATGAACTCACATGAGTAGGACACAGACGTTCACGGACCGTTCACAAGAGAGGGATGGATTTGAACTAAATCCGGAAAACAAAATGTTTGTCAAATATTGCTCAATAGTCCTTAAAATTAGAGCCCGAGTCATAAAACAGTCTTTCATAACTTTGATTGATTGAAAAAAGAAAACGACACACAATGACGTATAACAAATCTTGAGACTCTCATAGTCATCATCATTGTACCTCTCAAGATAGATTCAAGGATGAGATTACCTAAAGTTAGGTAAAGTAGTGAGAAGTGATATCACTACCAAACATGGGAGACGGGTTGTACAGGTTGTTTGGCCGTTTTACTTGTATATTCCCCTTTTTCCTTTGATTATAACGTATTCTAGAGGAATTAGTCATAAACCCTTTCAAAAGTTCATCTGAAGGATTTTTCCGAGGACTGAGTCTAAGACCTATAGAAATAGGTTGCAGAAAAGGGAATTTGGAGGATTTCCATTTTATTGATCTAGGCTTACCAAACTTGTTCTTATGAACACAGGGAAAGTCTTCATTAGTGGCACAAGAGTTTATACTGTAATGAGGAACATGCAACCTGTGATGATTTCTTGAAGAGAGATCATTTTTATAAGATTTATGGTTTTCCGTCGGTAAGAGATTCACTGTAGATGTCCTCAGACGATTTACTCCATTGACAGTAGAAAGAAGCAAATTATGGAGATTAGAAATTTGTTTCCTCCTAAAAAAACAATGAATAACATAGCGATTCTTTTTCCCACAGAATGAACATCATCGTGAAATTGAGACATGATTACCTTGATCCAAACCTTCATCCTTCACATGCACATTTTGCAAGTGATTCTCAATAGGTACTTCCTTATAGGAATTTTTCTTTACACGAGGTAAAACCTTGTGAGTATCAGGAGAAGATGTAGAGGATGACTTAATCATCAAAACAGAGTTTTCCTTTTTCAAGGCGTTACACTGTTCTTGGGCAAGTTGCAGAGATGCAACAAGTTTCTCTTTTTCAACATGATAGTTGTTTATTTCTGATGAATGCGTCTCGATCAAACATTTTTCTCTAATTGAATCTTCCTTGATAATATCCTCAAGAACACTAATCTTTTCACTCTGTAGAGAAGTTTCTTGAAGAAGATTTTCGATATTGTTAGAGAAGGACTCAATGATATTATAGAGTTCACGTTCTCGACCAAGATACTTTTCAAATTCATCAATGAGTTGAGCATGATTCTGAAAATCAATATTCTCAGTCAAATTTTTTGAGATTCTGGTGAGCTCCTTTTCAGCTTTTGTGATAATGTCAACTGTCTCTTTAGAGGAACAGATATCAACATCTGATAGATCCTTTTTTCTACCTCGGGATTCGGAAGAATCAGCGAAGGAGTAATCCTTTGAGGTGATCCCAAGACATTTGACATAGTAAAAGCTTTGGAAGGCATTTTGGTATGCGTATGTTCCAGAGATAAGATTTAGTCCACAGACTCAGATTGCTACAAACACAGACTGATAAGGTCTTTAAACGTGTTTGCCTACTCTAATACCAATTGAAAAAGCGGGGGTCGAACAACCACACCCAATATTTCGCTTAGCAATCTGTATGTACAAACTCTAATATACTTTTAAGAGAATCAACTAGAAAGTCAGACTCAATCTTAATAAAAGTATATCAAAGAGTTATATCTCTCTTTATCGATTCAATGCTTACTCAAGAAAATAGAATCTACGAGTCTAATTGAATACAAGAGAAAACATTTGAACGGTACCAAATACCAATGTTCAAGGATCAATTTCAATCAACAACCAAAGGTTGGATTTCCCAATTGATCGATTCAACGCACAACCTGTGATATTTCAATTATATAACAAAATATAATGCGGAAAAGAAATAACACAGACACCAGAAGTTTTGTTAACGAGGAAACCGCAAATGCAGAAAAACCCCGGGACCTAGCCCAGATTGAACACACACTGTATTAAGACGCTACAGACACTAGCCTACTACAAACTAACTTCGGTCTGGACAGTAGTTGAACCCCAATCATTATCACACTGATCCAAGGTACAGTTGTGCTCCTACGTCTCTAATACCAGCAGGATACTACACACTTGATTCCCTTAGATGATCTCAACCACAACTAAAAGTTGCTACGACCCAAAGTCGAAGACTTTAATAAACAAATATGTATTACACGGAAAAGTCTATTGTAACAGATAAATCTGTCTCCCACAGAAATACTTACGAGCTTTTGTTCCGTGTTTTGATAAATCAAGGTGAACAGGAACCAATTTGAAAAAGCAGGGGTCTAACAACCACACCCAATATTTCGATTAACAATCTGTATGGACTAACTCCAATATACTTTTAAGAGAATCAACTATACAGTCAGACTCAATTTTAATAAAAAGTATATCAAGGAGTTAATATCTCCATCTCTCGGTTTGATCTATACTCAAACAAATAAAAATATGTGAGTCTTTATCAAATACAAGAGATATAAACTTGGATGGTACCAAAGACCAATATCCAAGGATCAATCAATTTCCAATCAACAACCAAAGGTTGGATTTCACAATTGATCGATAAAACGCACAACCTGTGATATTTCAATTATATAACAAAATATAATGCGGAATAGAAATAACACAGGCACCAGAAGTTTTGTTAACGAGGAAACCGCAAATGCAGAAAAACCCCGGGACCTAGTCCAGATTAAACACCACATTATATTAAGCCGCTACAGACACTAGCCTGCTACAAACTAACTTCGGTCTAATCAATATCACACTGATTCAAGGTACAGTTGCGCTCCTTACGTCTCTGATCCCAGCAGTATACTATGCACTTGATTCCGTTAGCTGATCTCACCCACAACCAAGAGTTGCTACGACCCAAAGTCGAAGACTTTAATAAACAAATCTGTATCCCACAGAAAAATCTACGATAATAAATAAATCTGTCTCCCACAGAAACCTACGCGTTTGTTCCATCTTTTGATAGAAATCAAGGTGAACAGGATCCAATCGATAACCCGAACTTATATTCCCAAAGAACATCCTAGAATTATCAATCACCTCAGAATAATCTTAATCGAATGGTAGCGAAACAAGATATTGTGGAATCACAAACGATGAGACGAAGATGTTTGTGATTTATTTTTTATCTTGCCCTATCGGAGATATAATCTCAAGACGATCTCACAATTGAACTCGTACTATAGAAAATGGCAAGATCAGAATGCTTAACTACAAGAGATGTAGTTTCATCTGGCTTCACAATCCCAATGAAGTCTTTAAGTCGTTAACCTACAGGGTCTCGAGAAGAAACCTAAGGTTAAAGGAGAATCGACTCTAGCAAAACCAACTAGTATCACACAGGAGGTGTGGGGACTAGTTTTTCCAATTGTTAAAGTTCCCCTTTATATAGTTTTCAAATCAGGGTTTGCAATCAATATTATCTTAGTAAAAAAGCATTCAATATTCACCGTTAGATGAAAAACCTGATTCAACCAAGCTAATATCTTTCAACCGTTAGATCGAAACTTAGATTGTCACACACAAAAGAAATGTATTTTATTTAGGTTTGAGTAACCATACCTAGACGTGTACACTTAGTTGGTTCACAAATAGTTAACCAATGGTTATCCATATGAGCACTTTCATATTAACCGTATTCATCTTTCTCATAACTAGTTCAAATGACTTTAAAAGAACTAGTTCAAGAGTTGTTCAATTGCTTAGATCTTTATACATTGACACAATTGAAACAAAATTGGTGTGATTCATTTGAATCAATTCATGAATAATATAACCACGGTTTGCAAAGATTGCATTCCTTATAATTTATTGTTTTGAGTTCATGAACTACCGATTTGAGAAATAACCAGCTTGGTACATGTATGGGTATGCGTACCTTAGCTACCAGATTTTGAGTTGGTTTTGATTTCCAAACTAAACAGAATTTTTCGGGTAGAAAAGTTCCGCCAATATGCGTACCTAAGGTGACTGATTTACTAGTTTGCAAACTACAAACTCAGCAGAATTTTCCAGTAAGAAAGTTCCGCCAGTACGCGTACTCAACCTGTCTCCTTCACCAATACCGCATGCACACATATGCACACACTTGGTTTCCGTCACATGTATTTATACACTAATGTGCGAACACTATATATGCTTATCCATATATGGTAATCTCGACTCTACATTTCAATCATTGAAACATTCTTTTATAATGTTATAACAATCTTTATTCACAACTATCTTTATCAAAGCTATTTTCAAGATTGAAACGTCATCATGACTTTCGTCACGAGTAAATATAAAAAATGGTTACAGCGAAAGCTTACCAACACATATTTCGAGAAAAAGATAGGCGAGTAAACTCGGCTCGAAATAGCAAATGTATATGTATGAAAACTATCATACTTATACGACTTTTGTCTCAAGAGTAGTAGATAGAGTATACAGACTTTTGAGTGATACATAAGTTCAAGTATCCACATACCTTTTAATCGGATGAAGTTCCACTGGTTCCTTGAGTAGTTCTTCGTCTTTGTAAGATGATCGCCATGGAGTCTGGAGCTCAACTACACTTAACTATCCTAGAACCGAGACTAAGCTATAAATAGACTAGATCAGACATATAGTTTTGACAACTAAATTTTACAAACAAGCTTGAGATAACAACGCTTGCGATTTCAACCTAGCAATGCTCTAACACAATTGATAACCCAGACTTATATTCCAGAAGAACAACCTAGAATTATCAATCACCTCACAATAATCTTAATCGACTAGCGAGAGAAGATATTGAGGAATCACAAACGATGAGACGAAGATATTTGTGACTTCTTTTATATCTTGCCTATCGGAGAAATCAATCTCAAGCCAATCTTACAGTTGTACTCAAATATGATATAAACGGCAAGATCAGATCACACAACTACAAGAAAAGTAGTATCGGTCTGGCTTCACAATCCCAATGAAGTCTTCAATTCGTTAACCTACAGGGTCTTGGTAGAAACCTAAGATTAAAGGATAATCGACTCTAGATAACACAACTAGTATCACACAGGAGGTGTGGGTATTAGGTTTCCCAGTTGCTAGAGTTATCCCTTATATAGTCTTTCAAATCAGGGTTTGCAATCAATGTTAGCTTAGTAACAAAGCATTCAATATTCACCGTTAGATGATAACCTGATTAGATTCAAGATAATATCTTTCAACCGTTAGATCGAAACTTAGCTTGTTACACACAAATGAAATGCACGTTTATTTAGGTTTGTGTAACGTACCCAAACATGTACATGTAGTTGGTTCAACAGTAGTTAACCAAATGGTTAGCCATATGAGCACCTTCATATCAACCATATTCTTCTTTACTATAACTAGTTCAAATGACTCAAATGAACTAGTTAGAGAGTTGTTCAACTGCGATCTTATACAAGCATACAAGACACAATCGAAGAAAAAACAATTTGATTCACTCGAATCGATTCATGAACTTTATAGCCACGGTTTGCAAACTTGCATTCTTTAGTTTATGTAAGTTTAAGTTCACAAACTCCAACAGAAATTCTCGGATGAGAACTTCCGACAGTATGAGGACTTGGTACGCGAACTGTTACGCGTACTTAAGTACCTGAAATAAGTTTGTTTTCAGTTCACAAACTCCAGTAGAAATTCTCGGGATGAGAACTTCCGACAGTACGCGGACTCTAGTTCCGGTTTTTCTGAGCAGCAAAGTACGCATACTTTGGTTCAAGGAATAAAGACTTATACATGTATGAGTTACCACGCAATGCTTATATCCAACCATGGTTATACATTCTAAACTCTCATTTCAATCATTGAAACATTCTTAGAGGACGTTATATGATTGTTATTCACAAAACATTTTTCGTCAAAGACATTTTCAAGTAATTGAAACTTATTATGACTTTCATCATTAGTAAAGATGAACTTGGCCAAAGCGAAAGCTTACAACACATATTTCGAGAAATAGATATGTGAGATAAACTCGGCTCGAAATAGCAAATGTGTATAATAAAATTCTATATAGCAATACGACTTTTGTCTCAAGATAGGAGATAGAGTAGATAGACTTTTGAGTGATATATAAGTTCAAGTATCCACATACCTTTTAGTCGATGAAGTTCCACTAGTTCCTTGAGTAGTTCTTCGTCTTTGTATGATGGTCTCCATGAAGTCTTAAGCTCAACTACACTTTTTATCCTAGTCCTAGACTTAGCTATAAGTAGACTAGTAATCAAGACTTATAGTTTTGATCACTAACATTGACCAACATGCTTGAGATAGCAACGCATGCGAGTTCGACCGAGCAGTGCTCTAACACTTCTCTCATTCTTCAGGTCTTTGGAGTAATACTTGTATGTCTCAACATTCCTAGACTTTCCACTCTAATCTAAACGAAGTTTACTCTAGTATTTAATCAAGCGACTCTAGATACTTGGTGGGTTCAACCGAGCTACGCTCTAACATCAGCTAACCATGGTCTTTGAAAACTATAAATAGAGCAGCTCTGTCAACTGGGAAAATCAGTCCTTGATTGTAATATCTTGTATTTTTAGTTACCTTTCCGGATCGGATTTTAAGGAGTTAGCTTAGATTATTGTTTATTATTCCTTACTTGAACTAGAAAGTTGGGGTGTGAATATAATCATCGAAATATGAGGAAAATAAAGAGACATTTAATGTTAAAATAAATAATAAAAATGTTTAATTATTAGTAGTAGTATTATAATCAAAATTGGGAGAGAAAATTTTATATTAGAAAACCAAAAGTTAAGGAGAAGAAGGAGATGAATCTAATGTTTCTTTTAGAGAAGAAAGTAATGAAAATCAGTAGAGGATCAATCTAATTGAGATAGAATGTTTAACCCTTTTCTCTTTGTGTTTTTCTTTGATATACTTTGATTTCAATTTTATTTATTTTTATATCATTAGGATTCTGAAATTTGTCTATTTAATTTGATGCATATTATTGATGATCAGACTTCTACTATTGGTATATAACACGATTGGGTATCACTAGTTAAAATCTGAGAGTATTCCACCGTATATTTACCGTTGAAAGTTTATTTGATTTGGGTGATAGTTTCTGAATTTCTGGATAGTTTCGTGTTGATGTGGTTTTGATGTTCTTAGGAAATTTTAGTGATGTTAAAATGATTTGAGGTCTTAACAAAAGTTGTAGATAAATATATTATCTTTCAGTGTGCTTTGGATTTGCTTAATTTGAGACTAATATGAATTTATGGTGAATTGTTTGGTAATAACATGTAATCTGCCCAGTTTTTTGGATTCCATTGTAAATTCAATATATTTTGTTTGAACCGCTGGTTTGGTGTGAATTTTGGATATGTTATGTATGAATGTGTCAAGAATGTTCCTGTAAATTTTGAGGATGATCAGATAAAGTTATCACCATGAAATATATAATATAATATGGCTGCAGTTGACTTATTTGCATAAATGCTTGAAAGAAATTCATGTTCTTAAGCCATGGTTGCTTGTGTTGTGTATAAAAGATATTTTGAAAATGAAATGAGTTCATGTTTTTCCGTTACATGAACATGCTAACGGCGGGTAATGATCCCCGAGAGTTAAATGGGTAATGATCCCCATGGGAACTTGTGTTTCCGGACCATCGATGGCGGTTGTCTGTGCCGGTAAACGATAGGTGGTGTACGAACTAAGGTTTTCGTACTTGAATGAAACGGGTAATGATCCGGAGAGCAGATGGGTATGATCTCCATAGGAACTTTTGTTCTTGACCATCGATAGAGGTTGTCCGTGCCGATAAACAATAGGCGGGTGTACGAACCAAGGTTTTCGTACCGTGAACTCATGGTTTGAGGTGACTTATAGATATGTGAATAATGTGTTCGGAATCTAAATTAAATGAGTTTTTGGAAATATAATTGGTGTTATGAACTCATTTGTGAAATTCAAATGGATGAATTGTTGAAAATAATATTGTTGTTGTGAATTGATGAGTTGAATCCTAAATGGATGATTTGATAAATGATTTGTTGATAATGATATAAACGTTGTGAATTCAAGGTTCGTTGGTAATATGTGCAAAATATAATTTAATTAATATGTGAATGATGTGTGGAAACATAAATGGATGAATTGTTGAAAACGATATTGTTGTTGTGAATTGTTGAGTCGATCCTAAGTGGTGGATTTATTGATAATAATATTAATGTTGTGAACCCATAGACTGGATTCTAGATTGGATGTTTTATCGAAAGTATTGTTGGAATTCTTGAATATTTCGTTGAAGTTGTACGCTGTTATTGTTATATGTTTTTCTTTGACAAAATGATTATGTTTGCGCATCTTTAGAGAATTGGAAATGCATTCTACTGAGCTGTCATCTCACCCCAATTGACATCCTTGCATATTTATTAGAATTGCGCAGCGGAAGTTAGGATTGAATAGCTTATTGGTTGAATTATTTTATTGCATTGCTTGAGATGTAATTTAAAATAATACGTTGTTGGAAATGTTGTTACAAATGATTAGAGAAATCATATGTTTAAATTCATATTAAAAGGCTAAATTATATTTGTTGTAATAAAAAAAGATTAACTAAGAGAAATATATATGCATAAGTCTCTTTCCGACCCGTAACGCTTCGAGTTCGGATCTCCATATGGGTTTGACCTTGGTCCGGAACTCGGGGTGTTACATTGACACTTTAAGTCCTAGTTGATTCTAGAGTCTCCCCTTATTGACCTTTTAGGTTTACTACTAAAAAGACTTCGCTTGGGGATTCATGATGCCAGGTCCGACTATCTTTACGTATCTTGATAGTTCATGAATCCTGATCTTTCTTTTCTGTTATCAAGGTTGTAATCTCTTTCAGGCAAGATAGATAGTAATCACAAAGTTATCTTTGTCTCAGACTGTGTGATTCCTCAAGATAGATACCTAAAGACTGATCTCAGTTGATCTTTCGACGATTGTTCTTGAGAGGTGGTTAAGATTCTAGGCTACTCTTCGGGAGTCGTAAGTTCCGGATTTATGAGGTTTTCTAGCTTTTCTATTGCTAACAGATTTCCAAACCTTGATCCTTGATCTAAACGAAAATCAAATAGTCTTAAGCAACTCTTAGGATGTAAAGGACGCCGGCTAAGGGAATCAAGTGCGTAGACCCTTGCGAGGTTCAAGAGACATAAGGAGCTCGACTGTAACTGAATCGCTTGGAGGGTGGATTTGGTCTCATCAACTACATTCTAGTCTGAAGTCTGCTAGTAGGATAATATCTGTAGCGTCTTAATATAATGCGGTGCTCAATATGGACGAGGTCTCAGGGTTTTTTTGCTACTGCGGTTTCCTCGTTAACAAAATTTCTGGTGTCTTCTGTTTTTCCTTTTCCGCATTATATTGTTTATCTATATAATTGGATTTACACAAGTTTTTACGTATTCAGTCTAAGTAGATACGTCCCTTGATTGTAATCAATTACGAGATTAGTTTCTTGTAGAATTCGTATCTAGAAAGATAGATAACAAGTTTAATCACTTGGCAGAATTACGATTAAATTATTTGGATACGACTAGATTGATCTTGGATATTGATTTTTGAGATCGTCCAAGTACTCTACTTAACAATCAGGTTCACAGACCTTGTATCTATATACATACTGATTGAGTAGAGGTTGAGATATTAATTTCAAGGATCATTAAGTTGGTCTACATGCAATTGTATTAAGTTTTGTCTATACAGATTGCTGAACGAAAAAGTTGGATGCATTTGACATCCCAATATGCTCTGTCGATTTTGGACTAACTTGTCAAATTTTTCCACACTCTTTGTTGTCATCTACAAAGGACCACAAATATTGTCATCAATATTTGAATATAACAATATATTTCTAGGAATCTTTGCAAATATACCAAGCAAGGCCATCATATTGAAATTTAATGTAATCTGTCATAGAATTATACACAATCTAAACCCTGCCGATTTATTCCATAGTCAAAGATTAGTGTAATCTATCGTAAAGTTGGCACAATTATCGAAACACGTTGTCGCGAAAGAAGGTGCACTTGCTACATGTTCATCCTCTCCCAGACTTTTAGTAAATAAGAGAGGATGTTGGTTGAAGGCGTATTTAGCGCAGATTCTCCTTAATCTTATAAAGCTTGGTCGGTGAAGCATATTTGATGCGAAAGAATCATTATACCGTGTTGTTTACTTGGAAAAGCTTCATGATGCGTAGGAATCATTGCTGCAACATTGCTAAACCAAGAATGCACCGCTATAATGCACTCCGAAGGACATGACGATATTGCATACTTTTGCGCGCATATGGGAAGGAACCTTTGGCCTATATGGACTAGGTTTTTCTTAGATTTGTTCATGTAACATGAGTTGGATATAGTTGCTGACCCCGACGTGGATGAACTACGGTCTGCATTTGATCTCTTTTATCCATGAGGAGGGTACATAGGCAGCCACAATGAGATGCATCATTAGTGGTTGAGCACTTTGTAGCTCATGAAATATTTTGATAATTTATATCATCTGCTTCAGCAAATGCGATGCAAGAGATGATTGTCTCCATAGTTGACAAAGTACTTTCTTTCCATTCGTAGGATACTCATACTATCTATCAAGCCTTTCGACATGGGCATGCATTAATTGCGAATTGGGAAAGGTCATGAAAGGAAGATAACTGGCATGCAAGTTAGTGGAGATGGAATAAGACATTTGCATCACAAGGATAATGCAATGGTATGAGTCTAACTTGTCCACCCTTGGCACGAAAAATATTAGTGCATACTTTCAGCTTAATGTACGTTGTAGAGAAGTAAGAAAGATGGAGATAGGCTTGGAATGACATACGCTCAAGTCTAGGACATGCTTTATGCCTGGAAAGGACATGAAAACCAGTGATGCATGAAAAATGCGTCAGCATTGGCCTTCAAGGCTATGTACCCTTCAAAAAAGAAGGTCAGTTGTAACAGTGTGGAATCTACATTTAAGACATCATGCTTGCAAAGCATATTTTCTAAGGAAAATCGAAGAGCATTTTCCCGGTGAACATTAAGCTTTACGTCCTGGTTACTTCGTTATACGCATTGGGGAGTTTCGAACTGCCATACATAACGCCAGAGGAGTAATTTTTCGTTTCACTCACTAAAACACTCTTTGATCCGTTCGCTATGGTAGTATATATAAGTTTAACTTAGAAATACATCACTATCATCAACACGACTATATAGTTGTAGTTGCAGGAAATCCTACAACCACATGCATTCAATATTATGTGATTCTGTATGTAATCATGGTGAAAATCATTTGTTTATTCATCAAGATCTTAAGATTGAATACAAAATATTACAAAGACTTTAATTGCTCTCCAAATAAACTCTCTCTCTCTTAGCTTCTTGTCTAACACTCACCTTAGAGATCTCACAATACACAGTTTCCTTCCCCTTATATAGGGTAATACATAGTGGATGACAGCTAATATATCCCCTATTTTTGGAATCACTATGTGTTACAATCGCTCATGTACATTCTCTCAACTTCGCACACTTTACACCTTCACACAGATCATCACACTTTACTCGTGACTATGCTGACATCATTAAATACGTCATCCTAATTTTAGTATGTACGATGGTCTTCGCTTACATTAGATGACCTTTACTTCGCATACATAATGAATGTGCGATATTTCACTCCTACATTTTGCCTCTTCTCATTTCGTTCTCTTTATAAAGTGAGCGATATGAGAAATCTCCATCCAATAATATCGCACATGCTCAACTTTTCATATTCTTCTTTGTCGACACATTTCCAGAATTTGAGATTTCCTAACTTACACGTGTCTTCTTATCCACTCGTTATCTGACACGTCCTTATAACCGTCTATTTCTATCCATTCATTCTTCGCATTAATGAGATAAAATCTCGAAAAACGAGGGTAAATTTTTCTTATATATCTTCTTTCATCTTCTTATTTCTTCTTTTTACCTTCTTCTTTCTTTTCCTCCACTTCTGCATTTTAACTGTGATTTCATTGATCTGATTAAGATACTTTTTTTTACCTATATATCCATCATTCCCATTCTTATAATGGCTCCAGCTGGTAAAAAGATGGAAACTGAATCACCAAATTGAAGAAATAATTTGACACAAGAGGCTATTCACTTTCTCTTCCTTCCCATTATGATTATTCATCCAAACTCAAGCTTGAGTTAATAAATTCTGAACAATGGTCTGATCAAAAGATCATCATATCTTTAGGACAACTTTTGAATAATCTTCCCATCCCGTTGTATAATCCAGAAATTCCCTTATTCTATGAAATTCTATCCGATGATCGATTCACAAGAGGTATATTTCAGTTGAGTGGAGATGTATTAGAATAAATTTAGAATACTCTCGTTGCGCAGCCGGATTAGGAACCTCTTATTCTTATGAAGTGCGAAATGCATCATACCGTGATAAAGCCATCAACCCTACGGAGTACACAGTTGATAATTTCTTCAAAAACTACTATGTTGCGATTAGAGCTGGCAAACGGGCGGGCCGGGGCTGGCTTGTTACGGTTTACACGGGTTCGGGTTAACACGGGACAAAACCTACGGGTCGGTGTTCTTCACGGGTGGTCATTTCTTCAACCCGCGCCCGTAACGGATAAAGCTTGCAGGTTCACGGGTTTACACGGCTTGTTTAATTAAAAACAAAATTAAAGCTTAATTTAAATTGAAAATAAAATGAGTATAGATTATATCTTTTTGCAACATCTAATCGAAATTAAAGCTTAATTTTAACGGAAGACAACAATGGAAGACAAGGTTAATCTAAAATGAGTACAAATTATATCTTCAATCGCAGCAAGAATTCCATACACATTTGTGTTCTCTGCTCAAACTCAGACTCATAGCAGCATCAGTAAGACTGTAAGACCATTTATACATCATTAAACACCTCAAATGTCATAGCTCCCATTTCTTTCCAGAACCACACAATACTCATTAGGACTCGGAGAAGCCACGTTCCTAAAAATTGAGCAATAAATCAATCAGGTAGCTAAAAGGTCAAAAAAAATCATAATCAACACAAAATAAAAAACCCAAATAGGAAATGAATCTGTGGTGTAATTAGAAATCACAGAAACCCCCAAATTAGAAATCAACATAAACCCTAACCAGCATTACAAATACAGGAAACTTGAACAACCTTAGATGATCATGAATTAAACAAGGGGTTTTTCTTCTTTTTGCATACATGGTACTTTGAACAACCTTAGATAAAGATTTTACAAACCCCAAATTGAGATCATAGAAGTGATGGAGATTTACAGTTGGTTCACCTGTAAATTTGGGAGAAATTCAACTGAACCTGAAAATCATCAAAAACAATTAAAACCTCCGCAACAAACAAATTGAATAAACAAAAAACAAAAACATATTTATCGAGAAGATGTAAAGAGAATTATGGGTTTGGTTTAATATTCACCTTCAAAGAAGAAGCCGACCTAAAACAGATCTGAGATTTGTACAAAATAGAATCTACTGTTTAACTTTCTGGAGATGAATTTGACCCAATCACACACTAATAATTGGATTGTTCTTGTTAAAAAAGAGAATGAAAGACGTTAGTTTAATCTGTGAGTCTGTGAAAGAGAGAGTGAGAGACACAGTGGAGAAGAAAGAAAATATGAGGAGAAAATGACACCTTCTCTAGGGTTTTTTGGGTTTTAAATCCTAAACGAACGAATGAGATCAATCCTATATAATCTAACGGTGGAAATTAAGTACAACTTATTACTGTAGACAGGTTACGGGTTTAACCCGCGGGTTTACGGGCCGGGACGGGTTAACCCGTTTTCTCACAAGCCGCTATTTCTCCAACCCGCGCCCGGCTTGTTTATAACCCAGCCAAGACGAGTTAGGGTTTTCACGGGTCGGGTACGGGTTTATCCACGGGTTTCGGCTTGTTTGCCAGCTCTAGTTGCGATCATGAAAAACGAATCGACTAAATGGGCCATTCGCTTAAGAAGAAAAGATGGTATTTCTGAAGACCAAAAAATTATGCTAGATGTTGATTGGAACGACAAATCTAATAGTAATGCTCGCAGGTCTAATGATTCATGCTGGCTTAATTGTCCTGTCATTTTAGAAGGTCCTTATGTATCAGCTGAAAGAGCTGCTGATGGTTCTGATTTTCCCCTTCCTGCGAAACTTTCTGCTTATCAACCTTGGAAGTTTGTCTTATCTGATAATGAGAATAAGAAGATGGTATGAAATCTTCATATAGATATTCCTAATTTCGCATAACCCTTTTTTCTTCTCATTTGCCTACTCCTCTGATTTCAGGCTGCTAAGAAGGACAAGATGTCACATAATGCGTCATCTTCGCAGAATAATGAAGTAAGAAACATTTTTTCTCTTATATTAAACAATATTGTTGCCCATGTTTATTATCGTGATTATTCGCGTAGGTTGAAGCTTCGGGTATTAAGAATACTGGGAAAGCCAAGAAACAACCCAAGAAACTCGCATCTAAATCTGGGTCCAAAATTTCTTCCTCTGATCTTTCCAAGAAGCGTAAAGAATTCTACCCTTCCTCAAGTTCTGAATCCAGTGACGACGATATTCTTGCTTCCGAAGATCCATCAATCTCCTCTTCAATGAAAGAATTATCCAACCTTTTCTCTGATGCAATGTCGGCTCTTAATGATGTTGATCTACAACGCACTTTTGGTATGATCTCGAAAGTCTGCGGTGCTCCTATTTTGGATGATCCATCTCTTCGCGGAGCTGCTTCTGCAGTAAATCCAAGCTTTCAATATGCAATTGGCTCTTTGGTAATATATCTTCATATTTTCTTTTATATTCTTTGTAGTCTTCCTTTCCGACACATAATATCTTTCTTATATTTTTGCAGGTATCTCGCTTATCCTATGCGGTTTCTTCGGATTATCAAAGGAAACTTCTCAGTTTGGGGAAAGAAAATAACAAACTTAAGTCTGAAAATTCTACCAACACTGAATTACTTCGCATGGCTCGAGAAAGAAATGATGAACTTATTGGTATGTAATCTTTAACCTTTTCATTCTCCTTGTTTTACGTGATAATTCGCATTCCTCATTTCTTTATATTCGTAGATATTTATAATCTTTCTGATGAGGCATCTAACTTTCCTGGCGAGGAAACTCTTTTAGAACATCTTAATTCTTCTTTAAACAATTATCCAACCAAAGGATTTGAGAACCTTATCCTGGAGGAATTAAGATTGAAGTATATTACTCTTAGAATGGATCACAGACCCTTATTAACTATACTTAATAACTTCAAACGTCGTCTTCATGAAAATAAGAAGACAATTCAACTTTTAGAAGTAAAGAAGAATAAAGTCTTTAGTGAAAAAGATGAGATCGCTCTCAAGGGTGCGAAAGCACTAGAAAAGTTCCAAGAAACTATCCTTAAAGTTCAAGATGAACGTGATTTAGCTTTGAGCGAAAAGAACGCAATCATTAAGGAAAGAAATTTAATCCATTCTCGACTTCTCATAGAAAGTGAAGCTGAATTTAGTTGGGCTGCTAGAGTTCTGAATGATGCTAGGGAGAATTTAGCCGTAAATGTGAGCCTTCAATCTGAACATTTTGCGCTGGTTAAATACATTATTTCCAATCACGAAGGTCATTTGCTTTTTTCTTTCATATTTGTCATTTCTTGAAGATAATATCTTTTTTAACTCTAACCATTTTGTTTACACTTCGCAGATAAAGAAAAGAACTATCTGGAAAAGATTGAAGAGTTAAAGACACAACTTGCTGCTGAAGAGAAGAAACGTCTTGAGGAAGCCGAGAAGTTATCAATGGAGTTATCTGCTCGCAACTCCAAGTATCAGCAGTTAAAAAAGAATTATATCCTCACTGTTTCAAATAATAGTAAGGATTATTTTCGTGCTCGTGATGCAGCAGTTAAGAAAGTCTGTGTTGATAATGACATTCCTCTCTCTAAGTATAAATTCGCAGACGTTCCTCCCAATGAAGTTTAGGGCTGTCAATGGAAGAATATCCGTCGGATATATGGATATCCGATATCCGACAGGTTAAGAACTATCGGATATTCGATATCCGAGAATATCCTATAGTATATCAAAATCAGATATCGATATCCGATAGGTTAAGCTATCGGATAACGGATATTTATCCGATAATATCCGTTAGTAACAAAAAAATCTGTAAAGGTGAAATTATTCTCATACTATCATACATAAAACTTGGAAACAGTACTCATAAGATGGCATCTGAATTGTCTTCATCTGAATGTAAGTCTCTTACTCACACACATACATGAAAAGAAGCACAAGCAAATGCTAAAGAAAGTAAAAACTTAACAGATATTCAAACAGGGTCTCTCTTGTCTTCATTCGTCTTTGGTTTCCAAAATTTCCATATCTGCATTATAACAATTAACAAGTCAACATTCAGATAGAATAAGATACACAACAATTGTCTAAGTAGTAATAATAGGAACTATGCACTGAGTTTAAGAAGAAAAAAATGTTTACCTTCATCACAAATGAAATCTGGAAACCAATCGCTTAAGCATAACATTCGTCTTCGGTTTCTACTCATGATCTTAGCAGCAGGGTTCAAAGACTTGCAATACATTCTAAAGTAAAAATGTTGAGCCATGTTCAGAGGGTAATCATGCTTAGCAATCATTTTAATCATGTATTCCCTAGAAATAGCAGGATCATACTTCCAATTAGCTAGTTTTAAAGCTTTGTTACCTGCTGTTTTCAGTGAAGTAGCAATATGTTGTTGTCCAGCCTTGTTCTGTGGTCTGTCTCGGCAAATCTTTAGATGATTAGACAACCTTGTAGTACCACTGAGACTACCAGCATCAACTATCTTCTTGCAATGATGGCATGTACCTAGTACAACAGCTTCCCTCGCATTCTTTTTACTGTTGTATCTTACTTTACAGTCTCTTTCAAATTCATCCCACACTGGTGACCTTGTTGATCTAAGCTTTTTCTTCAGAGCAGTTATCAGTGGATCCTCACCAGCTTCTCTATCTTCATCACCTGAGCCACCTGTATGAGAGCTTGGCATGTTGATGTTATCATCAGTTGGGTTTTCTTCTGGTTCTGTTGAGCCAATTGCTGAAGCTTGAACACTTTGTGATTGTGAACCATCCCTAGAAATGATAGCATTTGATATAGTTTGAGGCAAATGGGTTGACTTTGAGGTTGCAACTGTCTTTCCCTTGGATGGTTTTTTAAACATTTTTGCAATTTCCTGTATTGAAATGTAGATGCCCATAGGGTGAGAAGGATATTGTATCATAAGATAGAAGGCAGTGGAAGGACACAAGAAATAAAACAGTAAGTTACAAAAGATATTTTCACTATAGCTAACTAGAAGTAAAAGCTACTAAGCTAGATTTCTGTATCCAGTTTCACTAATTTAATTTGAGCAGGAATCATACAAAGAGGGAAACTAAGACACATGAAACTCTCAAGCATAAATGCTACAGAGCACTAATAATACCATCTTAAAGAAAAGACATTGAAAGCTTAGTCTTTGTTCCCCAGTCCCTAGTTCATCCAATACTATCATGTGTATGATACAACATTACCAAATCATTTTCAAGAACAGTGGTCACATAATCACATTCCCCTAATTATTCTAAAAATCTCTATGATGCATTTGCTGAACCCCTAATTCACTTTTCTCAAATCAAAAAAAAAGGGAAAATCATACAATAATCGATCTAAACTACTGAAAACCCTATATCCATCCAACATCTAAAATTCAAAAACCAAAAATTAGAAGAAAACTCACATCAAAAGATATTCATCAGTTTCCCTATTTCCATAAAACTTTCATAAACTTTCATAATCTCAGATTGTTAGGCCTCATATTCTTATTTAAGAATAAACCCATGTCAAATCTTTCTCTAATTTCATCATACCCTAAATTTTTTTGCAAGACAGAAACCACAAATCCCTAATTTCATGAAAATCGAACACAAAAATCGAATATGGAAATAGAAGTACCTGATTGAGCGGGTGAGTGATTGTCTGATTGATAAGCAAAGCAACTGAGTGAGTGATTGATCGAGAGTGACAAAGAGTGATCGATTGAGAACTGAGAAGAGAAGAGAAGGAAAAAAAGAAAACGAAAAAAATGACTCGGTTCTCGACTGAATCCACTCAATCCAGGCAGTGATAATCGATTAATAGATGAAATTACAATTATACCCCTAATTCTATCGGATATCGGATGTTAACCAAACAGATATAGCCTAATCCGATATAGATAGGTTAAGGAAGAAATATCCGATAATTTTTTTTATCCGATATCCGATATCCGATAAAACGAATAAAATCCTATAGGATCTCGAATAATCGGAAACGGATTCCGGATATCGGACATATATTGACAGGCCTAATGAAGTTGTTCCTGATATTATTGATAGTGAAGAGGAATATGAAGAATATGAAGAAGAAGTAAGTGATTTTGAGGCCGAACATAACGATGAAGATAATTTAGGAAAAAATTAATTATTTTTCGCTTGATGTAAATTCTTTTTTGTATATCTTCATGTCTTCTAGAATTTCTTCTTCAATATATACCTTTCAAATGTTAATTTTCATTCGCAAATAGAAGAGTTCCATCCTTTTCGCATGTGCATAAGACTATCAAATTTGGCAAATAACACTCTCTTTATGTTTGCATTCCCATTCTTGCCTCTGCTAGTTGGCACAGATTGATAGGATAATGAACATAGTGTCGCTCTCTACCTCAATTACATTTTGTATCATGCGAAACACTTCGCATCAAACTTATACCTTATTTTTCTCATGAGGTCTTATTTTTCCTTCCTAATTAAAGGTCTTATTTTGCCCAAAATTTTCTTTGTTCTTGTGCGAAGAAATCGCAGGAAGTCTTTATACTGTAGTATATCGACCCATTGATCTCGCCTTATCTTTTTCTTGTATTATTACCTCTTCAGGTTTATCTTGTGCGTAAATATGACAAGCCTTAATACTCCCGTGAGTAAAGAGCCTCATGACATTTACGTCTTTTGACACAATTCAGCTCCCTAACGGAGGGTGCCGTCCTTATATTCCCCCTGGTTGCTCCTTCAAGGAAGCTTACCTCTACCGGGTTAAGGTTGGCTCCTCCCATCCAGTAATACAATAACCAGTTGATTTCACAGCCTCTTATCCCTCTACCGATAAATTTTATGGTTACGAGACCGCACCCTAAGTGGGGTATCTTCGGACCGAGTGCATCATAGTCAGCACTTGTCAAGAGTGGCAAGGTACGCTACGGATGCCCCAAGCACTCTTGACTCAACCGTGTACCTCGGCGCCCTGATCGAGTTTCTGCACTCTTTAGGAGAGATCTTATTGCCCCAATCTTTCAATTTAGGTGTCTCTCCTGGATGGGCGTTTTCGTTTTTTGTCACCCCAAATCTCCATGACTCAAGTTTAAGGGTCGATGTAGCTCTCCCTTGAGTCATGCTTACTAGTTTTTCCCCGATTATGACGTGCAATAGGTCTTACTTTTTGCCTCTTGCATTTATGCGAACTACTTTGCACACCACATTCGGATGCCTAGCCTCCCTAATTAGAGTTTTTATTTCTATTGTCTTCTATTAAGGTCTTACTTCAAAGTCTTACATTTGCCTTTTTTCTTGATATAATATTATCTTATGAAAATAGAAATTTCTCATTTAATTCTTATTTTTGAGTTATATAACTCTAGTACATAGAATTCTTACTAATATCTCATACATGAGAAAAAATATTCATATTACTCGTCTGCTCCAGTCATCTTTTGTATTTCTTTAAGTTCACTGATGCTTCTCAGAACATTATGTCGCATGATATCTTCAATCTCCTCTGTGCGAGAATCATCTCACAAGTTACTTTTCTTCTGAGAACACAACTTATGCCTCTGCATTCACTCTCCCTCTTTAGAAGTAATCTTTCTGACTCGCTTGGTGTTATTATTCGCAGAAGATTTTGCTTTAATATCCTTCTTGTCTATCTTCCCATATTTAGACACTATATCCACAATTAATCTGTCATCTCTTTGACTATCCTTAGCATGCTGCTTCCAATTTCTTCTTTTATATTCTCGCTCTTCGCACTTGTCGATATCAATTTCTTGACAATTTCTACCTTTATTTGTATCTCCTCTTATTATGCCAAGACCTTGAGGTAAAGGAAATTTTACGCATTGATGAAATGTTGAAGCCACGCTCAAGATACTATGCAACCATGGTCTCCTAATCAGAGCATTATAAGGTGATTCAACATCAACAACACAAAATACAATTTCTGTTGGCAGACTTCGCAGAGGAATTCGCATTTTGGATTCTCCTTTTGGCTTGTTCGCAGCGCCATTGAATCCATAAATTTTGTAAGTTGAAGGAATTAACTCGTCATCTCTTACGCCCATAGTCTTGTATGTATGATAAAAGAGAATATAAACAGAACTCCTAGGATCTATGAGTATTCTATTTATAGCCCAAGTATTCGCTTCATCTTCTTCTTCATCGTCATCATCTATTTTTGCTTTCGGATTAATTCCCAACTTCACCACTAATGGACACTCGTGTAATTCTCCTCCTCCTGGTGTTTCTTCCACATTGGACGAAATGGTCTGTTTTTGCCAATCCTTTAATGGTGATATCTTCACAAGGTTAAGGATTTCTCTTCCATCATTATCTCTCGCATACACACGACTTAAGATGTTGTCATGAAAATCTTCTATATATTTGAAAGAGTATATAATCGAATTGCAATATAGGGTTTTTGCCTTCGCACCTACTTCAATTACAAATGTATTCTTTCCTTTCTCCTCACCATATGTATTTCCTCCTGGTGGTGGTGGTGGTAGATTCGGTGGCTGCTGTACTAAGAAGTGGTTCAGTTTTCCTTGCTCAATCATTCTCAGTATGATTTTCCTCACATTTCTGCAATTACTTGTTGTGTGACCATGAAAGCGATGATATATACAGAATTCTTTACTCCTTCTGCCCGGTGGTGGTTCATCTCCAACATTGTGTGGTTCAGGAATCTTCCATTAGTATAACAGCCTCCCAGACTTTGTCTACTGTAGTATTCAACTTTGGCAAGCTTATTTGTTCCCAGACCACATTTCCAGTCCATTGTCTTCTATTATAATATGGTTGTTGACCTCCATAACCTTCTGAAGGGTTGTCCATTCTTTGAATCTTATTGTTTCCTCCTCGATTTTGGGATTGTCTTTCTTTGTATTCTCTTTCTAGTTCCTCTTGATCTACACTACCCATGGCTACCAGCTTTTGTTCCACTTATGTAATTTTCATTCCTTGATTTCCCTGCGATGTACTCGCAACAACATTTGTCATCCTTGGGAGTAAGCTTCCATTCCTATTGTTCGCATTAGGGATCACAACTGGGTAAGATTCCATTTCTCTCTGCTTCTCCTCAAGCGCTATATATTCCTCCTGAAATTTACGCAACTCCGACATTGTTATGGTGTCTTTTATCCTGAAAATCTGTGTATATAATAAATCCGTAGGAAAAAGTGCATTGATGAAGGCTAGTATGAGATATCGTTCATCTACTTGTCTTGCCATTTCACTACACATGGTTCTCCAACGTGTTGTTAGATGAAGCAAACTTTCATTGACTCTTCTACGAATTCCAAATACTGTTTCAATTCCTGGTCGCGTCATATTATTGCTTATATATTGTTCTAGGAAGACGTTCTGTAGATGACGGAATGATCTAATAGTTCCTATTGGCAATCCTTCAAACCACTGCAAGACTTCTCCTGTCAAGCTCGTACGAAAATATTTACAGAGGACCGCATCATTTTCTTCCCATTGCAATAGAGATCTGCTATAAGCTTTTATGTGTTGTATTGCACACGAATTACCATCAAATATACTAGTGAATACAGGTAAATTGCATTTTGGTGGTATTATTGCAATTTGAATTTGCCTTGCAAAAGGTGTTTTTCCAGCTTCCTTTACTGCTTCCTCTAACTGTCTCCTTCCACCATTTTTTCGCGTAGTCATCATTTCTCTCAACTCTGCCATTTCTATGAGAATTTCTTCGCTCATAGTTTGGTCTAAATCTTGTCGCATAGGTCTTTTTAATCTGGCCTGCATTAATCTATTCTCATGATTATTCTGACGCATGGCCTCTTCAATCTCTCTTTCTTCAGCTTCTTCTCTTATTCTTCTACGCCTTTCTCTTTCAGATCTCGCACATTCACGAACATCATTGTTTCTCTCTTCCGCTTGTTCGCGTGCATATTGATCCCTCAATATTTCTCTACCATGTAATATAATTATCCCTTGTTCCATATCATCTTCTTCGTCATTATCTAATTCATGGTGAGTGCAATGACGTTCGGCTGCGTCTTGAAATCTGTTGTTCCTTTGACCTTCTTGTCGGTGATGGAGTTCACACAGTTGTTCGTATCGGTCATATATTGTGCGTCTCTCGTCGCGTTGATCTTGTAGATTATCATCTACTTGTAAGTTCTCATCAATATTACCTAATGTTTGCTCTCGTCTAGCATCTCTTCGATTAGAATGACTTTGTCTTGATGAACTTCTGCTGGTTCTTGATCTTGATCACGTAGCGCTTTTTGATCTCTGTTCGTGCAATCTGAGATTTTCTTCTCTTAAATCATCATTCTGACATATCAAATTCGCACGCTCTTCATCCTCTCTTTGTTGTTATGCAATCAATCTTTGTCTAAGTTCTTCAAGTGTCATATTTTCTTTATTTCCTTCAATCCTTCCTGCATCCCCAGTTCTCTGTGTCTTTTCTTCGATAGAATTCGTACGTGCAGTATGAATACTCACTCTATCGTAATCAATATCATTATTCCGCTCTTGTGTACGCTGAAGTCCAATCGGAACATCATTTCTTTGATTTTCTCTTTCTCCTTCCTCTAGTTGTTCAGGAATTTCACCTCTTCTTCGTTCGACAATTCTTTTACTTCTTCTGGCTGCTGCCGCTTGCTCAACAGTAGATCTGATTCTTACCATTACCACTTTCTTGTATTAACAATGAAAAAGCTACTTTGAAAAAGATTAAAAAGATGCGATGATGAAAATCTCAAATGTTTAAAGAAAAATGCCATGTCTTTAATTCTGGAAACTTGATTTCTAAACGGATTCACCAACAGGATATATCACTCCAAGCTGTTTCTAGTGCCAAAATGTAGTTGCAGGAAATCCTACAACCACATCCATTCAATATTATGTGCTTCTCTATGTAATCATGGTGAAAATCATTTGTTTATTCATCAAGATCTTAAGATTGAATACAAAATATTACAAATACTTTACTTACTCTCCAAATAAACTTTCTCTCTCCTAGCTTCTTGTCTAACACTCACCTTAGAGATCTCACAATACACAGTTTCCTTCCCCTTATATAGGGTAATACATAGTGGATGACAGCTAATAGATCCCCTTTTTTCGGAATCACCGTGTGTTACAATCGCTCATGTGCATTCGCTCAACTTTGCACACTTTACACCTTTGCACAGATCATCACACTTTACTCGTGACTATGCTGACATCATTAAATACGTCATCCTAATTTTAATATGTACGATGGTCTTCGCTTACATTAGATGACCTTTACTTCGCATACATAATGAATGTGCGATATTTCACTCCTACAATAGTAACTGTCACAGACCAGAAATCACGCCCCTATCGCTGTTTAGGTGTGAATCAGAACCCAACCGAGATAAACCAGATTTTCGGTATTCTATGCATCCATAATTATGATAGTTACTTCGCAAAATTGACCGAGTACTATGAGTTTTACAGGCCTTAAATGGGAACTCACCACATCATTGGTGACTTGGAAAACCGTTTTGGGAACGTCGGCAGACACTTGAATTGATCGTCCCTCACCAATTTGAGACGGTGTGTACTATAAGGCCGGCTAGCATCCTCCCACATCGGTGGAAACCCAAAGGGATGTCTAGCACGGTGACTGGAATCCAACCTCCCTGACATGAGAGATTGGTCCCCATAATAATACGATAAATATCACTTATTACATTCGATGATCCTTGTGAAACTAATCACCATCGTATTGAGAATTTTTCGTGGGGATTTTGAGTGTTATGATATGACATGCATATATGCTCAGAGAGTCCTAAACTGCAAATTTGAGAACCCTTGTGGGATTTTCTCAAGCGAATGACACATCCGGAGTCATAGCTTGTCGAGCATTTAAGTGAAATTTTCCTGATCCCTCACATTTTCTCTTCATAACTAGATTTTGTGCCCGTGATACGCACCGGGCGGCTCCGCAAACCATCCACCATCGTTTTTTTGTTTCTCGCCCCGTCGTGTATTTTTTGTTTTGGTGTGCCCGTCCCATCGTTAGGATTTTTGATTTGGTGTGGCTCGGCTTCACCTCGCCCCGTCTTTTAGGATCTTTGATTTGGTCTGGCTTCGCTTCGCTTCACCTCGCCTTGTCCCGATGCATGCTTAACATTTTTGATGGAACATTTTTAATTCTTTTACTACACCCGTAGTTACTGATTGCAGGATATTCCTAGAGAAATCAAAAGTCAGTCTAAGAGCCCAAAAAGAAACAGAAAAAAAAAGCATAGATAAATTACTTTAGCCAGAAGTAAAAACCAAGATAAGTGAAGAAAATAACATCCGCATGTGGGAAATTTTCATCCACTCTAACTAAAATCTATGCTGCTTAGTGATGTTATTTGAGTAGGTCCAGAGCAGCCAAAGTACTAACCGGACTTGAACGAAGCTTTCATGCAGTGGATACTAACCGGACTATCAAATGAGCTTGCAAAAGTTATGCAGTGAACAGAAAACACAACAACTCTCTTTCATCACTATTTGTTTTGCATATGGGACAGCCACCAAGTTTTCTTGCCATGGAAAATCTAGTAACTCGATAACCATATGGATTATAACCATCACATTTAACCACTTGATAATTTTCTTGCTTAATTATACAGCAAGAAACATAAGCATAACTGAACAACCAAAACTAATAGTTTCAAGCACACTTTAGTCGTACAATAATATTTTACTAATCTAAAGACTTAATGGTCTAGATAAATAAAGCTATCACGTTGAATGGTGAGGAAATCCTTGTTTTCTATTGGTTGAAATAAGTCTTTTTTGAGTTTTGTGAAACGAGCATTTTGGTGAAGACACTTGGCGACGTACTATTCGTTTGAAATTTGTAGAAGTCTGAATAAAAATAGGAAATGTTAACCTACGGACTCTTTTTCATGGTACAATACCTTTTTTTCATGGAAACCGTTAACCTACCAAATTTATGGACTCTTTTTTCCGTAACAATATAGGGTTGGTACTAATCCTTGGCCTTTAAGTCTTTAGGCGTCCGTCAGATCCGTTCCCTTGGGTTTCTTGATTTGCCTATGTTCCATAAGATGTCTGGACGATTATATATTAGGAAAAAAATTCCGAGAAAAATTTAAAGAATGAAATTGGAAGAACAAAGAAGAATGGGTTTGTGTGCTAGGTGCGAGTAAGGTTTTGTTAACAACTATTAATTTGAGTCAAGAAAAATCAGGGAAGGAGGAATGGAGTTGTTGTTCTGCGGATGGAGGTATTGATGAAGAAGATTACGACGTGTTTTAGGTTGCAGTTGAGTTCAGGAAGACAGGGAAGAATAGGTGACTATTGTTGCCTTAGAAATCAATTGAGTTTAAAGAATCCGTTGTTGTGGATGTGTACCAAGGTTAGGAGGTGTTCTCGAAAGTAACAACGGTTTGAACTCAATTGAGTCCGAAAAATCAGTGTAGACATATGCGATTACATCTGATATTAGAACGAACGAAAAGAAGAGAAGAGGATGAAGTGCCACTACAGGTAATAACGTTGTCTACTTGGCAGTTAATCCTAGAATATTAGGTTGCAATAAATCCCAAGTTTTACAAGTTCTATTAGCTCTGAACAGAACTTCGTCAATAGCTGACTAAATCAAGTGAAGGTTATACGTTAACTAAGATGCATGGTGTATGGATGATAAATTAATGATGCATAGGTGAAGGATCTTAATTAGTCATTGATGTTGCTGAATTTCATATAGAATAAATCCATATGAAATATATAGTTAGTAAGGTTTGTAAATAGTTGTCCAGAATTTATTCATATGATTACAGAGAAGACTCATCTCACACTCACATGTATTGGTGATGTCTGGGTCGTCACGGGAGTCATTACTTATGTAAATTTTGGCTAGCGGCTTTAAATTTTGGCTAGTGGCTTTAGAATCTCTGACTACCTCATGACACATCAAATTTTCGCACTTGATTGATCACTGGACTTCTAGAACTCTTGGGTAGGTTGACCCTATAATGTTAGAATTACATGAACGTAATTGGGCCGACCGACCGACAGGCGGGCTCGAAAGGCCCGTAGGGAGGGAGTCGACCACTTTTTTTGTGGATTAGAGAGTAGCGAAAATTTTCAATTTCATGAAAATATTGGAATTCCGTAGCTTTTTTTCTATGACTAATTTATCCCTCCTCTTTTCTTTCTTTTCTCTTCTCTTCAGTTTATTTAGTTCCCATCGTCACCGTCACCGACAACTCCTCCATCACCACCAGCGCCGGACCACAACCGTACCGCCGCCGCCTCCAACACCATCACTTCCATCGCCACCACCGCTAGCGCCACTAACTTTATTCTCTTCCATCACCGTCCTCCACCGCCTCTAATAGATTTTAGGAGACAGAGTTTAATGAATTCACAACTGTGAATATTTTGTTTATTCTTATTGATATATATAGTGAATTAGATTACATAGGAATTAACTAAGAAGTTACAACAAATAGAGATATTTTAGGAATATGACTATATTTACGTAAGACTAAAACTAGGAAAGAACTAGTAAACTGGGAAACCTAGTAAACCTAGTAGACTACAGATATATCGCTAACACCCCCCTCAAGTTGGAGGAGTCGATCCACATCGAATACCCAACTTGCTAACCAAATGCTGAAATTGCTTGACACCTAAAGGTTTTGTGAATAAATCTGCAAGTTGTTCAGAAGACTGTAGATGTTGTGGTTTGATTAAGCCGTTGAGCAGTTTTTCTCGGACAAAATAACAATCAATTTCGATGTGCTTCGTCCGCTCGTGGAACACTGGATTTTGAGCAATGTGAATAGCTGCTTGACTGTCACAGGAAACAATTATTGGAAGAATGCAAGGAATTCTTAAATCCTGAAACAAATAACGAAGCCATTGTAGTTCTGCAGTTAAATGTGCAAGGGCCCGATATTCAGCCTCAGCAGAGGAACGAGCAACAGTTGGTTGCTTTTTAGATTTCCAGGAAACTGGGCTGTTACCTATAGTAACAAGATAGCCAGTAGTGGATCGTCGGGTCATTGGACATCCTGCCCAATCAGAGTCGGTATATCCTTTGAGTATCAAAGGAGTGGAAGAGGCCAAAAAAATTCCATGACCAATAGTACCTTTAAGGTATCG
This sequence comes from Papaver somniferum, assembly GCF_003573695.1. NCBI lineage: Eukaryota > Viridiplantae > Streptophyta > Magnoliopsida > Ranunculales > Papaveraceae > Papaver > Papaver somniferum. Next base: position 2,736,619 of record NW_020632152.1, read on the forward strand.
TAAAACATGATTAGCAGCATCCAGATGAGAAGAATGGGGACGTTGCATAAATTGACTTAAATAATTCACTGCATAAGTGATATCCGGTCGTGTGACTGTAAGATATAATAGACGACCAATTAAGCGCCGATAAATACTAGGATCTGGCAAAGGTGTACCAGCCTCGGATGTCAATTTCAGGTGCGCATCCATAGGAACGAAGAGGTGCGCGATCCAGTGAGTCCAGAATCCTTTAGGATATCCAGAATGTACTTCCTTTGACAGAGGAAAATTCCTTTGGAAGAACGAGAAACTTCTATGCCCAAGAAGTATTGTAATTTTCCTAAATCTTTGATTGAGAAATAGGACGCAAGTCTTGATTTGAGAGAAGTGATGAAAATATTATCAGTACCAGTGATAATTATATCATCTACATAAATAAGGACAAAAATGGATGTGTTGCCTTTATGATATGTGAAGAGAGAATTATCACATGATTTTTGAAAACCTTCAGCAAGTAACACCGAAGAAAATTTGGCAAACCATTGGCTAGAAGCTTGCTTCAACCCATATAAAGATTTTTTTAATCGAAGAACTTTGGAGTGGCCCTCAGAACCTAAACCAGGTGGTAATTTCATGTAAATTTCTTCATCAAGAACTCCTTGGAGAAATGCATTATTGACATCAAGTTGATGGAGAGACCAGCCTCGAATGGCAGCAATGGATAATAGCACACGCATTGTGACGAGTTTAGCAACAGGAGCAAAAGTATCATAAAAATCAATTCCTTCTTGTTGGGTATATCCTTTTGCCACTAAGCGAGCTTTGTATCGTTCTATTGAACCATCTGCATTAAATTTAATTTTAAACACCCATTTACATCCTATTGCCACTTTACCCGGTGGAAGATCAACCTGAATCCAAGTGTCATTGGCTTGTAGAGCAAGAATTTCTTTGGCCATAGCTGCTCTCCATTTAGGGCATAGCTTAGCCTGTGAGTATGTTTTGGGTTCCTCCGTAAGAATTACATTAGCTAGGAAAGCTTTATGAGTAGGAGAAAATTTATCAAATGACAAATATTCAGTCATTGGATAAACTGAAGTGGAATTGCATTTTGGAATAGTGCAGTGATAATCCTTCAAGTACGAAGGAGCGGACTTTGTGCGAATTGGCCGTGATGATGATATATCCGTAGCAGGGGAAATTGGTGAAGATGAGGTGCAATGGGAAAGGTCAGAAGAATTATTTCCAGTTTGCAAACGAGAGGATGTCATCTCGGCATTAGTGAAGATAGGCCGAGGATTTATAGAAGAATCCTGTGCCATTGGGACAGGTGACGGCGTTGAAATAACAGATTTTTGTGTAGAGTTATCTCCATGTGGAAGTAAAATGGAGTCATAGAAAGCAATATCAGAGGCGCGATCATGGGGAGTGATAGTTGATTGCGGAAGAGAACTGATATCATGAAATGGAAAAATAGTTTCATGAAATACAACATCTCTGGATGTGTAAATTGTCTTGGATTCAAGGTCATATATTTTATAGCCTTTCTGATTATAAGGATAGCCAACAAAAATGCCCAATCTAGCACGAGCGTCAAATTTGTGAGATGGACGTGGGTTGCGTCCAAAACAAAGACAACCAAAAATCCGTAAATGAGAATAAGACGGTAATGTGGATAATAACATTTCATGAGGAGATTTATGTGATAAAACTGGGGTTGGAATTTTGTTGATTAAATATTCCGCAGTTAATATGCATTCACCCCAAAAATTCAAAGGAACATTAGACTGAAAACGTAAGGCACGAGCTACATTGAGAAGATGTCTATGTTTACGTTCGACAATGCCATTTTGTTGGGGCGTGTAGACACAACTTGTTTGATGCAAAATACCATTCTGATGAAACCAAGATTGTAGTGTTTTAGATTTAAATTCAGAACCATTATCCGAACGAAAAGTTTGAAGTTGAGGAATGAATTTAGTATGATTCCCAGAAGTTATGGTAGCAATCTTGTGTCCATATTGTCGGATTCCAAATTGGAAAAAATTTTGTAGACATGTGAGAGTCTCGGATTTTACAACCATGAGATAAACCCAAGTGCATCGAGTGTAATCATCAACTAAAGTGAGAAAATATCTGGCATCCGTAGAAGATGCTACGGATAATGGCCCCCAAATATCAGCATGAATTAGATGGAAAGCATAAGAAGATGTAGAACTACTTTTATTAAATGGTAACCTTGTTTGTTTAGACAAGGGACACACAATACAAGAGTGAGTATTTTTAGAATCAATGCAATCAAAAGTACGAGATAAGAAACGAAAACAATCCTCGCTGGGATGGCCTAATCGGCAATGCCATATATCCATTGGCTTCTTATTTGCAATAAAAGAGAAAACAGAAGGACGTAAGCTAAAATGATATAGGCCCGCAATGCGCCTACTCCATCCAATCTCCTTGTTCGTTTGAAGGTCCTGGAAGACACATGAGTCATGAGAAAATTTAATACAACACTTGGTTGTTTTGGTTAGTTGACTAACCGATATGAGATTGAATTTAAAACTGGGAACATGAAGAACATCAATTAATTTGATTGCTGGGGATAAATCAATATTTCCAATATGGTTCACAGAGGTAAACGATCCATCTGGCAATTGTACTTCAATTGGTTTATCAACCACCTCATAAGTGGTGAAAGATGATATAGAAGAGCATATATGGTGCGTGGCACCACTGTCGAAAATCCAGGTAGACAAAGAACAAGTAAATACATGTGGGAAGGAAGGCAACAGGGCAGTAGAGACCGTACCTGCACAGGTTGCTGCTGGAGAAGACACAACACTGTTGTTGTTCGGGTTCAGTAGGTGAAGCAGCTGAGCGTACTGCTCAGGAGTGATCGATGGGGCCATTGGAGCAGCAGGTACAGCAACGGAGGCTAGAGCATTGGGAGCAGCAGTGTGGACAGCAGCAGCAACGTGAGAGTTGTGGGCAGCAGCGTTGGAAGAGCCATTGGGATAGCCGTGAAGCTTCCAACAGACCTGGCGTGTGTGACCATGTCGATTACAGTGATCACAAAAGGGTCGAGGTCGTTTGTTGCCATAGGATGGATTCCCAGGGACTGGACGGAAGTGCGAAGAATGACGCTGTGGTCTTGCATCTGTGTGAGAAGCATTCAAAGCAGCCGATTCAATTAGTGGAACAGCAGCGGAATTTATTCCTTGTTGCTCTTCTTCTTGGCGTACGAGGTTGTACAACTTAGCAGCCAATGGAAATGGTTCAGTGACTAGGAGTTGGCTTCGCAAGGCAGAGAATCGATCTTGAATCCCCTGTAAAAACTCCATAGCACGATCTTGATTATGGTGTTCAATAATAGACTTACCAGCATGGCAAATACATGGTGTTGGAGGCCGAAAAGAATCCAATTGATCCCAAAGAGTTTTGAGCTGGGTGTAGTATTGAGCAACCGAATGATGCTCCTGTTTCAAGGTGGAAATCGATTGCTTGATTGTATATAATTTTGTGGCATTGGACTGAGCAAAACGACTCTTCAAGTCCATCCACATCTCATGAGCAGTGTCGAAAGACATTACACTACGACCAATTTCTGGTTCACAGGAATTACAAACCCAACTGCCAACAAGATCATCACAGCGTTGCCAGTACGGTATATCAGCTGGAATGTCTGGCTTAACAATTGTGCCATCGATGTAGCCTAGTTTGGCCTTGGCACTCAAAGCCTTGCGGAAACCACGAACCCAAGTGGCATAGTTTTCACTTGTGAGAACTGGTTGATAGAGAATAGTAGTAGGATTGTCTGCCGGATGAACATAGTAAGGACTAGAAGGATGAAGGTGAGGGTTAGAATCAACAATACCAGTGTTTGTGTTGTTGGTGTTTACAGTTGGATCAGAGATATCACCCATTGGAAGCGATGAAGAGAGAAAATCAATTGCTGTTGTTGAAGCAAGATTGGCTTGGATGACAGCTGATGCCGGGAGAGTCTTAGCCCTGGAGAAGAAATTTCACGGCAGTTGTGAAGAGAACTTGTTTCTGGAAAGAAAAAAAAACTCGTTTATTTTTTTTATTTTTATTTGGAGAGAAATACCTAGCACGAAGATACCATAATAGATTTTAGGAGACAGAGTTTAATGAATTCACGACTGTGAATATTTTGTTTATTCTTATTGATATATATATAGTGAATTAGATTACATAGGAATTAACTAAGAAGTTACAACAAATAGAGATATTCTAGGAATATGACTATATTTACGTAAGAATAAAACTAGGAAAGAACTAGTAAATTGGGAAACCCAGTAGACTACATATATATCGCTAACAGCCTCCTTCAAATCCAGCAACACCATCGCCACCATTACAACGATCCCGCCGCCGCCAACACCACAACATCGCCAACACCACCAGCAACTCCACAGCCACTAGCAGCTTCACCACCAACTCTAACGACAGCACCTCTACTACCACCGGTACCGCCGCGAAAATTTGAATCAACTATCAAAGAACGCTCACTTTCGTTCTTTCACCACCAACATCATTCATTCCTTCAGCTCCATCATTAATCAAAGATCAAACACTTTTGATCCTTACCAACACCCCACCACCGTCATCTCCGCCATCACCCCATTTTGTCGATTAATCAAAGACAGCAAATCAGAACTCAAAATTACTATCGAAAATGCAATTTCTATTCAGTGTATTACATATACAAAACTTAGTAATGAAAAATTACGAAAAAAAATGATTAAATCTGATCAATTACATTAGCAGAGCGAAAATTATTTTTGGATCAAATATGCTTCTACTTTTCATCTAAGAGCACAAGCAAAGAAACAGAAACAGAACCCTAGATTGAACTTAATTTCATTCTCTATTTTTGAATCCTGAATCTCCATTCTCGATTCCTCTTGAGTCGTCTCCTCTCATCACCCTAATTTCAGATTCTCAAATTTACACTTCCTTTTTCTCTTCTTAGATTTCTTTCTCAATTCGATGGGAATCAATCAAATTAGGTTATAAAATTACGATAATCGTTGATTAAATTTTAATCTCTCTGCTTATACTCAGCTCCTGCTGCTGTTGCTGGTATTTACATTTGATTTTTTCTTTTTTTTGGAGCCTCGTGTGGGCAACGACGTCGGACTTGGTCGTAAGATCTAGAGATTTCGTTGCCATGTGTTGTGACTTAAAACACGTGTAAGGAGAACAAAATGTTAGAATGAGTCGTGTTAGCGATTTGATCCAACCGATCTCTAAATGATTACAATTCTAATATACAGTTTACTACAAAATGGAATCGGGGATAAGTGGTTGGAAGTGAGTTTGTGCAACAACAAAAAATGGATACAATGAGCAGTGATCGACTCCTATGACTCTCTAACGATTCACACTTGACTCCTGTGACTCTCTAACGATTCACACTTGTATATATTTTTTAAAATTTGTTTGACACGTATAGATTCCTTACCTATAATAGGATGAGCTGGTTGTGCTCATGTACTATCGTTTTTGTTCCTCTCCGATCGTGATCAGTTGTGTTTTGTTTTTGTTTGGTCCGCCCTCCTCACCGTGGCAACGATATTCTAGTTAGTCATTCTTTTTTGGGAGGGCATAAGTCATTTTGTATGTATTCAGCTCCGTGTTAAGTACTATGTGTAAAATCTAAGCATAACCACTATAATAATGTGAGATCAATAGTAAGTTTCTTTGATAATTCTTTCACTTTTGGTTTAGTGGAGTCGTCAGCTAATACGTAAGATTAGATTTTCTTGGAATAGGGCAAATAAATGCGTATGAGACAATGATATGGTTGAATGTTTTTGAGATTCTTGGCATGTATGCCGTTTAAAACCGAGCCAACAAGTGTTTCAATGTTGCACAAATTTGAAGGATTTTAACTTTTTAGTAAATCGCAGCTGAATTGTGTTTGTTTCATTAAAATTGTTAATATTTGGAGAATAGTATGTTGCACCAAGCAACTTCAGTTGGTTCACCGTGTTACTTTGCAGATAATTGGCTGAGCTTGGACTACCCGCTATGTGTTCCCTTCTGTAGCGACGACACAGTGGCCTGAGCCAACATTTATGATCTATATATCTCTCTGTCTCTGCTACCATTAGTGTCACAAACTCATAGTAAGCAATTACGTATTTCTTATCATTTCATTCATAAAATCAAAATATATTCGTAAATTGGGACTCATTCAGATGTATGCATGGTAGGTTCTTGGGGAAATGTGTGTTTATTGTCTAATTTTGTATCATTTCAAATTACTTACAATATGGATTATATGAGTAAGAGAATGAAGCTCCTGTCAACCATAGTCACTGATTAGTGATTATTGGAAGGTATATATACCCTTGAGGTCGTTTGGCCGGTGGTTGACTAGAATCTTCTTTATGTATCTAATCCGTAAAACTCTAATATTGGTGATTGTTTCTAGATGAAGTTTCTGAAGTTTTTTTTTTGGAATGACAAGAATATATACGCCTTTTGTATCCATCTACTATTGATATATATATATATATTTTGAATAATGGAAGGATAGGTTCAAGGCTAACCACTATCTGCTGTTGAAGGCATAAAATCATAAACTACTGTCGGCAATTTTGGTTCAAATTTAGTGCATAAATACCGTTTGGGTTTAGTAATCTTCTCAAATGTATGCGGATCAAAACAAAATAGAAGAAGTAATCTTTTTTTATCCTGTTCATTTTGTTCAATGTATACGTACTATGTACAATTGATCTTCTCAAGTGTTTGCGAATCGAAACAATTATCTTGTTCATTTTGTTCCAAAATTTTTGTTAAACATATATGTACTATGTACAGTTGATCTTCTCACGTTTTTGTGTATCAAAACAAAATAGAAAAAGTAATCTTTTTTTATCCGCTTCATTTTATTCCAAAGATTTTGTTATATGTATACATACTATGTACGGTTAACAATGATTCATCAAAAAACTAATGCATTTGTAGTTCTTAAATAATTATTTGCAATTTCACTAAAATTTGACCAAAAGTACCATATGGAAATTAATTGCTCAACTAAGAATTAATCAAAGTTTATTGATTGTCTATAAAAGAGCAAAAAAAATACATCTTTTTGTAAGAAAAAAATACCGGTCAGGTGGGGCGAAGAGAAGCCGCGCAACATCAAATCAAAAATATATCGAAGCTAGGAGAAGCCGAGCCACACTAAATCAGAAATTTTAAGTAACTGGGCGAGATTAGGCCGAGCCACACTAAATAAAAAATCCTAATCAATTGAGCGAGGCTAAGCCGAGCCACACCGACCGGGTTAGGCGAAGCTCCGCGATAAAGTCACATCGCACCACATAAAAAATATGGTTAAAAGGAAAAGATACCCTTGCACCAAATCAAAAATGCACGATGGGACGAGGTAGATTCGCGTCACACCAAATCAAAAATGTATGGGGATGGGATGGGGCGAGGCGAGGCCGAGCCACACCAAATCAAAAATGCATGGGACGTGGCGAGACGAGTCCGCGTCATACCAAGTCAAAAATCCTAATCATGCATTGGGACGGGCGATCCGAGGCCGAGCCACACCAAAAAAAATGTTTCGCGACGGGACGAGGCGAGACGAAGCCACGTCACACCAAACCAAAAATATGGTTAAAAGAAAAAAAGATGGTGGATGGTTTTCGAGTCCGCACGGTGCGTAGCACGGGCACACAATCTAGTCTATTTAGAATAGCGAGAACCAATTATAACCAAATTTTAATTCTCTTACCAATAAAATCCCGCCACTTGTCCTTTATAGAATTGCTGTAGTTGAAAGGTTTAATCTAATTTAATTTGAGAGGGGTGTCACTCTCATCGTGCGACGTGAGGGCTCATATCACTTATAGCTCGTTCGGTTGGGAGAATAAGAATCATAGGAATTCAATTATGGGGTAATTCAATTCTTGGAATTAAATTCCAAGTAATTTGATTCCAAACCAAAAAATTCATGTTCGGTTGAGGTAATTCAATTACCTTTGTTATTACCCGAAATTTAATTCCATTGCATCATTGGACCAATGCAATGGAAATCTATCATTTTGGAGGGAATCGGATTCCTAGGAATTGAAATTCCCAATTATATAGAGTTCATTTGCGCTGTTCGGTTCAAATAATTAGGCGCATTCCCTAGGAATTGGGTTCCTAGGATTCTGATTCTCCCAACCGAACGGGTTATTAGTGTTTTAAAAGAGGGAAAATACTTGCTTTTGGTTGTAATATAACCAAACCTTAGAAAAGCATACATTCGTAATGCTTGCTCTTAGGTCGTGGATTCAAGTATCATGGTTGCCACTTAATGCAAATTCGAAGAAGAGCAACTACTACGTGGCTTATATACTTTCTTCATATAGTGTAGTTAATAACTTAGCTTAACTACACACACGTACATACACCCTCCCATACTTGCACACACATATGTATATAACAAGCAATAACTTAGCATAAGCTGTAGGGAACTGCGGTTCCGCCCGATTTTTTTTGGGACTTACCTGTACCCTCACTTTAGTTTCTTTTCTTTTAGAGTATATCCAATGGAGAATGGAGATTTTTTTTTTTTAATGAAAATAAGATTTTAGACCCCTACCTAAAATAAATTCATCTTTAGTAGTAGGTCTTTCAAAATAGGAGGAGTGAAATATAAAAAACGAAGGTTGTAAAGAAAGTCTTAACTAGAATTTCGGTTAGGTCTCCATGCCATTTTTTTAATTATTATTTCTAGATAAAATAAAAAAAACCACATTTATTCTTTATCCACAAATCAAATCCTAAAAATAAGACCCTACACCACTAGAAATGGCTTATGGGAAAGACGTTTTTATTTTCGCCACATATACGAAAGATCCCCATGAATAAAAGTCTAAATAGGTTTCAAAATAAAATAAAATAATAAGATCTCTGCATAGGAACCCACAGTTGGAGATGCTCTTGTGGATACCAAAATTAGAATATATTTGGTAAGTAGAAAACTAAGTTTTAGCCGATTTTTTATATCTTCCCACCTACATAACCCAGCTCCATAATGGTTGGTTTTATTTGACTCGAAACTAACCCGAATACCCATCTCCATAGTGATTGGTTTTTCTTCCACTCTAGACTAGTTTGTTTTTGTTTTTTGATCTAAATCATCCGGTGCTGACTGAAATCACATTTAGATCTAACTCAATATGGTTGTTCCTTGAGTCCGATTTGATTCAACTGACTCAAAATATGAGTCAATAGCTTGATCCTTTGAGTATGGGGCATTTTATTTCCCGTCGAACGGGTCGTAATCAGGGATTAAGTCTGAGCCAGATCATTACATAGATCTGACTCAAATTGATAAACAAACTGCCCAACATCTAACTCGTGGCTAATCACGAGCCAACGTGTAAGCCGGAAATCCTTGGCGAGGCCTAACCACCACAGTACACTTGCTCGTAGTGGTGGCCAGATTTTAGAAGTTGCCCTAAAAGTTGGCGCTAACTCCATTTTTAGATTTGCAACTAGCCATTTCCTTCCGCCCCATTTTTTTTTGCTGCAGATTTCCATGGTTATGGATAAAGGTACCTTGGAAAACCTAATTCCTTCTCAATACATCTATTTTGATTTCCCAAATCCTCATCACTCAAGAGAATCTACTACCATTAGTTCTACCTACGGCAATTTCTTAAGAATCACCGTACTTGATTCCCCTATTATTCAAACCTCAGATCATCCAATCCAAATCGCAGCGATGTTAGTCCCAATAGATCGAGAGGATGACTGGATCTTCTCTACAAAATCTGGAAATTTCCAACTTCTATCAAATTTACAGCAAATTTCTAGGTTAATCCTTGTAGGGAATCTCCCTACCGGTGATTTGCCCGTAAACTATAGCCGTCGTCCGATACTTGACGGTGATGGAGAGTACCTGGCGGAATTTGAGGAAGCCTTGCTCCCTCTCCTCATTGCAGTATCGCCTAAATCGTATTTGAAAGGTTTGGGTGAAAATTTTGAGATTCCATTTGCAATGTATGAAGATAATTTGATTTGTAGTGTATTAGTTGAGAGATGTATTGGTTCCTGTGTAGGAGAAATGATAGTGGAAGATGTTGAAATAGAAAATTATGTGGATGGTAAATTAGATTTGGGTAGAAGAGAGTTTAGGAGGAGATTAAGGTTTAAAAAAATGCCGAATTTAGTTCAGACGGAAATACGTATTGTTCCGAATGGAGTAGAAGTTGATTCTGTTAATCTTAGGATTGGTGAAATGAAGTTTGAGCCTGATACTGGTTGTTTGGTGCATCCGTACCTTGCACCAATGGTGGCAAGTTTATCTCTTATTGCTCGAAATTTAGATAATAAGTATGTTTGTTCGGGTTCGAAGCTGCCTAAGGTGCTCTGTGTTGGGATTGGTGGAGGAGCGTTGCTTACATTTTTGAGAACCCAATTCGGGTTTCAAGTATTTGGGGTGGAGAATGATGAGATGGTTGTGAATGTTGCAAAACGATATTTTGGTTTGGTGGAAAGCGAATTTCTTCGAGTCCTGGTGGGAGATGGTATCAATGTCATAAGGAGTGTTGCCAGGAGAGGAGTTCAAGCAGGGTTTGTGGCATCTATTACCAATGCGGATTTAGAGAATGATCAGCATTCGACTACTTATATTGAGGATGAGTCCAAGTTTGACATTATAATGGTGGATTTAGATTCTAATGATGCTATGAATGGTCCAGGTGCTCCACCATTAGATTTTGTTCAAAGCTCGATACTTTTGGATGCTAAAATGGCTCTAAACTCGCTTGGAATTCTTGTGCTTAATGTAATTCCCTTGAGTAAGTCTTTCTACGAGGTATTGATTTGTGAACTGAGGAAAATTTTCTCGCAGTTGTATGAAATAAATGTGGGAAATGAGGAAAATTATGTTATCATTGCTACTGTTTCACCTGTCAGCTTTGTCCACGATGAGATTGAGACTTCTATTCAGGAGAAGTTGAAGATGGCCAATTTGGGGTACTATATCGAATGCATAAGGAAGATATGAAAGTTTTAATGAGTAGCTGTTTGATTTTTATAATCTCAAGAAAACGCATGGGTAGCTTGAACTAGCTGTTGCAATGGAGGCTCTCAAGCCTCTCAATATGGTGTTTATGATTTAAATCAACTTGGATTACAGTTGCCCGAAGGTGTAAACCAACAATCACAGTGCTTTGGCTGATGAATTAGCAAAATCAAATACGCCTTGTGCTGGTGGAGCTTCTTCATTAACTGGTAATTTTGTATATGAAAGTTTTAATGAGTAGCTGTTTGATTTTTATAATCTCAAGAAAACGCATGGGTAGCTTGAACTAGCTGTTGCAATGGAGGCTCTCAAGCCTCTCAATATGGTGTTTATGATTTAAATCAACTTGGATTACAGTTGCCCGAAGGTGTAAACCAACAATCACAGTGCTTTGGCTGATGAATTAGCAAAATCAAATACGCCTTGTGCTGGTGGAGCTTCTTCATTAACTGGTAATTTTGTAGTTATTTATTTATTATTTTTTGTAGAATGTAATTCATTTCAGAGCATTTTTTTCTTAAAAACATGGCTGTCATACTTCTTACTTTCACCAGATGAAGCTCTGAGATAATATGTTGATTTTTTTTTTCTTCTTGAATAGAGCTAATAGTTATCAGTGGAAGAAGTCGGTAAAAGGTATTTATTTGCCTCTTCCCGTTTGTCATCTTAGTCTGAACATAATGGTGTTAAAATAAAGAAGCCTTCTATTCTTGGATCCTAGTTTGGTGGGAAACGGAGAGCTTTAACTTTGTTACTGAATTATAAATGTTATATAACTTAACTCTAGGACGGTCGTTGTGCTCAACATGTACGTGGTTCAATAGTTAGTTTAGAATTCATAAACAAAGCTAGTCATGGTTGGCTTCCAAATGCATCATTGGTCATTTATCTGGACCTGAAACACAGAATGCCCCTTAGAGTAAGAGTCATGTCCTCTCCAGATGTACTTCGCTACTTTTTTTAGTGGCTACGTATCTTAACTTCTATTTCCCCCCCTATTAATCTCCATCTATGTATTGCATGCAGGTGTATGAGTTTGTAGGGCTAGTGTTCATGGAGTGGACATTATGGGTCCTGCCAGATGTTCAACTACAAACGAGGAGTTCCAAAACGTATTAGAACCACTGACAAGCAGGTGTGGTCTATCTTACAGGTGCCACTTGGCATTTGTTTATTCAATTTCCTTTCGCTTTTTGATTGTGTTTTTCCTTTGTTTATAGGCAAGGAAGTTAATCGCTTCCAATTTCCTTTCACTCTTTGATTATGTTTTCCTTAGTTCATAGGCGAGGAACCTGTGGTCCTGCTAAGTGATCAGCTGAAGAAATCAAGAGACGGAATGATCTGATGTCATGCCATGAGGGAGAAACTACAGGTGTGTCATTTCGATATAATTTTGCTGAGAATTTTTTTGTTCATTTTCCTTCTTTGCTTTCGTTTTTTTTCTTATTACTTTAAACTCTCAATTTTTTTAGATGGAGAAGGACAAATTTGCGTGCGTGAATCGTATTTTAACCGTGAAAGCAGATATGTCTCATGTTTCCTTAAGAGCTGCTTCAGTTGCTGATTCTTGGATACATGAAGTTGCATCATCAGTTTGATCAAATAAATCTGTTTGAGATTATATTAGAAGAGGCTTCAGAAGAACCAGGTGCGATTTTCAGGTGTATGTCTGGTTTTGATCAGTAGATGTAGCTAATTTGTTTTGGGTGTTAGTTCTTAGACCGACCGTTGTGGCTTCTGGTCCAGGTAGGAAAGGTTTCCAATGAAAATGCACATTATGCAAAGCCAACTGAGTGAATACAAAGAGGCTGTTTTAGAGGTCCGTTCATTGAGAGGTGAAGCTCAGTCACTGTCTAGTATTCTTGATAGAAAATTAATTTTGACTCAAGGATAGTGTAACTATATTTGTGATGCTTCAGTGCCAGGGCTGGTTTAATTTGTTTGTTTCACAAGAAGAGTTAAGTCTGACGATTTTAGAGTAGCTAAAGATTACATACATTAACCTTGCAGTACTTGCACAGAATTGTTAAATTTTCGGCTCTAGTGAGCTTATTTGCTTAAGCTCGAGTTTGTTTCAATTTCAGTTCTCGCTTATGACTTGTGTGAGGCAATGACTGGAAAATTTTGTTGACGGACTTTCTATACTCTTATCTGCCTTAATTTTCAGTATAAGTTGTATAACAAACCGTTGTTTTCACATTATAAAGTTTTGGTGGAATATCTTTTCTTTCCTTAAACTTTTTTACTATTGCTGTTGTTTTATGTCTTATATAAAAGAGCATGTACTTGGTGAATATCTTTTGTGATGATCTTCATAGTTCATACATTGAGGTTGATTGATGCCTCAACCCTGTTGCAGTTTCTTTGTTAATGATATAGGTTTCAGAACGGTGATATGTTTGTTTGAGCGTGATCTTTTCTGGTTATGCAGGGATGCCATTGACGCTAGATATTTAGAATACCAGCAGGCATGGTCTCGAGTTCAAAGTCCAGAATCTTAACTTGATGAACATGGCTTGGAGATTCGTGTTAAGGAAGCAAACAAAGCTGAAGTTGTATTGTATCTCTATTCTCTACTAGGAGTAGCTACAGCAGAAGCTAAGTGCGCCTAGGCAAGCGCCCGGGGCGCCTTTTACAACATAGAGCTGACCTCAGAAAAGTTCAAATTTTCAAGAAGGTTGGTTTTGTCTTTCTTCTTTTTTCGCCACTATAATGATGTGATACTCGCAAAAATAAATCCTACTGTACATTGTGAAACTATATATATATATATATATTTGTATGTTTGATAGATGATATGCAATTCTGCTTTTTATAAGTCCAAAATGCAGACGCTTTAGCTGCAGATGTGGAAACAATGGAATTAGAGAGATTACGGTTCCAAAGTAGAGACACACATATTAGGTTCGCAAATACCTTCTATATCTATTGGAGGATCAACATTGAAACTTGATGAAAATTAAAAAAGCAATTGAGTATGGTAGATTTGGTAGAAATATCAATAGACCAAATCACCCCATGTAATGCCGGTTGTTGTTGCTGGTTGTCAGAAAACCAATCTTATAGGTTCTCACTTTATGTCTCTTTGAGACTGTGCCATGGTAAAACCTTAGTTTATTCAATCACAGGGGTCTCTCAAGCACAATATCTGTATAGCTTGATATTTGGAAAAGTATGCATTTTCACATTTGTTTCTTGAAATCATACTGTATGATGGATGGTTGACATCTTGTCATGGGCAAGAAGATAAAATATGGGCAAGATATCTCTCTTGTTGGTATTACAGATTTGTAATAACAGGGATCATTTGTTACAATTAAGTTTTTTTCCCTCCATCAGCTTCTAGATCAACATAGAAGATGATCAATACAGGGCTCTCACTTAACGGAATTCTTTTTTCTTTTCACCAATTCTTCTTTTTGTATTGTCTAGTTTCTAGATTACATTGTTTTGTTTGCGTAGTTATTATTTCTTTCAATTCTGCATCTCTCCTTTATATTTGTCATGTATTCACTTTTCTCTGAAATCCTTTCCTTTGTCAATTTTTTGTTTTTCTTTATTCCTTAACAACCAGGCAATCCCTTCTGTTGGCCAGTTTTGGCTATGGCTTCTTTAAGTTTAATATAATTTCTGTTTTCAAAAGCAAATGAACCGTGTACATTCAAGTGAATATCAGAATCCATATAACAATATTAAGTCTGTTTCAGAAGGGATATGAGGTGATGTGTGGGTGAAATCCATTTAGCAATATCAGCTTGGTGTCTGGTCAGAATATCTATTGTCATAAGTCTAATGTTTGTGTTTATGCTAACGTCCATAAAAGAATTGTTAGACATTATGCAAAAGGTCTGCACGTGCAGCTTCTTCTACAGCCTGGTAAGTACCTGGGATTGTCACATTTTTCTGGCCAGATGTAGCTTTCCTAGCCAAAATAGCTTGGCGCATCATTATGCAGCCTAATTCTGTTGTAGTTACTTTATCCTCTGCTAAATATGCAGATTCAGGTAACTTATGAGATTCTACTTTCCCTGAACAATCTTCTTGTGTTGGAAAAGTATTATCGGAGGTCGTGAAATCCTTAAAGCTGGTTAGGTGGTGTGTGGCTGAGCATATTAATGTCGTGGATCAAGCTTGGGTTACTCTGAATCCTACTAAGATATCTAAGATATTTGAGGAGAAGAGATTTAGATATCTAAGATATTTGCCCTTTATGTGCTCATCATTCTGAAGCATTCATTGAGTGCTCTGTGGTCTTCAGATTGTGGACCAAAATTACTACACTGGGAGCTGCCTTCATCAACTGTTACGCAGTTTCTTTTGAAGTTAGTGGAAAACTTGGCTGTCTAGATACCAGTTGGTTATCAATCGGATCCTTTTCAATTTCTGACTTGGTTATGCATCAACCTATATTCATAAGGCCTCTGAATATGCTGCTGTCAATAGCTCATCCCTACCCAGCCTTGGTCTTTCCCAGTTTCCCTTCAGCAGGTTATACTAAACACATGTAAATCTTGTAATGGTGCGGGCGCTTATAAATTTGTACTTGGGGAGAAGAAAATTTGAGAATCCATTTGGGATCGGATACAGTTTAATGTACTAGTAAGAACAAAATGGCAGTTCCTCCTCGGCTACCTATTCAATTTTTTCCAATCTCTTCTTAGGTTACCGAGTCCTGACAGTAAGAAAATTCAGTAGTAAAGCAGTGTCAGGCCTATGAGGGGGATAAACCGGGCTCTAGCCCGTCGCAGAATCTGCCCAGAAAAAAAAAAACTAGCCATATTTAACCTGGCGTTTTTAAGGGCCACTCAAAAGGATTTAGGGGCCAACAATAAAACAAAAAAGGTCACCCAAAGGGAAAATGTAGCCAGCCCTTATCTCGCGTAATTCGTAATGGCGAAATTACCCTTATATAGTCGGAAGATATGATAACATTGTTATCCTCCGATTGTAATCGGAAGCCAAAATATTTCCCAGACTTCCGATTGTGGTCGGTGCAGTATTAGAATGATTTTTGTTTCTTCATTTCTTTTGCATTTGTGAGTTATTAGAGTTATAGAGAAGAGGTTGAAGGAAAAAAGGGAAAAACCATTTTTTTCACTACAAAAATGGATGGATATGAAGAAGAAGGTGAGAATCATGACGAAGAACAAAATGTTGAGGGTTCACGACCGTTTAGAGAAGACGATTTGGGGTATATGTTGAATGATCCAAACTTTTGTGGAGAGGAAAACCTAGACGACCCTTTCATGGAAGAAAATGGAGAATCGCCCGATATTGAAGCTAACGATGCATGTAAAACACAGGTATTGTGTTAAGAAACTCAAATACTCGATTTGCATGCGTTTGTGTGCTTTTGTAAACAAGAAAAACCGATTATTGCATGCATTGAATGCCATGAACTACCCAGATTCGGTAGATAATTTCTAGATTAAACTTACGAATATAACACACTGAGTACCAAATATGTATATTCGGTAGTTCCAAGATACTAGTTTACTGCCGAATATGAGAAAAACCCCAAACTGGTTTTCCAAAAATATCTACATTCGGTAGTTATATAGAGTTATTTACCCCCGAATGGCCCCAAAAACGAATTCCTCAGAAAATTTCAAAACTCAGTATTCTTATCCTTTACAATCGGTAATAGTTTAACATTATTTGACTGCCGAATATAACAGTGGCCTCAAAACAAAATTTCCGAAAACTTGAAAATCGGATGTTTATCGATTAAAGTTATCTCCCGGTTATTTATATTCGGCTGGTTTACTATATATTTTAGCTTCTGATTATATCATTTTTTGCACTCAGTAAACTGTGTACATTCATTTGCATAAATCGGGTGTTTTGGGTAACCGATAGGATTCCGAATATAAAGTATTCAGAAGTTTGACTTATTTAATGACCTCCGATTATATCATTTTTTTCACTCAGTAAACTGTGTACATTCATTTGCATAGATCGGGTGTTTTGGGTAACCGATAGGATTCCGAATATAGAATATTCGGAAGTTTGGCTTATTTAATAACCTCCGATTATTGTATAATAATTTGTTGCTTTCATATGCAGGCCGTTGAAGAGTTTGTTGATGACTTCTATTTGAGGCCCGACACTTCCCTATACTTTGCAAACGATTTGGTATACTCATTACTACTTTTATCTTTTTTTCAAAATTTATATGTTAAATGGTTATGCTTATTAGATTTGTTTTGTTTTATGCACGTTTAGACATTTGGAAGTAAGAAGGAGGCAAAGGAATGGCTTTTGAACAAGGCAAAAGCTAACATGTGCGTGGTAGTTCAAAATAATCATGTTAGTGACACTCGATTTGAAATGATTTGTGAGCGAGGTGGGACGCTAAAGAGTCACGAGGGAAAGAATAGTAAGTACATACGGAAGACGAATAGGAAATACCGAAGCAATACCAAGAAGATAGGATGCCCATTTAAGATTGTATTCTATAAGCCCGATGGTATTAAAGGTAAAGAGTATAAAATGTATAAAGTTGATAACGGTTGTCACAACCATGATGATCCGTTGGATTTAATTGGACATGTAATGGTTGCCAAGTTAAAACCACATCAAATGCAGACGGTGAGGTCTATGAGGATCCAAAAAGCGAGTGCGATCTTAAGTAAAATAAAGGCGGACGATCCCGACAACTTGTCTTCTTTGTCTACAATTAAGTCGGACCTAGCTACGATCAAAAGGATTGATTGGGATGGTAGAACGGTCATGCAACAATCGGAGTGGTTAGCGGAGTTACACGGCTACACCTTGAGAAGGGAAGAAAAGGATGGTATAGTGGTACGTATTTTCTTGGCACATCCCGAAATGATCCAATTGGCTCAATGCTTTCACCAAATTTTGTTGATAGATGCTACTTATAAGACAAACAAGTATAACATGCCGTTGTTGAACATTGCTTGCCATACTTCGGACAAAAACACGTTTACGATTGCATGGGGTTTAATGGATCATGAGAACAATGTGAGTTTCATTTGGATGTTGGATACGTTGAGGTCCATTTATAACGGTGATAATTTTCCAAGGGTTATTGTAACGGATAACGATCAAGCCTTAATGCATGCAATAGCGGTAGTGTTTCCGGAAGCCCAAAACTTGCAATGTACGTGGCACATTCAATGCAATCTCAAAACCAATTGCCATCATCATTTCCAAGCTAAAAGACCAAGGAAGGGTACCAAGAGGTCAAAGGAAGAGGATGAGCGCATTAGTAAATTAACCTTGGAAGAACGTAAGGAAGAGGATAGGCTATTTGAAGAAAAGTGGAAGGAGGATGGAATATGACATTCGGTGGCAAACTTAAATTCTTATCTACCGATTAAGTTGGTATTTCTAAACACGACTATATTATTCGGAGGATAATTGTTTTGTAAAGTCCCGAATGTACGATGGCCCAAAAATCAGAATTTGGGAAAAACTTATACTTTTCAAATTTTGAAATTGAAATAATCGGAAGTATAATTAGTTACCCAAATTTCCGAATATGGGCTGTCTAACATTCTATATTGGCCCTTGGAACCACCTAGAGCCAAGGCGTGGTTTGTTTTGAACTTGCTACATTCGGAGGATAATTGTTTTGTAAAGTCCCGAATGTACGATGGCCCAAAAATCAGAATTTGGGAAAAACTTATACTTTTCAAATTTTGAAATTGAAATAATCGGAAGTATATAATATTATATTGTCTTCCGAATAAATACTGGTCCCAAAATGGGATTGTTCCTATATCAGAAATTTTGAGATTTTTTCAATATATATATATATATATTTGGTAGTGAGTGTACTTCCGAATACTGTGTGTCTACTTAAATATATTCGGAAGCCAAAAAATTCATTAAACTACCGATTATTACCAGTTTGTATCCAGGAAGATATGACCAACAATATTCGGCCGATAACCATAAAATATTTCTCCCGAATACTGTCGGTGTTCTTGAGAAATGAAGAACACGACTACATTCGGAAGTAAAGGAGCATGAATATCGCCCGAATCTGGATAAATAACTGAAAACCCTAGAATTATTTTTTCTCGATTCGTCGAATTAAAGCGAAATAAACCCCAAAAATGATAGATTCTTACCTAATTGGGGCCATTTGACTTTGGAGTGGAATTTTTTTTTTCTTCCACAATCGGAAGATAATATGAAACTGGAAGAAGAAGAGTTGAAATGAGTAGAATTGTTTTTGATTTGGTTTTTATACAGTTTTACCATAAGGGCATTTATGTAACTTCAATATCATATAGGGTATCCCTTAACTAGGGTCTTTAGCTGGGTATAAATTGATAGCCCCTAAATCCTTTGGGGTGGCCCCTAAATCCTTTGGGGTGGCCCCTAAAAAAGCCAGGATATTTAATTCATGTAATGAAAGCGATACACTTTTGAGTTAAAAAGGTCACATCTTCGTGAACTTCACAACTTTTACACAAAAAGGCCTTCTTATATGTAATTTTTGGAAAAGCCTCTCTCGCCAACCAATTTTTCTTATTATATACGCTTGTTTACTTTAAAATTTTATTCTTTTCTCTATCGCATGCTCTTTCCGTCCCATTATTAGTTGACCTAATAGTTCAATTTAGGAATGATTTATCTCTCAAACTATGTCACGGATATTCATTTATTTTATATCTTTAAAAAGCATTTTAAACACCTACATGATGAATATAAACGTGAGTATCAAATGATATAAAATCAACTATTAATTAGGCAAAATCAAAAACTAAATAGGTCAGCTAACAGTAGGACGGAGGGAGTATATTACATAAGCAAATCACATGCCAACTAAATAAAAGACTCAAGTCAAAAAGAAATTAGTGCAGCATGTGACCACAAAGCCGACAATATTAACCAGCCCCACCCTGATAAGAATCTTGGGTTCGTCCCCGCGATAAAGTGGTAATAATGCCCCACTCTGGTAAGAATCTTGGGTTAGTCCCGGCAGTGATGTGGTAAAAGTGATTAGAAATACCGAAGGACCAAAGATAATAAAGATCATTATTATAATTACAGGTATTCTCAATGGAATATTTTATTCTATGTTTTTTTTATACATATTTTTATGCTAACCTAACCTATGCTTTAAGCTTGATTTGATCGGCTTCGTTCGCAGAAATTTTCCTTTAAAGTTACAACGATTATACGATTACGCCTAAAATAAACGAGGAAAATCTAGCATGGTAAAGGGATCTGACAAACAAGTGGAAAACCCTCTAGCATTATGATTATAAATGAGCAGAAGTATGGGTTCTGTTTTATTTTTTATCGGATTATTCCTATATGAGTTAAAATTATGTTATGAATCCACTTTTTTCCAATTATCTGAGTTTCAGTTATTTGCAAGTATTTGTTGCGTATTTCTACGTGTTATGTCCGTGGAATGTTAAATCTGTTGGGTTTTTTTATTTTAATTGGAAAGAAGATACATTAAGATTTACATAAGAAGAGTATATCACGATATCTCCAAATTCGTGAGTGGAGACACGATCCACTAACCTCTTACTTGAGAATTAAGCTCTTGATAAACTGAGCTGATCCCTAGTGGTTAATCTATCGGTTTACTAATGGCTAGAACTTTGTAAATGCAAAAAATTGCATTGCATGCTGACTTTTGACTTAACTAAGCCGAAAAACAACTTTGTAACATGTATATACTTAGTTTTTGTTTTGTTTTCTTGGGCACTACACTCTACTTGTGTGTACACACAAGATTTTTTTGTTTTTTTAATTTCTTTTTTTGTTTTGGTCATAGACTTGAAAAGTTTCAATTCCCCAACCGCGAAAATGTCCATCTCGTGTTGTAGATCATATGGATCTAGTCTTGCAAGATTGCTACTCGGGGTCAGCAAAATTGATTAGGGATGTACCATAGTCTAAATAAGACAAAAGAGCACCAAAGATTTCAGTGATTCACCACCTAGTAAGTTGGTAACTCCACTGTAACAAAGATGCCTACGTGCATGGCACATTTTTGCAAGTTTTTTTTCTTCTTTATTTTAAGGGTCAAAGAGAAATTTCACTGATAAAAGGTACTTGAAGGGTATCTTAACCAGTGATTACAACCGAACAAAAAAGGGGAATCGAAAAGGGATTCGGATACTCAAGTTAAAAATACAAAAAATTTCGGAGGCCGACATAATGAATCCCATAAATAAATCATTATGTTTTCTGTAAGACCTAACATCTTTGTATTCGATTTGGCCCAAAAGCACGCTTGTAATTTGATATCTCTAATGATGCTTGCCAAAGTTTTCTTTTTGTTTTCGAGTGTTCTTGCATTTCGCTCTTTCCAAATATACCACCATATAGCAATCAGAATGTTATTCCATATTCGACTAAGTCTTTCATTTTCCCGATTAAACTCCCAAGACTTCATATATATAACATTGGGGTCGTATAACCATTTAGAGTGGAACCCTTCGACAAAGTAATCCTATATTCTCCGGATTCTCCAACAACCATAAAACAAGTGCAAATTAAACTCATCGTCTTCCTCACAGAAACGACAACTCTTATAGACATCCATACCTCTTCTTAAAAGTTTATCCACTGTCAATACCCGATCATGAGAGAGAGCCAAATAAATAAATTATTTTGTAAGGGTAGTCATTGCTCCAAACAACATTGATTGGATAATCCGGCTCATCTTGATCGTTGTTGTCTTTTAATTCCGTCCTTAACTGTATATTGACCATGATCACTACCAACCCAAATTCGGGTATCCGTAACCCCTTCTTGAATAGAGATGGAAGAAAGAAAATTTGATATAGATAACACTTCACTTGTAATGGTTTGAAAGTATCTTTTCCTAGACATAAACGCCCACCTTGCACCACCTTCCCTAACTTCATACATACTATCCACCATAAACTCTTCCATCCTTTAAGCTTCGTAAGACAAAAGAAACATATCACATAATCTTTCTTCACCAAGCCAAGAATCTTCCCAAAAATTAGTTTCTTTACCCGCTCCAATCTTGAATCCAATATTTTTGTTAATCTTCAAGCTCTTTATGAATATTAAACCACAACCTACCATCTTTCGATCCTTTGGGCTGGTGAGTTTCCCAACCGATAAATGTTTCCCCAAAATTTTCAACTATGATCTTCCTCCACAACGCATATTTCTCTACGCCAAAGCGCCACCACCATTTATTTAGCAAAGCCGAGTTCACTTGCTTAGTTCTTCTTATACCAAGACCACCTTTTTTCTTTTGGTTTTGAAGACAATTTCCAATCAATATTATGAATTCTTTTCTTACTGTGATCATCTCATAATAAATTTCTCACAACTTTATCAATTTTCTTAGTTATGGATCAAGGAGCAAGAAAAATAGAGAGATAACAAATGGGTGGGCTAGTTAAAACGCTTTTGATGAGAGTTAAGTTACCTCCTATTGCTATTGTTTTTCCATTCCAAGAAGTATCTCTTATTCCACAAATTTCAAGTGTTTTTTCCCATTTTCGAGTGCCTCCTACCTTGTCTCCCAAAGTTAGACCAAGATATATGCTAGGAAAACTCGCATAGGATTGCATCCTAGCATGTTAGCATAATTTTGAAATTCGACCCCGACCCCAAATAAGATGCTTTTAGAGAAATTTATCTTCAAACCCGAAGTTAACTCGAAACAAAGAAGACGTTAACGAAGGGCATCGACTTGTTCTCTCTTAGCATCAAGAAAAATGCTAGTATCATCGGTAAATTCAAGTGATTTATTTTTGTTCCCCCTCCTTGACCGAAAATCCCAATATTTGATCAAGTTCTTGTGCTTTTCTCAACTACGACTTATGACTTCACCAACAACAGTGAAAACAAAAGGAGAAAGAATTCCCTTTTCACTATCAAGGTAGCGGAAAGACGATCCATTAACAAGAACCGAAAACTTTGAGAATGTTAAACAATTTCTAATCCAAGCCCTCCAAACATTTTTGCAAGACTATGATGCGATCTTGGTCAAGATTGGACTAAATAAAGGTCCCCAACTTACAATTTGAAGCAGAAGAATAATCAACATCAAAATCATAATCAGATTCATCTTTTTGGAGGAATGAGATAGGTCACGGATTCGGCTCGATGTAAGAAAATTTATCTGGGATGACGGGTATGCATTGATTTCACTTAATATCTGTAGTTTTCTTCCTTTTTTTGATTGTTTTTTTTTCTTCTAAGGAACACTTACACTTGGTTCATATTTACTTATTTGCATCCAAGGATTGAAGATTCATCCTGAGTGGGGACCTGGTGGCAAGAGGAGTAATTTGGCAAACAACTTCACCCATTTGCATATTCACATTCACATCTTCTATCCATGATTTTGTCGTACTATATATATGTTGTGATAATGGAACCTGGCATTCAAGAACTTACAGGGGTTAGTCAGTTGAGATTTATGAAGAAATTAAAAGAATTTTAGAGACTTTTGAAATCTCTTGTTAGTCAATAGAGAGTTTTTGAAAATCTCAAGAAATCTGATCTGTTATTGGATCGTGACTTTCTTAAAGTCTTCAAAATTCTTTGTTATTGGATTTGGAATTTGTAATCATTGATTTAAGGTTTTGAGAGACTTGTCGAGAATTTTATCACAAAATATACCATAAGAGGCTAAACAAAAAATCTCTCCAAAATAGGTGATATATTGACATGCTTTTTTCTTTAAGGATTAAATATCAAAAAATTAAAAATAATAACCATAATTAATTAAAAAAATGGTATCTTCTAGAACGAAATAAGTTCACTAGGGATTCAAATCCATTATATTTGTCTCATTTGATTTTTTTTTATTGGTAAATTGGTTACAATTTCTATTATGCATGCGTGGACTAATACATTTCTATTGAATTATTCATATATTCATTTTGTAAAAAAACAAATATACTACTTGTTTTACATGTGTAAGGTGAAATTCATGTATGTTTTTTTTTTGTCTCTGTAAATCACCATAATCCTAGAAAATCATTCGGAGAGTCTCCCAGAATCTCTAAACTCATAGAGAGTCATCCAAAATGATTTGCATAAAAAATCTCTCAATGTCTATACTAATCCCAATTGACTAACCTCATATTAGGAAGTTCCAATGACGGGCACGAATGTTTAAAAATATAGAATGGGTGTTCCTTAATGCTAGGTGCCTATAGTACCCCCTTGTTTTATGGAATTTTACGAATTGGCTTCCAATATATTGATAGAAAACACAATTTATTTGAATTGTTAGATCGAGTTCTGGGCTTACCTTAAAAAAAGAATTTTCGTAGATTTTGATTTTCAGTACATGTTAGGATTTGTTTGGTCAAAATTTTGGATACTTTGATCTTCGATGTGCATCAATAATCTATGGTAAACGTCCTAACCCATTACTACATACCAAGTCTGTTGGTATCGATTATTATTTTTGTTTGGATTTGGCACATAATAGCTGAGGTAAAATGTTTTTATGTGTGTTGTTGTGTGTATAAAGCCACGACATATCTAGAAGTTGGAAATAATAAATTGCTTATTAAAGTCTAACCATATTTCCGGTATGTAACCATTTAAACTAGCTATATCATTCTAGTGAATTTACGCAATCCAAGTAAGATTTAGGTACGGATTGCCACTTAAACTTGTAGTAAGGAATATAATAGAGAGACCAACTTCTATGTTGTATATAAATTTTCAAGTTAAACCATCCCTTTTAGGGTGTTCTATATTACTAGAACTTCGTTAAATTAATCTGTGATAGATTAATGACTTCTTTCAAATTATATTTTAGCCAGTACCAACTTGGGAAAGTGTATTAAATTGATGACCCGCTAAATCTATATAAAATAATAAAAAGAAAGTCTAAACTACCAATAATCAGTGTGATACATTATGATTCCTAATTAAAATAGGAATCCAAATTCGTTTGTTTCTTGTTCATATTTACATCACATCAGTTATGCTTTAGTTTCGTTATTCTTATTGTTTTAATGGTAACATAAAAATATGTATATTTATCATACATATAATGTGCTATATGTTATCAAATATTGTGTTATAAAATAGTTTGAAAAGAAACTAAAATCTCTAAATATTTTTTATTATAGAAAAGTGATCTACACACTTATCTTTAAAACTTAAGTTAGACATATTTCAACATGTTAATAAATCATTAATTGATCGATAAATTAATACTTCACTACACTGATAGAATCCATCTGTCCAAACTCTATTAATTTATCGAAGTTTTACTGTATATTAGGTACTTCTACAAATGGACGCAAATACAATCTGATGTCCTTTTATTTGGACTATAACTCTTAACAACCATTCAGTTTTCTCTGGTTCAATGTTCTGTATGACTTTTCAGTTTCCAACTATCTCTAGACTCAGGTTAATAAGACAGTAAAGCAATGTGATGTTCTTATATTGCGACGTATGCACCAAAGAAAATTACTAGATGGTTTGAACACCAGTGCAATGTGATGTCCTTAGGGGTTATTATGACTTGTAGATACAAAATGTTCTTATTCATATGCGGAATATGTATACTCGTGGTTCTGAATATGTATATTTTGCTGAACGTAGAGTTGTACATTTTAACATAACATGATTGCACTCTATGGAGTGTAACAAGCTCTTCTACCTTTATTGAATTGCACATTGTTCATCTAACTTTTGTGTTTGATTGCAGGTGCATTTTGTTCTATTTGAGGATAATGTTGTTGATGCTTGTTTGAAGACGATGAAAGGATTACTTTAGTTTGTTGATCACGCCCAACAGTTGATGTAAGTTAACAGAGTAGTAGAAAGTTAGCAGTAGTAGTAAGTTGATATATATAGTTGTAGTAGTGTTACGCACCGTGTGGTTGATCAGTTTGATTATATGTGGAGAAAACAAAGTGATAGTATACTGGTAGTGTTCTTATTTTGTCAAAGGTTAACTAGTAGTAAACTAATAAACAGAGTAAAATGTTGTGTGGTTTAGAGAAGACGAAATCATTTTTATGTAATATTATATTTATATCTATAGATATTTTTTGTGTTATTTTAAAATTTGAACTCTCAGTCACTTGGAGCTGACAAAATTCAAAAACCAAAAAACTATTTGCCTCGGTTTCAGTTCTAGGTTTAGCAAATAAACGCATGATTTTTTGAAGTCTATGATTCGTTACTTTGTATCATATGATTTAGCTGTTTCAATTGGCTAAGATCCTTGGAAGCTCTCCCGTGGTCTTTTTTCCATTCTTGTGAGGATCTTTCCATGGTGTAATTACTCGTTTACTTTGTATCTTATAGTCAAAAAACTTTCTAATGATTTTTCTTATTGTATTTATAAAAACAGTCAAAATCATATTTTTGTGTCTCGCGTTCTATTTTTTCTTTTTATTTTCTTGATATTTAGATTTTGTGTCCCGGATAAATGAATATACAAAATTCCATACTTGATCGGTTGTAAAGGCATTTATTACATCGATAAAACCAATGTCAAGAAGTTGGATCGGTGTTGACTCTAACCTTATTAGTTGTTGTTCATGATTTGGTACATCATTTTCATTCTGTAATAGTATATGCATGACTTTAATTACATAGATCAAGATATATTAATAATAAAATAGTACAATCAATAATTACAAATACAACATGTAATTAAATAATAAGTCAAAATATTTGTAGAATTACCCCATTATAAGAAATCAAAGTAATACTGGAATTGTTCGTACTAACATGATCTTTTAGTAAGTCTCCAATTGATTTTTCTAGGGTTTCAAATCCTGGCTTGATTGGGGTATACCCAAATTAATTGGGGTATACCCAATAAGACAAAATCTGGTCATCATGAAGTAAAACCAAGCTACCCCTTAACCTTGTATTTTCTAAATGGCTAATATGCCCTTGTTTAATTAACATTAAAAATTCTTTTAGGTTAATTAATTGAGTTTAGATTGATTGAATAGATTAAACTTAGGAATTGAAGTTATGAAATTTTGTTTTTGATTGAACTTTTGTGGGATGATTTTTTATGAGATTTTTTTTTTTTTTGAGAATATCTCTTGCAACGAAAATGAAGTACACAACCGAAACACTTCTAAAAGGTGATTGCAAATCTGTTGTATGAAATCATACTCAAAATCAAAGAAAAAATCCACACTTTCAGTTCTGAAAGTATGAAAAGTAGGCAAGGTCGACTAATGAAGATCATGCCGACCATAGTAGGCCGGCAAGGTCGACGATTGAAGAAAGTGCCGACTTAGTACGGCCGGCAAGGTATACGAATGAAGAATATGCCGGATGTAATATTTTTGACACACAGGAGATTGTTATAAATGCGTAGGTAGTCGGCATGGTATTGATTTATTACCCTGTCGGCTTTATATGGTCGACATTTATTAACTTTCTTACCTTTCCGGCTGGAATTTATTCGGCACTATAGTAATCTTATAACCTTGCCGACTTTTGTTATCCCCCCAAAAAAACTGAATTCTAATAGATGCAATTCACTTTATTCATGCAATTTTGGTTACTACATTGATTGAAACATAAAATACAACTCCTTGTCGACGGAAAAACAAATGCACTTAGCATGTGCATCAAGCCTTTGAACCCCTAGGTGATCCTAGTGGACGAGTTATAGTTTCGTGAGGGTTTACATAGAGGTATACCCGCAAAATCTATAAAAAAACTTCTAAAGCCATCAATCTTCCTCCTCCGAAGAAGACGATACAACATCCAAGTAGTCCGGGTTATCCTACGGGATTCTTTTTGCCAAGAAGTGATAGCTTGCATCGAAAGCGAATGCTTCCACCTTTTCCTCCAAGTAGCGCGCTTTAACGACTTCGTGCTAAAAAACACAAAAACAAACTTATATTTGTTAGTGGTGTTTCATTGGAAGATAAAACAACATGGGTTACGTAAAACAAACCACAAAAATACTCACAAATTGTGCAATGGACAAGGTGAAGGGGCGGGTGTTAAAAATCTGAGGTTGGAGAGCTAAAAAAAGAAAGTATCGCGTTTTCGATGACTTGGTGCCTAGCGTGCACTTGTTGAACACTTATTGCGTTAGGATTCCCAAAATCTTGGCTAAATTTGTTGTGTATCTTAGCCTAAAAGGTTGTGGAATCCACCCTTTCGGAGGATTGACGTCTAAGTCGTTTTTCCGCATACCAAGCTTTGGTGATTGCCAAATCTTCATTAGAATCAAATGAAGCCATTGTTATATGTAGAGATCTATTGGGTGAGTTAGATGGAGTGTATAATGATATGAGCTTTGGAGAGTATATGCAAATAGTTGTGTGTTATTTTATGGAGATAAGTAGTGTATTTAGAGGATGGTGCTCAAATTTGGTCGTTATAATTTATAAGTACAAGTCAATCAATGCAATTTTACATGCAAAAATTTGAAATTTAAAACCGTCAGAAATGTTTTATTTCCCCAGTATGCCGACTAAGATCGGCCGGCATTGTCGGAATTTTGTTACCATGCCGACCTTATGATGATTTTAGGCATCAGGAGATCAGTTTCTTCTGTGTATCCGTAGGAACTGTATTTGTTCACTAGCATGTCGGCTTTGGTATGGCCGACAGGGTAGTAAATTTATAACCATGCCGACCTTTGATGATTTTAGACATCAGGAGATCAGTTTCTTCTGTGTATCCGTCGGAACTGTATTTGGTCACTAGCAAGCCGGCTTTGGTATGGCCGGCAGGGTAGGAAATTTATAACCATGTCGACCTTTGATGATTTTAGGCATCAGGAGAACATGCAATTTTTTGTTTAACCGTCGGAACGGTATTTGGTCATTACAGTGTCGGCCACTATGTGGTCGGTAAGGAACATAATTTATAACCATGCCGGGCTTATGATGATTTTAGGCATCAGCAGAAGGTTTTTTCTGCAACAAATAGTCGGAAGGGTCGATAAGACAAAACCATGTCGGTTGTATAACAGCCGTCTTGGTATTGATCTGATTACCTTGCCGACCCTGGTATTCAAGCATTTTCTGATGTCAGGGCCGTCAGACTGACATTTCAAAACCTTGCCGTCCCTGGTGTGGTCGGCACTGTAACTCAAAAAATAAAATGCCGACATATGTATTGAAACTTTACATAGCTAAAAAAACCATTCATTCAACAACTAGAAATTCAACATTTTTTGTCCGAAATACGAAAACATGTCCCATAAACCTTAAAAGAAAAACATTTGTCCAACCATTAACCAGAAATAAACTAGAGACTGCATTCATTCACCACCACGACCACGACCCCGTTTAGGAGCACCACCACTACGACTACCTTCACCACCACGACCACTACGAGCCCTCTTTTTGTCAGCATTGATCTTAGCTTGTGTTTCCCTCATGACTTTTTCTTCCCTCTTTACTTCAGCATCAGATTGCTTGAACAGTTCATGGGCATCCTCATTGTCAATATTGCAAGCATAGTCAATGTGCTTGCTTTGCTCTTCAATCGACAAAGGATCTCCTATGTCTTTCCGCAACACAACACCTTCACAAAGGTCTTCAACAAACAATTAATAGAATGATTCGATAATGTAATCTTAAAACAGTAAGAGCAACTCTAGATTACTTACAAAGAACTTAAGACTTATTGTTGGGTCTTTCGATGCCATCTTCTTCTTCTTACGAGCCAATTCTTCAGAAGTCATTTCCCTAATCACAGTAGGACGAGCCCAACCCAAGTACCAAGCCATGTATCTCTTACTAGCTTCATTACCGGTGGTCACCTCGTCCAAAAGACTCACATCGATGTTACGGGCACGTCTATCGTCCCAATGTTCTAGAGCTGTCGGTGGAGCGTAAGCGACGTTAATAGTTTTTTGGGACGTGGAGCAGTCATCCTTTAACAAAGTAAAAAACGTCTTTTGTTCATCGAAATAAGGTTCTTCTTGGACGTAACCCAATTGTCGCATTATATGATGTGATCGTACATTGAATATCCAGATGAGCAAAACAAGGGTCCTTAGTATAATGCAACTTCATCTCTCGTTTGGATTAAACCTTTATTTCGATACGGATCAAATATCACATCATCCGAAGTCAATTTGTCGATGGCGATTCGGAGTTCGGTAAGATTTTGCGGCATGTCCTTATCCTGAGTACCCTTAAAACCGTACCTTTGCGCTATTGGCTTATCAACCGCAACATTCGCATCCACTTTGACGTAGGAGTTGGATTTTAACAAGGAAGGGAAGTGCTCATATATCCAAACCTATGCAAAAAAAAAGTTCAGTAAGAATCTTATCTTACGAGAATTTTTCAAATATAAATTATTTAGACAATAAAATTACCTGGAAGAGACATGTGTTTCCGTTAACTTGCGCAGTGAGTGCCCTAGAATACTTTGTCAATTCATTGTTCAAGAAGGAGACCATCGCAGTACCCCAAGAATACTCATGCACCTTATCTAAGGGATCCAATAGTTGCATATAAATGGCATCGACCAAGCTTCCTGAACTATCGGGGAAGATACATTTTCCCAGGACGTATAGCAAATAAGCTGACACAGTAGCATTGATTCGCACCAGGTTCACCCTTCCTTCCTTATCAAATATTTTCTTTGTCTCCCATAATGTGTCCCTCAACTTCTTCAGATTAAACTTCTTTCTTAGACGACCATCCTTCTTCTCAAGAATAGACTCCGTCTCAATCTGATTCCAACCGAACAATTTATGGCTGAATTCGCAAATATCCTTGAAATAAAACTTATTATTGAATCCCTCACTGACTGCTTTTCCATCAACCTTGAGGCTTAGAATTTGATGAGCATCATCGGGAGTTATCGCCATCTCACCGAATTGGAACAACATTGTATCAGTCTCTCCGTAGAATCTCTCACAGAATGCAGATACGGTAACTCTATCATGCTCAATATTCGAACTATCCACCGCAGGACACAACCCAGAGTTCTTTACAAGCACATGTACCTCCTCACATTCTAGATTAAGATCCCAAGTCTTAGTCACTGAACATGAAGCTTGGCGCCTCATGAGACGGGCGACATGCTTGTGATCCTAAATACCAAAAAAACAAAATCAAAAGAAATACAAACACTTGACGCAAATTTAATATAGTTACAAACTTGAATAAAGAACAAATACGGATTGAGATTACTTACGATAATATTATGGATCGTGCATGCCCATGAGTCTTTGTATCCAAAAAGAACATTTCCACCATCTCTTAGGGTCCCCCTTGGAAGCTCACCTTTTTTCAGTGTAATCATCAAGTGAGGGGGAGGCATGTGGGAATTAGCTGGTTTAGTGATCACCCTCTTTCTCTTTCCGGTTTCAGTTGAAGTTGAAGCTTCGGTTTGTTGAACAATAGATAGAGTTTGTTCTCCATCGCCTTCTTCTTCTTCTTCCACTGCCTCTTCAATAATTTTTTCTTCGATTTCCTTATCTTTATCTCCATTACCATCATCATCATCCTCACCTCCTCTAACATTAGGCATTTATTGATCACCATCATCATCATCATTGTTACCTCCTCCAGCAGCCGGAGTGCTTTCATCAACATCATCATCATCACCTTTTCTACCAGATGAAATTGATTGGTCTTCATCTGGAGTCTCGTCTGAATCACTGGGTTCCGATGGTGGTTCATTCGGTACACGGATCAAAAGCGTTCCCGGCACAACGTATGCCCCTCTATGTGTTGAAGTCAAGAGTTTTTCACCAACACGAGGAGGTCTTGAAGGACGACTAAGAGCTTTCAGAGCTGTCTTCTTTTCCTTTTGCAACCTGAACAAGAACGATTAAGAAAAAAATACATAAGTCGGCAGGGTCGACAAATATAACCTTGTCGGCTACACAAAAGTCGGAAGGGTCGACTAAATAATGCATGCCGGCTAAACAGCAGCCGACATGGTATTATTCACATAACATGTCGGCTAATAACAAATATGAACACAGTAGACACAAGGATTTTCCACAAAACCAGTCGGCAAGGTCCATTACCCAAACATTGCCGGTTTACAAACAGCCGACGTGGTTTTATCCAAATACCATTCCGACTTTTAAAATTCAAGGCATCAGGAGACACAAAAAAAATGAAATATAGCCGGCAAGGTAAAAATATATAACCAACCCGGCTTAAAAAAACTGACATTGGCAGGGTCATAGGTTGAATAACTTGCCGACCCTTCTAGTAACAGTTACAGATACTAAACAACCGACAAGTTCTTCTACCTAATAGCTTGCCGGCCAGCACTAAATATGAAATGTCGGCAAGATCGATAACATAATACCCTGCCGGACAAATAACTGCAAATTCACAAATTTGATTTTTCTGACCTAATTTTACATGCAAACATGAAATTGAAGTACTGGAGTGAGTTTAAGTAGGCCCTTACTTTCTTAATCGCACCATTTCTTCCATTTGAGAGGCTTCGATTTCTTCTTCTTCAACTGTTTTTTTCTTCACTTTCTTTTGAACCAAACTTGTAATTCCAGGGTTATACTCATTGGGTTCTCGATTAGCTTCTTTCACACGAGTTCCTTTCCCCCGTGGTGGATCCATTAATGAAGACTAATTGGAGTTTTCGAATCGACGATTTTAACAAATTAATCGACGAGTTTCGGTGGTGGGGGATGGAGGAGCCGGTAATGTGTTTGAGGAGGAGAAGAAGAAGAGAAGAAGATGAAATGAAGAGAATGAAAACTGATTTAGGGTAATTAGAATTATAATGGGAAAGGGTAATTTTGTAACTTACCCATTAGGAGTCCCCCTAAAACCCTTAAAAAGAGTCCCTTTAAAATTGGGCATACCTCAGTCAAGCCAGGTTATGGTGTAGACGAAAACTTGATGAATGTTCTTCCATTTTAATAACAAATATTAAATTATATAAACTTTATATCTAGTAAAAACTAGGGTTGTAAGGTTAGAAAATATTTTTTTTTAATAATTATAAACTCTCATTTTTTATTTTTGAAGCTATATATAAAAAACCTACAATTGGGGTATACCACCACAATTTGGGGATACTCAAAAAAAATAAATATATATGAAGTAATTTGGAAACCCCTTATCCACAAAAAAAATATGTTAATGACTATATTACTCTTGAGTATCCCCAAATGCCTTTTAATGTTGGTATCCCCAAATAACCAATTTTAAGTCACTGTGTTTAATCGGCATAAAAAAAGAAAATAATCACTCTGTTTAACCAAAAGCCTACACCGGATAAGACTGTCGGCATTGGATTCATGCACCAAACAATGCCGACAATGACAGCCGGTATTGCGTGCATATCGAAACCACTACCCACAGGAATGATGGACTATATGGAGATTTAAAAGAGAATTTGATTTGTTGGAGTTGTTAATCTCCCTTATAATCCTATAAGAATCAAAACTAGAAACTGTCAACAAATCTGATTTGTAAGGATGGACTATACTACTTAATTATTTTATTTGGAAAGATTCAGATGCAGCTTGATATTTGATTCCAGTATCTTCTTTATATTCATCACTTTTCTTCTTAAGTTCACGCGATCAATTTTAGAATTACAAATCTAATTTAGGAAAAAGTACAAAGGTTGGGATAAAATGGTGATTCACCTAGAAAATCACAGGACTCTAATAAAAAAAATTGTCTTTTTCTTTCTGTTTTACTTTTTTTTGCAATTGTCATCTTCCTTCGTCTCCATATCACTATCAACGTCAACTTTATTAGGCAATCACAAAACCCCTAAAAACTCTTTAACCATTTGATTTCTAAGTATTGTTTAATTTTTGTTTGGTATTTCAAGAGTACCAAAATGTATCTGTCGTATTTTCAAGTTTCAAAGTGTATATACCAAAAAAAGATCAAGTTAGAGAGTACAGATTATGGAAGAAATCAGTGGATAGCCATTGAAAATTTTAGATTGAAAGTTACGCTTAATTCAGAGAGAATGACATTTGTTTTTAGGTTCTTGTTTTTAGTTTTTATTAGGATGAAGGGCATTATCGGCGTTGCATCTCACAAGAAAACAACCCCTTAATCAAATTCCAGCTTATATAACCATGAGTATCCCCAAATTTATGAGAGTATTCCCCAATCGTGGGTTCTATATAAACTTCGATTAAAAAAACCAAAAAGAAAACCTAAAACACTTTTTATTGAGCCTTGAATAATAATAAAGAAAGTCAAACTTCGAATTTTAGTAAAAATTAGTTGACCAAAATCAAATGGACTATGACATATTTTTAAAAGAAGCTATAAGTTATTACATCATTTCATTGTCTCCGCTCGCAATAAAAATAAAAATTATACGAAAACTTATTAACGTTCTCATCTTCCCACCATTGCATCAAATATAAATGAGTTATGTATTGGTAGAAGCCGCGGATCGATACGGCACAAATAAGGTTCGTATCGGCAAAAACATACCGGACTGGTGGGACCAACAGAGACATTTAGGTCCAGTCCATGGAATTTACATTAGATCCCCACCAGGCACACTAAGTAGTAGTAATAATGAAGGTAAAGTCTTCTTCACTTTTTGTATTAAAAACAAACGGTCTTTGTTCTTCATATGCCAAGGCAAAGGTTTCTTTTGTATCGTAGCCTCACGTGCTACGACTCTATCCAAACACTAGCCTAGCCATGATATCAATTCCTGATTTTCCATTGGATGCTCCTCATCATGGTTTCCACTAACAGCAATGATAACGTACACACAATCTTCTTGAAAAAACATTCTAACCGTCTGAAATCTCAAATCCCCACCCTTCATCTTCATATTTTAATAAAATCACCTGCTTGATAGGGTGAACCATGGCATATAAAATCACCACCAACTAAGGCAGGAGACAAGACCTGACATGCGGGACTAAAAGCCTGACAGTGAGCCCCACAACCTGACATTAAATTCTGACTAATCGAGAATCTATTCAACACAACTCACTTTAGCGAGATACCACAAATGCCCCCAATCCAATCTCCCACTCTCTATTTCTCTTTCACACCCTCACTGAGTGAGTGATTGAGATTTCAGGGTTCAATTTTCCAATCCAATCCAGCCACAACAATGGGGGAAAACCACTGCAATTCCAAAGGATTTTCAAGGATAATGAAATCTTGTTTTCCAAATCCACAGCAAGAATCTCATCACCTGATCATCAAACCATCAATCAGAAACCGTTTACTAGAAGATGATCAGAAATCTTCATCATTCTTCATATCAGTACTTCCCGATGATTTGCTTCTAGAATGTTTATCAAGAGTACCAACATCATCACTCTCATCAGTTTCCCTTGTCTGTAGAAAATGGTTCGGAATATTGAACTCAACGTTATATTTCGATCTGCGGCGGAGTCTCGGTCATATCCGCCGGAAAATCTATGCGTTTAGCGTGACTGATTACGGTGTTTACGCTGCTAATCATTGTATTAGTAATGAAGAATCTGATGAGAGTCGAGGAGAAGGTGGTACCGATTCTTCTTCTTCTGGTGGTTGGAGTTTGGGTAGTCCGTTCAGTGCGGCCGGAATGTTAACTCAGGGTTCGTTTTCTCATTCGCGGGTGATTTCGGTTGGGAAAATGATTTATATTGTGAATAGAGATGTTACGCTGGGTTATGATGTGTGGATGGGTGTGATTACGGTGAAATCTCCGATGCTTTATCCGAGGAAGAAATTTGCAATGGCCAAGGTCAACGGGAAGATTTACATTTCCGGTGGAGCTGCACGGAATGAGGTGGTTGAGGAGTATGAGCCGGAGACGGATAGCTGGAGAGTGGTTTCGGAAGCGCCGAGGAGGAGGTATGGATGCATTGGAGCAGCTGTGGACGGAGTCTTCTATGTGATTGGCGGGTTGAAAATCGGCGGCGGCGGTGGTGGGAAGAGTGAGGCGATGACAAGAGGAGGGTGTTCGGAGGCGCATTTGTATGCGAGTTCCATGGATTTGTTTGATGTGCAGAGTAGGGTGTGGATGAGGAGCAGGACAGTGCCAGGGGGTGGATGTGTTGTGGCGGCATGTGCAGCTGGGGGTTATGTTTACATTTTGGCAAGTCATGCTGTTGAATTGTCTTTTTGGAGGTTTGATGGGAGAAGGAAACGAAATGGTGGTGGTGGTGGGTTTGGTGAGTGGTGTAGGATGAAAAGTCCGCCGTTGCCGGCACAAGTTAGATTGGATAGTAGTGTCAGGTTTAGCTGTGTTGGAATTGGTGGCGAGAATTATAGCGGTGGCAATGACAATAAGGTGGTGTTGGTTCAAGTTTTGGGATGTATTGATGATTTATTGAGGAGAAGTGGTAGGAGTTGTAGAGGGATGAAGGAAGGATTGGTTTTGGTTTATGATGGCAATGCGGAGGAGTGGTCAAGAGGTGTTGATTTGCCCGAAGTTATCCGCCGCGCTTCTTGTGTTTCCGTTGAGTGCTAATTTGCAGTAAATTGGATGGTATGTTCATTTACATTATCTGTGATTTCATTGGAAGGTTAAGTTATAAATATTATTTGCTGTCAACGACGAAAGGTTTCCTGCATTTGTCAATAATGGTGATTAAATTCAGTCATGGGTTTGACATGTTGCTTATTTGTGTATTGAGCATTTTAGCTTGCTTATGTAAAAAAGCTCAAAAACAGTACAGATCTTTGTTCAGGTTAGTTTCCTTGTATCGTTTCATTTAGTTCTTTGGCATGTCAATTGCTATAATTCATCATCAAATACCTGGATGATTATGGACCTGGACATGCCTCCGTTTCTATGGTTTTCTGAACATTCATATGTAGGATGTAGCATCATTACTAGATTCACTACATGAATATGGTTTCTCATATCTGAACACTGAATTCATACAACCGTCGACGTAGTTATTGATACTTTGTGTAAAGAAACATATTTTAGTATGATTGGTTGATATATTTAACTTATAAGATCCTTTGATATCAACCATTCATTTCTAATTTTTGAAAGCGTTCTCTTCAGTTTTCATATTGAATACTAAAATTAAAATCGTCATGTTTCCATCTCTCGCTATCTCAGTCATTATTCAGCTGTACTGTAGGGATAGTGTGCAGTAAAGAAGTTCAACAAACCTTTGTTTCTGTTTTTAAAATGAGATGGGTTGAGCTATTCGAGTCTCCACATTTCCAAGTACCTGTTGTTATCTTAA
Source organism: Papaver somniferum (assembly GCF_003573695.1). Taxonomy (NCBI): domain Eukaryota; kingdom Viridiplantae; phylum Streptophyta; class Magnoliopsida; order Ranunculales; family Papaveraceae; genus Papaver; species Papaver somniferum. The sequence goes on from NW_020632152.1 coordinate 2,773,755, forward strand.
ATGGATATTTGCTTTCAAACATCCAATAAACCAGAAATTAGCCGAAAAATCTTCTTTGATTTTTCTCTAGAGAATGTCGCCTCCTGTATAAAGAGCACACCACTGTGTACAAATTCAGTTTTTTAGAACTTCAGGTCCAAAATCATTAGAGCTTGAAATATCTAATCAACTGTTCTGTAGCTATCAGTTAAATCAATCGGTTCTTATGCACATTATTCACATGCCGTAACTCAATTTTGCAACTCCATGTTTCTTGTTTTATTGTTTCTGTTATATTCTGGATTCTGGCTTACAATTTGGCAAAGTTTGTCCCGTAGTAAATTATTCGTTCGACTCAATACTAACACTTCATGTGGTATGGTATATCTGATTTTCAGAATGAACCTGGAACTAACTCGAGCAACCAGTTTAGAGTACATCTGCAGCAAGTCATCTCCCAGAAAACATGGCGTGAATTGTTGCATTTTCATGACAGAACAGATGAAGTTACAAGAGCTAAAAGGCACTGTAACGCAAGATGGAATGAGAACAGCAGGGGTTATATCGAAATTAGAATGAACATTTCTTAGAATCTCGTTGTTAGATTGTTATTGAATATCTTCTTAATTTTAGTATGTTGTTAGAATCTGCTACAATTTTCAAATGTTATTAGGCATTTCATAAGTCTTGTATCACATGGTTCTCTAGAATAATGAAAGAAGTGAATTTTTGGATTTCCGGATTTTTCGTCATCAACGGTATATCAACAGCGGAGCCTGAGCGATTTTCCATCTGTACATTTTTTTTAGGCCCAGCCAAGCTGCAGGCTCCCTGGACTCAACAAAAATGCACTGTTTTTTATACTTTTCATTCATAGGTGATGATGATTCAGACTTGAGAGGAGGGTACAAAAAGTAAAGAAAGGCATGCTACAAGTTTGTGCCCTGTAAGAGCAAGTCGGCTCAGGGGCAAATTGAATCAGCGCGGGTTAGCGAAATTACTTGGCAAACCAGCAAATATGAGGACCTACAAAGTGTTCTATAGCGGCGTGCAAATTTCCTCTTTGTTTTGAATTTTGTCCTGGAGTCTTCTTTTTCAGTTTTTCATCCGCCACCACTACCATGAGCTATACTTTCCTCAAATCCCCCATTACCTCATGGTCGATCTTCTTATGAATCTGTAAGTTGTCTACTCTACCCAATTTTGTGGTTTCATTCTGTAATTTTCACTCTAGGTGGGTATTTGGAGTGACATTCTGGACGGTTTAATTTGACGACTCTACTTGAAGGTCTATAATGACTGTCTTAGTTTCAATTCCTGTAAGACAATTCAGGTCTCAGAACTTCGGTTTAGTTGTTGCAAAATTTCAGATTAGGCAAAACTAAAGGCTCAGTTGTAAACAATATCTATTGGGCTTCCATCAGCCTTCAAATAAAATCTGGAGTCCTGACGCTGGCTACAAAGGCCATGTTGATACCAAAAAAACAATATCTACACAAAGATGAGATTACTGGTACAAAAATGAAGAATATATATATATATATATATATGTCACTTGCTCGCTGGTGGTGACTTGGTGTATTTAGCTCAACATATTTCTTCATTTGAGCTCCTGGCTTCTTTCCTGAACTACCCTGCATTATTTAGCCAGATAGAGATTTGTCGTTGGAATCGGTGGCGACACAACTTATTCTCGACCCTTCATCTCCTAGTTTACCTCACATTCAGGCCTGGTAACAAAAAGTCAGATATAGATGAGTCAGACCGATTCGATTGAGTCAGATCAAACTGAGTCGCAAACATCCTTGTAGACTAATCACGACTCGTAATATATGGTGCTTGTTCATCTCTGGATGATGTTCTTGTGAAGTGTATGGTTCACAGAAATAAACATCCCACAGCGAGCTCAGAGCTATACCTTCAACAGTCATATTTCCTGAGGTTTATGATTCAATCCCATGACGAATAGATACACATAATGAATATGAATATATTGTATTTAGACAAGAAAAAGACATGATGGATGACCATGTTTTAAGATTTCTGATACACAAACAAGCTCTAAAATTAATTTTTCAGTAAGTTTTTGAACGAGGTCAGGGTTTAGAACTAGAAGCAATCAAAATTGGTATTATATTACCGTACAGTGTGATGCAATGAAAGTAAAACCAATCAAAACTTTCTTGTTTCCAGAGGGAATAAAACCTGGCAGGAACTGCTCACGGGTGTGTAGTTGTTTGAGAGTTAAGCTGAACCCAAGCGAATTCCTCCTTATAGGCAACACTTGTTTCACAAGAATCTACACATGTGTACACAGCTATCGTTGCCCAATCAAGTGAGTCCACATCGTTCTTCACACCAAAGAAATACAGCAGCTGTGGCAAAATCTGTACACAAAAGCCACAAATGACATTAAAACTACATACAGACCATATTTGGAGACCAGTAAGGAGACAAAACGATAAATGCGTAACGCAGAAAATGCGCATAACAGAGGGAGGAAAGGAAGGAGACTACGATTAACTAGTAAAGTTAGTGAACCTGTCCTCTAGATTGTGTAAATGCCAATACAAGAGGAAAAAATGGCAACTGTAGACTATATAAAGCTGTTGAGTTTTCTACCTGCATCTCAAAACATAGAGGGCCATCACAGTAGTTGCATTTTGGAATATCAGCTTTAGAAGGACGTCCACTTGCCATGGGCCAAAGTGGTTTTGCCTTCGAGTCTTGAGTATACCTGTTGTCATGATAATACCAACCATGTTTCTTTGTGGTACTTATATGCCTTTATATAAGAAAAAATCGAAGACAAGAAGATGGGATGTAGGCATTATTTTGTGCTTAAAAACAAACCTTAATACTTGCTCGGGTGCTTTACCAACGCACACTTGAAAAGAAGTCCAACTTCTTCTATCATCATCGCCCTGTTCACCAGATCCAATGAAGTTTTTAAGTGTTACAAAAAATAGAAACAGAGCTAAAATTTCCAAAAGAGTTCACATATTTTTTTACCTCAAAATCACCCATCATTGCTTCAACAGCTTCATCCTTTTTTTTAGGAAGGACCAATGAGCTTGAGTAATCGTTTTCAGATACCTCAGTATCGTATTCATATTCAGCCTCATCCTCATGAGAGATCTCGAACTCTGGCCAGAGGACATTGATAGCTACAACTGCTAAACCACCAAAATTCAAAGCAATCAATTTAAAGGAAACCTGATTCGAGCCAATTACAAGACACAACCTTGACCGCGGCGGTGTTGAGCTACCTGCTTAGTGAGAATCACCTGACAGGTCATAAATGCTAAACCACCACAATAGTTCACCTACTTTATGTCCTTGGTAATGAAACATCCCCAAGTTTTAGATCTCAGAAAATGTGAAGTACATATGTTTTCAAAAGTCTGATGGTTTAGGCAGGGGATGGCGTTGTGAGCAAACCCAAGGACGGATTTGTCACCTGTTGGTCATTTCAAGAAGTCCAACTTTCACCCCATTACATATCAGGCATGAATACAAGTGTAGATAGTGTGAAATGACATGTTTACCTCCTCTGTAAAACGCTTCATAAATGTGGTTGCATCCCATCATCTTAATAAACTACTACTAATTTTTCATTTGTAAATACCAACCTTGGTTTGAAGTGGTTTTCCCATTGCTGGTGCTAGACTCTGAAAATTGAGATGAGATATTTATCTGTTTACACGCCTGTTTATGCCCTGAACGCCAATGAACAGCCTACAACAGGAAAAACCAACAGAGTCTCTTTAGGATTGACTTAGAAGATTAGGTAAAAAACCTCATTAACCAAAATTACCTGGTGTTTTTCAGAACAATAGCGTGCATTCCGGCAACTACTGCATACCTTGTCTCCTTTCCATGTACCACACCAATTACAGAGTAGAGCTAACATGACCGATAATAAAAAGGCATGACATCATTAGATAGCAAGATAAGCTAATTCATATCCAATAACAACAGCTATTTTATCCTGCAAATTTGAGGGTGTACGCACATTATTTAGTTCATCGATTTTACGCTATAAAATAAGATAAAAGATACCTCCAACTCCAGGCGATCTGCTGGTCCTGTCTAATTTTGGAGGCTCACTTGAGTAATAAGCATTTGATCGGGGTAGCTGGCACCGAAGAACCTTCACACTACAAAAACACTTTCAGTGTTACAACAGTAAGAAACTTTAAAGCAAATGCTGAATCAAGAAAATGAAGTGTCCTCATAATAAGCACCTTCTGCACTGCTTTTCTGGTCGCCGTTTCCATTGCTGGTGTTGGTCTTGAAGAAGGCAGGTCATTGATGAACACATGAACACAAACAATGTTCGATGGAATGTCGACTCCTTTCCAGAGATCGGAGCATAAACCTAGTAATCAAGAATCACATGTCGATTAAAACATACAAGTTAATACTTGACTTTTCCTTTTTCTTCTACTCATGTTTTTATAAGTAATACCTGAAGCAAGAACCGTAGAGGATCTCCACAAATGCCACAAGTACGAGATTTTTCTGATGGTAAATCAACTGGGTCTAACCAAGCCTGTTTAAAGAAAGTGGATAAAGATAAACAATAATGAATAATCATAAATAAGAAGCTAAAATTCCACAAGTTCACAAAACATACAGGTGTTCCTCCAGCCTTGCTAGGAAAAAACTGAGGGAGAAGGGAACTAGGATTCTTCGGTTTCTCGACGAAACCTAGAGTAACAGGTACTTCTTCCTCGTCATCTTCTTCTTCTTCCTCTTCCTGGTCATAATCACCATCAGAATCTTGAAGAGAGATGGTGTTCTCCACTGAACACTGTAATACTTCAATCTCAGTTTCTTCACTAGTTATGGCCACCATCTACATCGACAAAAAAAAGAAGAAGACATATCTAGGTAACAAGGCCGAAAAAAGTAAATCCCTTTATTGCTACACAAACTTAAAGTGGATTCTCATTTATTGCAATCTATACCATAAACAAATTCATCTGGAATGGTATCCATAAGCAAATTCACGACATATCAAGTAAAGAAATATTTGTAAGCCGAAATATCTATCTTGGGATATTACTGGAAATACTATCAAACACACTTCATAAAAACCATGGTGCTGAACAAAACTCAAATCTATTTTATTAATCTGCCAAAAATAAAACGGCAGCTTCGACGGTTTCGTTTCAGTAGCCTCATTATGCAAAAGAACCAAACATTGCAACTGATTTAAATCAACAAGCTTCACTGGAATTAACCCCGGAACACTGTTGTTTCCAAGGTCTCAAAATCATCAACGAACACAATCACCAAGACCAGAAGAAAAAAACTTAATAAGATGACCCATAGTCTGTTTCACTTTATTAAGGAACTGCCAACCACGCGTATTAGAACCATATTTTCAAGAAATAATAAAGTGCCAAACCTCGAATCCAGACCCTCCAGTAGTTATTGCTCTGTAAACAAAACTATTGACCAGTTACTACTGAAGTCTCCATTCTCAGTTACTCGTTATTTTCAAACTTTGGAGTACTCCTAAAGCGAACATCTTTTAACTTCAATTATTATATTCAATATCTTCCTTAACTACTTGTCGTTTATAACGTATTTTCTCCCTCATGCACACACACTAATGTCATAAAGAACAAATCTAGAAGTTCAACACAGCAATTAAACAGACATAAATAATTCAGATCTCCAACAATTACATATATGCTTCATCCAGAGAGGCAATTAAAAGCAAGGGAGCCAAAAAGGGAAGTAAAATTGAAAACAGAACCATTAGTAACATGTAACATATTAAAACTTAGTCACACTCTATGTGCGACGCATTCATGCAGGACAGCTTATTTATTTTTTTCATTACTGCAATACGTAAACAAAGTAAATTAAGCTGACAACCTACTCTACTTAAGCTGTATGTAACAACAGTTATGAGTGTACATAATGCTGCTGATGATAATCCCTAATTCCCCATACATCCAACAATTGTCAACACAGAAAAGGCAACGAATCATGACAAATAGAACATCACTTACTCTCTGATTTTTCCTTAATTTGAACAATACAGAAACAGTGACCAATTTAGTTGTAACGATACTAAATAATCAATTACAGGCTCTTTAGTAGATAACTTGAGCATTATTTTCTCTTAGGCATTTCCATAAACACATAAGCCTCTGAATAATGTTCCTAAATCGTGGTGAACAACTTATCAGAGCTTATGCAATTCAACAAAATCTGCACAGTGAACTGAACAATGAAAACTTACATCGATTTGACAATTATTGGTTGAATCCGGCAGAAGATTTGCATGAAATTGTAATTCAAGCTCAGTATAGAATCGAAAGAAACACTGAAAGCTTCGATTCTCCCTTTAGGGCTTATCTCGAGTCTACCTGAGAGAGACAGAATGTAAGTATTGAAAGTCAACCTAATTTAGCGACTTTTCTGAAATTACTTAAAATATCACCTTTTGAAAGGAGCATATGACTTTAATGGAGGGTACTTTAGTAATAGGGGCGGAGGTTTATTTTTGTGGGAGTGTGGATCCATGTTCAAGGGTACTATGCCTAATAGCAGCTCAATGGAATGCCCCTTCTTAATGAAAAAGATCAGATATTTCCTACGATATCCGGGTAGCGATTGCTGAAATATCTGGCTATGTAGTACACAAAGATAATACAGGAATTCATATTTGGCTCAATTTAGTCTAATATACCCTAACCAGACCATCTACAGCAGCCAAAGCTATGCTATGTCAAATTTTCAAGTTCCAGATTTAGCATTTTGTAATGGCATATTCCACATATAACCTGACTAAATTTTAGAATGATTATTCTTCAAACTCTTTCTGATGTAAGTTGATAGCACCCACAAAACCACACTCACTCTCAGAGAAAACGTCCTGGTTTGTTCATATCAGTAACTAAGCGTGAAGAAAACCTAATCTACTTGGTCGATGAATGGCCAGTAAGATAAGAATGCCATACTAGGTTGAATCATTTTCATGGACAGGAAAGGTCTAAGTAAATGGCATCCAAGTCCTATAATCTAAACTAGATGACATTTAATATTAGAAGTTCGTATCAAACAGCATAAGCAATCATCAGCACACCCTTGGGGATAATGGTAAGTATCATGACTTTGCTCCTTATATATCAAGTTAGCATCTATTGGAGATGTTACAATATGGACCAAGGTGTTTTGCAGTGACAAGATTTAAGGATTCTGGAGCAACTAAATGGCAAGTTCGAAGAGAATGCTAGAGGGATGATCTTGGTGGAACACACTACGAAGAATTAATTGGACATAAACATTCTGTTTCACAGTGTAGGTTTTCATTTAATATCCTACGTTTTCTATACAAGAAGTTCCCATATTGCATCAATGTCCAGCTTCTGAAAGCATCATGGCGACTTAAGAAAACATCATATACAAATTACAATGCAAAAGTCATTTTCAATAAATTAACTTTAGACAAACTATAAACACGAATAAACTAGAACTCTAATATTAACAACTACACTCTATTACGAAGATTGTGCCAGTACTTGCACAGTTGCACATACTTCACTCTTAAGATGAATTCCAAAACACCATTGAGAGTACAGTGGCAATAGCTATGTTTCACAACCCTCTGTAAGAAGTAGAAAATTACACTGTTCTATTGTCTTTCTTTGCACCTGTTTTTTTATTTGTTAACATTGTGAGCATGGAGACTAATGGTCACAGATATTTGTCTATGTTTCCATCCATGGATAGATACCAACTAAGAAATATTCTAACTATACAAACAAATACCTGATATTATGCAGGGAAACTCCTAACAGGGCATATGAATAGATATCACAAGCACTAGTTTATAAGTTCAGTAAACTCTTATTTGTTAAGCCTCAACTCCTATAATCCCAGTGTCACTTCTACAAATTCAGTATAAGGTACACAATCCATCATTGATTAGATTAATACAAACTCCATGTTTATCACTAAAACAGTTTGGCCAAGTGGTCTTACGCCAGATTTAGGCTCTGGTCCGAAAGGGTGTGGGTTCAGATCCACAGCTTTCATTGCCCTTCCAATTCAATGTGTTGGCCTCCTTTAAATCTGTTTGGCCGCAACTTTCTAACATTTGATAAGTGTTTACTATAGCTCATATGCTCGATCTAATTTGTTCAGGATAAACTCCTAATTTTTTTTACTTATATTTCAATGTCAGTACAACAAATCAACTATCACACAGTGAAGGTGTTAAACCCTATATTCAGACTTCCAAATCACATTTCTAACTACCAAGTATGAGCCACATCACGTTAAGCTATGCCTAAGGCTTAAATATGTCACTCAAACAAGTAGAAGATAAGCAATGTGAAGCACAAACCTATCAAGCCAAGCCTAATTGCAATCTAATTAAGTTTACATTGAACAAAAATCTTTAACAAAATCCAACAGTAGACTCTTATTCTCTGTTTCCATAGTGCAATGAATTAATCATCTAATTAAGCTTCAAAGTAATTTCAGCAATAATTAAAAGCCATTTAACACAAAACCCACAACAAATAATAACAAATCTTACAAAAATGTCAAGCAATAATACCCAAAATTGATAAACATTCACTAAATATCAAACAATTATCAGGAAAAAAACGAAAGAAGAAGAAGAATACTGACCCGCTGGTGCTGTGAAAAGGGGTCGTGCTTAACAATGGAAGAAGAAGAAGAAGAATATCCACTGAAGTTGTTGAGGTAATCCAAAGCAATTTCCAGAACAATTTTGAAATTGTTGATAGAGATAATCTCAGCAAAGCTTATTAGGGTTTAGATTCTTGGGTTTTAACAGTTAAATGGGGTTTGACTCCAGAGAGCAGCTATTTCGTTGTGGAGGATTTTGGAAGGAAGGGGAATAGAAGAAACACAGATTTAACACAGGCTAGGGTTTAAACAAGCCCTGGTACTAGTGACGTGCCTTATTAACGGGCTCAGTTTAAAAGTCCAGCCCGTAAGACTCTGCCCTGGTACTAGTACGCCTGAGATGCCGATATTTGTCTCTGACCATGGTCAATAATAGATACAGCGGCGATCTAATGAACAAAATTAAACCTTTAAAGAATTGACTTGTTTTAATGCTTCTCATCCACACAGAAATACCCCAAATTTGTCCCAATCTCACATAAAACCAAATACTCGCCCCCTGCTTTCCCCATCCCATCTTCTTAGTGAAATCAACGGACGAGAGCAATGCCATCTAATGGGGGACAGATCTGGGGATAAATATGGGGGATAGATAGCACTTCCAACTCTGTTATATCCTGGCTCTCGCAAAATTTGCCTTGTACTCCCTCCGTCCCACCATTAAGTGACCTATTTGGTTTTTAATTTTGTCCCACCATCAAGTGACTTATATCACTAAATAAGGAGATATTTCTAAAATTATCCATTTAATTGATTATAAGAAATATGCATAATTTGATAGGCATGTTTATATTCGTTACGTAGGTGTTTTAAAGTGCTTTTCAATAGTATAAAGTTTGTGAACATCCATGGTGAAGTTTGAGAGATCAATCATTTCAAAATTTCATTAATTATTATATATAAGGGTATAATTGTAAAAAATGCTTAAAATTCTCTTTTCCCTTGCTTGCCTTAAAATTTGTGCAAACTTCAATTAGATCACTTAATGATGGGACAGAGGGAGTATTAGATTGTTTGTTTGCCTCGATACTAGCATTTCAAGTTACTCCGTCCGTCCTAAATTTTAGTCCGCTTTGACTAAGTCAAGATTTTAAGGAGACCGAAGGAGTATACAAAATTACCCTTACTAAATGATGCATTATTATTAAAATTAAAAATAAATATATGAAGCATGTAAGAAAAATACATGTTTGGTAATATTGTTATTTTTAGATATGTTATAAAAGAAGATAAAAATAAAAATATGTATGCATTAATTATAAGATGAATTGTTAAAAAATATTCCCTCCAACTGAGTTTAATTTCCCGCCGTGACACTTGAGAGACCAAAACCACTGGCGAGTTTAGAGGGAAAACAAAAAAAATTCATTTGAGGGAGAAAACTAATATAAAAGTGAAGATCTAGTTTATTTCCTTTTCGTATATACACTGGCCATGAAATTTTAGATTTGTCATAAAAAAATTTGATCCTCTCTTATGTATATGTATATCCCTGATAAATAGTTTTTGGTTAAAAATAGAATGAAGATAAATAGGATTGATATTAAAAAGATTTGTTTCCTATTATAAAGATTTCATTTAAGATTTTTTTAAATTGGTTATTTTAAAAATAGTTTTGTGAGTATAAAAATTAAGGGTATATTTGAGAGTTTGACTAAAAAATATGACTATAAACAGAAGCTGGACAGAATTTTAGGACAGACAAAAATAGAATAGAGGACAGAAATTTTAGGACAGAGGAAGTATATGTTATCTAATCTTGAGAACATGCCTGGAACAAATTCGAGCAACCAGTTTATAAAATGCACAAATCAACTCATCTCCCAGGACACATGGTGTGCTGTTGCATTTTATTAGTCCTAGTTTACAAATGCACAGCGTTATGAATCCCTGTTCTCCTAAATTAATATTAGTCCTAGTGTACAAATGCACATCGTTATGAATCCCTGTTCTCCTAAAACAATATTAGTCCTCGTTTACAAATGCAATGATATTTTCTTAAAATAGTGGGTTTTAGTTAAAGATATTAAAAAAAATGTCATTAAAGATATCATTAAATGAAAGATATTTTCTTAAATTAAGATCCCATCACAAAAAAAACTTATATATAAGGGGTCATTTTGGTTCCATGTATTGTAAAAGCAAGATACTTACGCAATGGAATATCCAAATGTTAGTCTTGTTGTTTTCTTGGTTCTAATCTTTTTTATTTCTATCATTGAAACACAATCCGTCCATGGAGAAAAGGGATAAATTTTTGATATGGGCGTTTTTTGATGGGAGTATGGGGGACAAATCAGGAATTGACATGTGTCTTTCGTATTTATTGATTCAACTATTTTTGTTTCCAAAAACATCAAGGATACAACATAACCAATTAAGATAACCAATATTTTCTCTAAAAATACACTTCTCTTATATTTTTGGAAACAAGATTCAATAAATATGAAAGACACATTTCAACTCCTGATTTGTCCCCCGTGCCCCCATCAAAAAAAAACCCCATCAAAAATTTACTCAAAAGCGTATCGGAAATACAAAAAGAGGATATTGACTCGAACGCCAACTAAAAATTCTAAACAAAAAACCAATCAAAACTATTATGGTGAGAGTTATGTTAATTTTTCTCATTTACTTTGGTTATTCTTGAACTTGTTTTTTGCTGATATATTTTATTATGATGTTTTCAGACCAAATTTGGAGACACCGTAGATTGTATAGACATTTATAAATAACCGGCGTTTGATCATCCATCGCTCAAAAATCATAAAATACAAATGGTTCCAAGTTCAGTTCCAGAAGAACCAGCTAATAAAAACAATTCGTCATCTATTTTTCGGAGTTCAAATCTTGATAACGGGTTCCTTATTGAAAGATGACCGGCGGGAACGGTACCTATCCGCAGGACAAAAAAAGAAGATTTAATTAATGCCCGAAAGATTCTACAGAAAACCACTCCAATCCATTCAAATGTTTACCCACTCTCGCCTATGGACCAACGTGTAAGTGTTCTACTTGATTCCTTTCATGCATAATCTTCCTTTCTATTTGTTAGGTTTTACTGATACACCCAATAGATCTTATAAAAAATAAGTAAAAGATATATATCTATGGATATAACCTCGTTTTAGTTTTTTCAAAAGTATTTTATATTCTGGGATTTCACTTTTTTCTTTTTTTTGTGGGACCCAGATGACCCATTTAAACCACTAACATGAAAAGTTCCTCGTAAAACACACAAAATCCGATCTTCTTAAGTAGGGATGTACTTGTCTTGGTTTGTCGTATGAATAATGTTATTCAGTATAAAACTGCTAAAAGAATCAGAATTGGAACCGTCGAGTTTTGGTTTATATTAAAAGATTGCTCCAAAAAAATAATAATAAATACCCATTCTTCTCTTTTTCAATATATCCTTTTTTCCTAAGAAGAAAAAAAAAGGTTAGCTCCCAAACCGCAACCGCAATTGGTTTCAAAATTAACTCATATGTTAACCCAATACTAAATTGCTCGGCAAAAACTCGAAGCAACCTCAAAAGATTCTAAATTAGTCCGAAGAGAAAATACTTTAACCTTACAATTTTGTTCAAATTCTCGAACTCAAGAATCATGGCACCAAAAACCACCAAACCGGTCCGATGGAAATTGACCATAATAAAAAAAACAATCACTAATAAGTTTGGTTTCTTAATTATGACTGTTTGATTATTGATTGATAAAATAGATTTTTACAAAGGAAATCTTTTTACGCATGTATTTTTATTATCTGTAGGTTGTCTCTATTGCAGAAATTAGCGATATGAAGGCATTTTTCGGAGCTACAACTAATATAAGTGCACACGAGCTTGAACTAAATAATAACCAGTTCAGCATTGCACAAATTTGGATAAAAAATGGTTCGGATGAAGAAATAAACAGTATTGAATTTGGTTGGATGGTAAGTCATCTGTTTATTGTATTCGATCCATTTATATATATTATCTTCTATTGCTTATATTTATTTTGCTCACTTTCAGGTATATGCTGCACTTTACGGTGATAGCCTCACTCGTACATTTGGTTATTGGACGGTAAATTTCGATATTATGGTCTTTTTTTTATTAAGTGTTGACTTAACTTACATGGTTTTCTTTTAGTAATGTACAAATATACACATGGTTTTTTTTTCAAGCAGCATGCATTTAGTTTTCATGACTTCAATTGTTTTGATGTACATCTTTTCTTTCTAATAAATTTCACTTAAAAAAAAAGCTAAAAAATTTTAATGATTGAATCCCGAATTCTTATGTACCGACCAAAAGGAATATGTATCCCACGGTAGCATAATTCTAAGATCGTTATATACAGATGTCAACGGATGGATATTCGTTACCTAATTTTCACATGCCGATTAAGAAAGTATATATCCTTAGTAGTGTGGTTTTTCTTATGATTTCACACCATTTTTTCTCTTTAAAATAACTTGACATACTTAATCATTCTAGTAATTAATTTCTTGAATCTTAAATAAAAGGCTGATGGTCACAAAAAAAATAGGTTGCTTCAATGTGCTTTGCTATGGGTTTGTTCAAGTTGACAGTGATATATCTCTTGGTGTAGATATAGGACCACTATCAATATATGGGAAACATGATTATTATTTGCCTTTTAAAGTTTATCGGGTAAGCCGGGAATTTTTTCATTTGGAAAGTTTGGTAAATAAATTTTGTGATATCTTAATTATGTGGTGTCCATAAAAATCCATATTTCTCATAATGTAATTAGTTTTATTGTATATACATATTAACATGATCCACAAACCGGTAATTGGTGGTTGATCACTACCCGTACTATAGGATACTGTCCACAGGAAATATTTACACATTTAGGAAACAATGCTTCAATTATGCGATATGGAGGGATAGCAGAGACAACACCTCAACCGCCAAGTCCGTTAATATGAAATGGATATTTACCTCAACTCCAAAATTATTTTAAAACAGCCTATATGGAGAAGATGAAGTACATTAACGAAAAAGGAGAAGTTGTTAACCTAAACCCATATGTAGTACTAAACAAACAAGATACATTATCAGATTGTTACAATATTTTATTTGCTGGTAATTTAGGATGGGACTGGGAGATAACAATGGCATACGGTGGACCTGGTGGTATGTGTCCCTAGACCATTAATGGGACCAAAATTATATTTAAGTTCGTAATTTGGTTGTATTTGAACAATCTTGGTTATTCTAAGTGTTTAATAAAGGTTTTTTCTAATTCCCATCCTCACTTTTTCTATTTCCAATCCCCTTCGCAGAATATAAAGCTAATCTACTTTTTAACTTTGATTCTTCTTGTTACCACCTAAAAAAGTCAATTGTATCCATAATTTAAGTTTAATTGAAAGTTCAAAATCACTGCACGAAATCAGGGGTTTTGTAACGCCCGGTTTTGTAAAGGATATTTTTTAAGTAACGTCATATCGACGTTGGAAACTTTGTAACGTTGGATAATCGTTGCAATAATTGGTATATGTTACAGAGTTGTGGGTAATTACCTTCCTATCCTTAACTTAAAATGCCAAGTTACATTATTACCCTCCATCACTACTATTAGCGCCTTTATTACTACTATCATCTCCCAATTTCATCTCACACTCAAGGGCTACCCAGATTTTGGATTTTTTATCCAACATTTTTTCCCCAATTATAACTCTTTATTTTTATTACCGAAAATCAGAAAACAAAATTAAAATCCGAAAACAAAATTAAAATCATCTGAAACTAGTTTTTCATTTAATATGTCTGGAAGTTGGGAGGTAGATAAACAACTTAATGTGTTGATATCAAAATGGTTGAGACATTACTACATCTTATATCTTTCACCTCCATTTATTTCACACCTCACTGACTTCTTGGTATATCCGCAGCCGCCATCGATTTCACCAGAAAATTCATCAGATTCATTTTGAGATTCAGTTGCAGGAAGCTTCATCAACAAAATTGATTCAACCGATTCTTCTGTGACTCGTCGATTTCATTAAATATTTAAGCTTAATCGAGTTATCATAGAAGGATTGAGTTTGATTAAAATTTCTAGATCTATTGATTCTCATGGGTTATCTTCAGCTAATTATTAAGGTATTTCTTTTATTGTTTTCTTAGTCAACAATTTTTCAACATCTGAGGTTTATTAATTTTAGAAATTGATGTTGTTGTGAATTGTATTCTATTGTGACGTGTTGATAAATCTGTGACATTGTTAGGTTTAGTTGATAAACTTAGGTTACTAAGACATAGTACTTTACTTATTTGTAGGATGTCAAATTTTGTGGATAAATCCTGAATGCGTATAACAAACGTTTATAGCCCAGAATACAGAGAAGGGGGTTAGAAAATTAATTGATTTTGCAATGACAAATGGTACTTGTGAAAAAACTGTGCTTTCCCTTGTAGAAAGTGTGAAAATAAACATCCACTTGGATTCTTGATTGTTAGGACCATCTGTATGAGTATGGTGTCGAAAAGATATACACCACCTGGAGCACTACAACCATTTTTCCTGATTAGCAACAAAATTTTGCAACAGCTCTTACGTTTGCATCTGATTTTTCAACTGCTTAAATATTAGCAACTACTTTACGCAGTTACGAAATTTGTAATTGCTTTCAACAGTTGCGAATTTTGAAAATCTGTTGCAATTCGCAACGGCTGACCATACCACATGTGCTGCTCCACCATGTGCAAAGTAACACCTGAATTGCTGGTGTGTGAACAACCCATGTGCAAGGTAACACCTTAAAACCCTAGATTCTATCATTCTATCCCATTTTCTTTATTTCTTTTCCAGAAACTCCCTCCTTCTCCTCCCCCTATTCGTACTTATGAGATTTTTTTTCTTTTTCTTACAATCTCATAACTTCATCAGGTTTTGCTTCCTCTTCTTCTTCAATTCTTGAACGAGATCCACAAAAATATCAGTTCTCGAAGATATGCTCTGAATCGATGAAGAAGATTTGATGAAGATCATCGACAACATAAAACGAAGATTCATCAATAAAAATGAATCGAAAGATGGGTATGATCTCTTCTTATAGTTCTAGTTCAACAGATTAACACATCCATCTAGAATTGAAATCTCAGAAAAAGAAATTTTTCTATTTCGTAACCTAATAGCTTCAATTTCATCTTGTCTCTCTTTTCTGATTCATGATAAAAGTTGATGTCTGCATTAATCTCATCTTGATCTTCCTTTTGAGATATAATTTTCGGAAAAAAAAATACCAAAAAAGTTCTAGGGTTCACGATTGAATTCTTTTATTTTAGAGTTTGCATCCACTCAAACTTGATTTCGGCTTGATAATTTTGTGTGTTTTTTTCATTAACTGAATAGAGTTGGATTTTCGCTTGGTTGGATCAGTGTACTCGATCTATATTTGGCTCCTTATATCAGGTCATCTAAACCTTCATCTTAATTGTTAAGCTTTAATGTTTGGAACTCTATATTATCTGTGACTCTTTTCATTTGACAAACTCAGAACAATGATGAATTTGTTGCAGAGACCCAGCAAGTGAAATTAGAGATATATTGACCGCGAGGAAGTGCTTTTTCTCTTGAACTACCAACCATCACGGTAATAATATTCATTCTTTCCAAGTAACACACAATTTTCCTTAGATTAAATCTGTTAGACTTTTTCCTATACTCGCTTCATCATTTTGATTAGTTTCATCTCAAATCTTGCAGATAAATCCTGCGCCGTGCTCAGGGGTGTGTTTTGCTTGATTTACTTTAAACCATGCGGGTATTAATTGAATGCAATGTGTAAAAGGTGAATTTGCCCCATTCAATTATGGGCATTTGTTATTTTTTAACCTTGGGAAATGGTTTTTGTAACTTGGCAGAATCCCTTCCCCCAGCGTACTTGCCTGCCTACATATTCAGATTTGACAACTAACATGTGTAATTGTATCAATAGATGGAGCACCCTTGGAAACTCCAGTTACTTGTGAGGGCCCTGCGCGAGGAGTTAGTCCCAAGTAATGCTCTGACATTTTTATTATCTCTTAAAACAACACAAACCCGACTGCATTTTTTGTTGATTGAACAAGTCTTTCCTCCATGTGTAGGTACTGAAAATGAAGCAACAGAGGAAGAAACTTTGTGGAATGAGTCAGATATAGAAACTTTAATCTGTGCGCATTATACCCGTGGAATGAACTGCAAGTCCTAGGTTGTGCCAACTATTTCATGGATAATTTGCAAAGATCATCTGATGTGAATTATGTCCCAACAAAGGTGTGATATGTTTCAACTTTTCTTTTTCTTATTTATAGTACTGGTCTTTCTTAACTCTGCATCTATTAGGTTTGAAGGAAGATGTACTTTATTGCAAGAATTCGCGCGTCTGGTGATGTACTTTCTTAAGCCCCATTAAATAAAATACAATGGTTACCAAGCTGGCCTTCAGGTATTTCTTTAACTGACGAGATGATCCATTCAAAGCATGTGTGATATAAAAATTTCAGCAAACTATCAATTGTTTTTAACAGTGAGATGTTAGAAGCAGTCTGGCATGAATTCATGGAGAGCTTTATGAGTTCATGTGATTCAGTTTTGGCTGAAAACGGTCTTCTTGTACTACAGGTACCGTTGTTTTTCCCATTATCTAGAAAATTGAACTTCAAATTTGTGAATCTTATATATCTTTGTTGCTGTTCCTGGCAGTTTATATCAATACCAGATGAACGATTTAATGAGCACAGACAAAGTTCGGATTTTCTAAAGGAGTGAGTATATTTTCCCTGGAGGTTGCCTACCGTCTTTGAGTAGATTAACAACAGCTATGGCTGCTGCATCCAGACTCTGGTAAATCTTAGTGCACAATCATAGTAGTTCTCATCATATTGTAATTGTACCCCTTTCGTCTTTCTTATTTCCTCGCGGATTCTATGTGCTAAAAATCTTTCAAATGCAGTGTGGAGCTCATTGAAAATATAGGAATTCATTATTACGAAACACTAATTCGTTGGAGGAATAATTTCATGGCAAGACAGAGGTAGCCTAAAGCGAATGTGTTAAGAGACTGAAATGTATATAGGACCCGCGCCTTTTAACTACCTGCATTGTGGGGATGGAAACAATTAACTAGTGGTTTTGATGCCTTCCTAGTTCCTACAAGAATCGCCGCCAGTAAAGGTTAAAAATTTCTAACTTCTTTTTTGTTGATTGGAAATTTACCGACTTGATAAGAGGGTAATTTCTACTCGATCTCTATATAAAAAAGTTCAGGTGTTGTTCTCATTGGTTATGTTTTTTGACTTGCTAGTACATTTGCTGCTCTAGGTTACGAACTTTAGTGCTACAGCCTACAATGCTAGTATGTGTGAAATAACTTTAACTTCTTTAGTGCCAACATGAGTTGTTCAATTGCTAAACTAGTGTTATATAATAGAAAAAAAAAACATGATCATTGTCGGTTCAAACCAAGCGCGTCTCAACAGCTACTGAATCGTCACTAGTACAAAAATGGCTTTTAGACACGATAGTTTACCGTGTCCAAATATCTATGGTCACGGTATTTCATTTCTGAGAAACCGTGACTAAAGGCTGCGAGGCCAAAGTCATAGACTTTGGTCACGGTGGCTCACCGTGACAAAATGTCTTATTAGTCACGGATCTTAATAGAAACCGTGACAAATTTGCTCATTAGTCACGGGATGCTACCGGGACCAAATTTATTCAACGGAAACGAATTTTTGTACTGCACCGTGACAAATTTGTATGTTGGACACGGATCCCATATATTCACAGTATCCAAAACGTACACTCGCTCTAATGTTGGGTAAACTTTTGAGTCGGAAACGTCTACTAATTCCTTACTAAGAAAGGGAATAGGAAAAGCGGAAACAAATATCTCGATAAAATTATACCAAGCATGCCATTGAATATGATTACATGGTGAAAAATCACAATATTTTACATGTATCTTGATATATACATTCTACTAGAGTGAACACAATCAGTATGAAAGCGGGTTTCTCCTAAAAGAGTAGGAAGGGATGCCTCGAGGCTCGAACGATGTTTAGGAAGGAGAACTGCATTTCCATTGCATGTGCGCACTAACACTGAGCTTCTCAAAACTCTGCCGCTAGGATGTCGCTTGGCTGCAAAAGAGGATGTTAAACCAAGCAATCAATTATTGAAAGACATTTGAACTGAATGATGACATAATAAATAACAAATCAAATGAAATACACCGGCTTGTGTGAGTTACACGATTCTTCAAAAGTAAATATATATGTCCCAAGATTTTTCACAAGGTAACTAAGGTAAAAAAGATAACGACCTTTGTTCACTAACGGGAACAAAAAGTGCAAAATTGCATGGCGAGAGTTAGACCCTGCAAGATTCGACGAAAATTAAGAAAGGTCTACCTTTATGCACTCTCTGGTTGGAGAAATAGGTGCATGGATCCATAACCCTCAGACTTGAGTACTTCGATAACAACCAATCGTGTATTCATGGAGTTGCTACTGAATACCAGCGCTTGTTCTTGCTCAAACAGAATGTATAATGTAAATCACCCAATAACATGTAATACAAGAACTGCGACACAATCCTGAAACAACATAAGCTAGAAGTTGTAATATAAAAGAGATTACCTACCTATAGTAGACTTATAAGATGCCACTACTAAAGAGAGAAATAAGACAATTCAGTCCACATGGCACAGTCCACAACCAAAACAAAAACAATCACTCATCACGGAACAGACAAATTATGCATCACATGATATCCATCTATTGAGAACATCAAATAAGTGATGTAATGAACCTATGATGATTAACAATTATCCAAGATTTCTAAAACAAACACTAAACTTAATTTGCAAATAAGATAACCAAACAATCAATCAATCAGGATATATCTGTGGCACTCCTACTACATGCTTCACAAGTGTCTTGTAGACACCAGTAGCACTGCCAAGCTGGCCTAATTGTGTTTGTCCGAAAAATGGAATTCAAAGCTGTGACTGATAAATTAAATCCAAGAAACCACTGACCTTTCCTTTTGTAACACCCCAAGCATGCTTACTTATGTATGTGGAAAATTTATATTTTTATCTTTAGAAATTAGTTTTGTATACCAATGACTGAGAACCATTTAATCTTGAATTACAATAGGGTACATCCTCACCACCCTATGAACCCTACTTTTAATTGCTGATAGTATATGATTATAATGACAGCAGGAGATGAGGGAACAAACCATACTTATCCAAGAAGGGATGACAGAAGAGCCTCCTCAAATTTCAAATCAACGCCCTCTGATGCTACCAGAGATTCACATATGGTTTTTTCTTTAATATCTATACAATAAATACCAGTTAGATCAAAATAAAAAATATAGTCTTCAAACTAGAAGAAAAACATAAGAATTTATACACTGGTCAAAAGTTGCAAGAGAGGTACATACTAGATCTGTCCACTTGCTTGAAATCCAACAACAACATTCGCAATTATGCCAATGGAGAAACAAATGAAATCGATTACACCACTTTGGTTTTGTGATTCAAGGAAGTTTTTGTTTCTTCATAAAACAACTATTTCTCGCATGGAATAAGAGCGTGGCTCAAGAAGCATGACCAGTCTTGCACTCTGCAAGAACTTTCAACATCAGGGTATTTCCTGACTAATTCGCACAGCAGCAGAGATCACTCCCGTTCTTCATTCATCATTTTTAAGTGTGAGAGGCATTCCTAGAAGCTCCAACGTGCATGCAGGTGTAAGTAACTCCAGCGATCCTTCTATCTAAAAATCACCTTCAGACAATATTATTTAAAGCAACCAATGTGTAGAAAATCTAGCGTTCTACATCGTAAAGCAAAGAACTAAACCATTTGTGTAAACAAAGTTAAAGGGACCCACAACATATTTTTGGCAAGGCCTATACAAGCTCCTTGACTTGTGTCCTCACAGAAACAAAGGGAGAAACTCATAAAAAGGGAAAGACCAAAAATAAGTTGGCAGAGAAACTCTAAAAAGGACACCTGGGACAACAATGACATTTTCCCCAAAGTAATTTTGCTTCTAGGTAGATACTGAGCCCGAGCTACAACATAAATACTTGTGATAAGAAAAAATTGAATAACAACACTACAAGTGAACTAGGATGAGTTCTTCACCCTTGTTGATGTTCTTCCATCAGCTAACGACATAGAGAGAAGCTAATCATACGCATACAAGGATTAAAGTCTGGATGTTGCTGAGATGCAATGTAGTGATACCACAATTCAGGAAGAACTGATCGACCTTACCTGAGTTAACATACAAACATAAAAAAAATATTAGCTTAATATAAAATTCAATAGTCTGCAGATACAAGTGTAAACCAATAAACAGATATATAATAACTAAAAACTAAGAGAATATAGAGATCCATATTCTTGAGAAGGAGAAAAACAAAGAAAATGAGACTAACATTCTAATCTTCCGATTTAGAAGTCTCAATTCAACTAAAGTCGCATATTGAGTCTGTCTACACACTTTATGCAGCAGTAAGCATTGCCTCACAGTTGTTTTTGTAAGCCAACAACGGTGGCCCTAGAGAAAATAGAGTAAACTATTGTGCCAAGCTAACTTTCTGTTTCATTAAGAAGTTAATGAATTAGTTGATGAACCTTAGAAGTTCATCCCATTAAAACAAACTCAATACATAAGAAATGGGTTTAGAGTCTATAAAATTTGTATCATTTTCCCTTGATTTGGTATCATGTGTTTTTCAGATAATAAATTGTGTATGATAAGTGGATGAAAGGCAGACAGGAGAAACCGTAATCACACAACTTAAATATCAGGACAATACTTCAAACTGAAGCTACAATGATAGTTAATCTCACATCGGAGGAGGCAAAATGTTACCTGCAAGTCAACCACATATAACTGAACTACAACTTAATCAGAGCTTTAAAATCTCATATGGAAAGGCCAAGGTAGGCATAATACATAGGTGCTGTGGCAAAATCAAATCAAACTCACATTAGGTAAAGGATATCGAAATCAATCACCAAGCAGGAAGAAGGAGAGTAATCTCATGAAGGGAAGTTCGATTTTATACAGCCTTATAAGCGCAAGAATCTATCATCAACTGGATTTAGTTGCCATTATGATCCCTGGGTTCACTGTCAAAGAAAACATAGAAAACCAATTCATCTTTAAAATAGGTATCAACACAATATAAGATGCCAAGGAAGAAACTAACTTACCTTTCACATAAAGGGAAAAGGCATGCATCTCCCACATTCTAGCAATGCTTAGGGTGCCTATTTTTAAATTCAAACACAATCAAAATTAGAAAAATAATGTGCCATTATTTCAAATAAGAAAACCCTAAAATACAAAGAATTAACTAATTCAACCCTTGAAAATTATGACATCTACTAACCAAAAGCAATTCAAAAAATTAAACGACTTCAGACTCTTACCTAAAAACCCAAGACGCTTGAACTTAATCGAACGCCAGTTTCACCATCAAACATCAAAACGTGTTGTTTACTGCGTACTCCTCTAGTTTGAACCATAAAATTTTCTGAACTATGTAACTCCGACCTCACAAAACATTGACTGACTGATTAGACCTCTGATTCAAACTCCATCGGAACAGGAAATCAGATCGAACAGGAACTCCCTAAAAACATTGAATGACAGATAAAATAAGGTGTTTCTCTGGGGTTGCACGGCAGAGAGAAGTGGAGAGCAATGGTTAGACTAAAGCGTTAGAAGGTGGGTGGAGTTTTAGTAGATCGTGGGAGATTGGGAGTGTAGAGGTTGGGTTGAGAAACCAAAGAAGTTCTAGCTTCTTATCGTGCTTAGAAAATGTGGGTGGATGTAAATCAGACACGCGTTGGAGTGTACCGTATCCAAAGAGATATGAAATGGTAACGGGAACATATTTAACCGGGACAAACTATACTTCAGGCCCGTTTAGAGATACAACCGTGACAAGGTCAACCGGGACCAAAAACCATATTTGTACTGTGGTGGATTTTGTGCAGCCTTGTTGGAGAAAATAAGAAAAGCAGTGATGTTGGTGGACAAAGAAATGAGAGAAGAAAGTGGATCCATCAGTGGTATTTGGTCAGTAAATGTTGTAGGTAACTCTTGACTAAGTCAACAACCGGTTGAATTGACTTCTTTTTTTATGTTGCAAAAATGCAGCAACGGCTTGATGCTGTTGCTAAATTTAAAATCAGAACGATAAATCCCAATCCGGCTAATTTTAGCCGTTCTAAGTTTTTTGGTTCTCAATTTCGCAACTGCTTCAAGTTGTTGCGACAATAATATAGCAACAACAGTTGCTAAATCTTTTCGCAACAGCCAAAACAGTTGCAAAGCCAGAAAAGAAAACACTTGGGTGAACCAAAAACCGTTGCGGAAAAATTTCGCAAGAGCTTAAGGGCTGTTGCAAAAATTATGCAACGGACATGTTTCGCAACGGGTGCTGCTCTTGCAAGTCCATTTTGCAACAGTATCCTGCTGTTGCTATTCGGAAAAATGGTGTAATGTTACATGCTGAGAGAAAGGATGGTGCTTCAACAAGTCGTTCTAAGGGGAAGGCCGTACTCGAAGAAACACATGATAAGCAATCAGATTGTTTGAATTTGAATGATTTTATTGACTATTCCTTTGGTATTCATCATGATCATGATGGAACACAAATTGGAGAATCACCCTTAGAAGTCCAGATGTTGAGGAGCGTTATAATAGGTACAAATCGTTAGCGGCAGAGAAGTTATACCATGGGTGTGAATACAATCTCACAATCCTCTCTGCTGTGGTAGAACTGCATAATGTGAAGAAAACTTATAAAATTCCGGGTAACTGTGTCAACAGTTTGTTGGATTTGTTAAGATAGTGGTTTCCGAAACCTAACAAGTTTCCTAAAAACTATGATGCTATGAGGTCAATGCTGAAGGATCTAGGATGAAAGCGAAGCCCATTCATGCTTGTGAGAATCATTGTATTCTGTATTACGAGGAGAATGAGGATTTAATAGAGTGTCCGGTATGCAAAACTACGAGTTTTAAGTTGAAAGCTACCAAAGATGGTCCTGTGGTGACAAATGAACCTTGCAAAGTGCTGAGATACTTTCATGTAGACGAAAAACTAAAGAAAATGTATTCTCTACCTTGGATATCAAATGCAATGTTGTGGCACGATCGTGAGCAAGTTTCATCTGAATATATGCGTTATCCAATCGATTCATCTCAGTGGGAAAAAATGAAATTGAAGTTTTCCGGGGAAGGAAGAAATGTTTGGCTTTGAATATCAATAAATGGGTTTAACCCTCATGGTGTACAGACTTTGAGTTGGAGTTGTTGGCCTGTGATCCTTGTGGTTTATAATCTTCCGCCTTCTATGTGTATGAAGTCTGAATTCCAAATGATGACTCTTTTGATACCTGGGCTTAAGTCACCGGGTCAAGACATTGATGTTTTTTTGCGGCCGCTGGTCAACAAGCTAAAAAACCTTTGGCGTCAAGGTGTACAAGCTTTTGATTCTTTGAAAAGTGAGTATTTTACTCTGAAAGAAACTCTGATGTTGGCATTCATGAATTGCCTGCTCAAGGTATTTTAAGTTGATGTACCACTCATGGCTACTGTTCGTGTGTTTGCTGCGCAAATGAAACTCGAAGTACTCATCTAGGTTACGGCAGAAAGATTGTGTACACTAACTATCGCATATTCCTTAAGTCAAGGCACCCATTTAGGGATGAGACTTATTTGGGATTAAAGACACAGGAGCATAAAAGTGCACTGCTGAGACTAACAGGAGCGCAGGCGCTTGAGAAGTTGGCCGATGTTCATTACGAACCTGGTAAGTTAGTGGTATGCATGACAGGTAAACGAAAGATATATCAGTCTGATAAAGAGGAAGATGGTTCTGAGCTTGTCACATGTGCTTTCGTTAAGAAGTGTATTCTTTGGGGACTTGATTCGTATTGTTCCTTGAATATACGGCATTGTGTCGACGTGATGCACACGAAAAACAACGCCATGGAACACATTATCCACACTATCTTTGATAAGGATAATAAGGGTATTGTTGCATGAAATAATTGTGAAAAATTGAAGGAGAATAAACTACACCGTGGAGAGTAGAAAGAGAAGAAAACAAATAAAGGAATAGAGATGGTTCCGCTGTTTGTTTTGAGCAAAAAAAGAGAAAACCGATTTTTGACAGATTCTTAAAGATCTGAAAGTTCCCACAGGCTTTTCGTCGCATATAAGTAACAATGTCAATATGGAGCAATTGAACTTGAGAAGCTTGAAGTCACATGACTACCATGTGATTATGAGGTACTTATTACCTGTTCTGCTTCAACATGCCTTTCTAGGAGAGAAAGACTTGCGCACTGCGCTTCAACAAGTCAGTTTGTATTTTAGAATTTTGTGCTCAAAGGTGGTTAGCAGAGAGTATATGAACCAGGCTAAGTGGATGATTGCAGAGGCTATGTGTGTGCTCGAAAAGTATTTCCCGACTGGATCTTTTGATATAAGCGTGCACAACATGGTTCATTTGGAAGATGAGGCCTTAGTTTGTGGACCTGTTGATAGACACATTTTTGTGTCTAAATTGATCTCAATACTATATATTGTTGGCACTCGATTTCGTATTTATTTACAGTGTTTTTTTTGTTTGTAGGTATTTTTGGGGAATAAACATTTTTGGAAGAATTGGCTTAAAAATGTTAAAGGCATCTTCATTTCAGATAAGGGAACCAATCTTGTTAAAGGAACCCATCAAATGGATAGAGGCACCCTCTCCTTCTTCATTTTGAAACAAATTCACGGAATTTATGGGATATTTTAAAGATTCGAGGAAAAGATATCTTCTTGCCTATTATACTTAAAGTTTTCATATCTTGAAGGTAAAAGAGATAATATATTTATGAGTTGGTTTTTATTGAAAAGGAGAAAGAAAATCTGGGGTTTTATTTAAAAAATAAAAAAAGATAATATCCCTAGGATTTTATTCTAGCAAATAAAGAAGATTTGTGATAACATAGAAACAAATTATTCATGAGATATTTTTAATTAAAAAGAAGATCTGATGGAGATATGGAAGAAGATTTTGAAAAGATGTTTGAGTAATGCGTTATTGTGTATAAATAGGGTGCTAGTAGGAACAAACAGATGGATCGAGAGAGGGGAGTTTTGGGAGAGCAAAATTATTGTTTTATTCTTCTCATTACATTTCATCATCTTGTAAACACTTTTTGAACCATGAATAAATATTTTAAGTGTGTTTTCGACGTGATGAGCTAAACCCCAACACTGGGACGACGAAGGAAGACGAATTTCATACATGGGTAAAATTATTTAATTCTTTTTAAGACTTTTGCATTAATTTTAATTGAAATATGATTTGAATTAATTGGTTGTCATTTAATTTGATGAGGTATGCTTAGTTTAAATGTTTTGATACATCATGCTTAGGATTTACAACTAATTTTTTGAGAATCTACCTTGGCAAAACCAGAGTCCATGTTAATTTTATTCATTGAGCTTTAATTGTTGAGAATAAATAAATTGAACCCTATGTTATGAATTCGACGAAATCCTAGTCCCAGTAACACTCTTCATCCTGTGACAATATTTTGTGTATATTTTTTTTTCTTTTCTTTTAGTTTATTAATTCTTAAAATCAATTCATCAAGTCCGAGTGAACGACAACTCTATTTACCACTATATAAAATTCGATCAATTTTTGGCGCCGCCAACGCGGACTTGTCTATAGATTTGTTTTTAGTTTTTTTTTTTTTATTATTTTTGTTCTTTTTTATGCGTTTTGGTATTTCTTGTTTGCTTTCAGATTTGGAGCTGAGCTAAATAAAAAGAGAGAAAGTGCTGAAAAGAAAAGCGCGTCTAAAGAAGGAAACAAAGAAGGAATCCAAAAGGAGTGAAGAAGAAGATTTTGTATATTATTTTATTTTATTTTTTTTAGAAACAGTAATTAAGGTTGTTTTTTTTGTAATATTTTATTTTTGGACATTTTTTTTCTTTTCTTTCGGACATTGAACATTGAACTTTATTTTTAAAACCCTAAGGAAGGGTTGGTTTAAATATAAACCGCACAGGGAAGGACGACAATTACGATACTGTCTCGGCCCCTCGGGTTCGTACATTGACATTGAAGTCGGTGGCCCGAGTCGACCTCAACGGTTCATCCCCCGTCTAGAATGGGAGGTAAGAATTCTAAACACCCGCGAATCCCCTGTCAGCGGGTTTACTGGATGATTTTGTATGCATATATGTTGAGGACCTTAAATCGGATTAAACTTTCTAGTAAAGGGAAAAGCCTGGCCAAATCAAGATAAGGACTCAGATTTCATCACCGTTTCCTTCTTTCCCGCCTTAGGAACACGTAACCTGCGCGAACCTAAGCTTAAAATACTGACTAGAACGAGACCGATAGGGTAACGAGCTTAATAGGAAAGTCATTCGAAAAATATTGGTTACTCTTTTAAGCATACTTCGAAGTTCATGATGGTTTATGTGAGTTGAATGCGTGACTGCGCCGCCTTGTAATTCCGGTGAGGCTTTCGGTATCAATGCTCCACTGAGCTTCCCTCGCCTCAATTCAACTTACTTTAACTCGGATTGATTTCAGAGGGGTTTTCTCAAATTGTAACGAATTCCCTTTCGAAGGATTAGAAGCTGGTCTAGAAACAATCTAAGGGAGCCATCATGCTTTTTGTTTGCTAGATAAAATAGGTTTGTTGTGGTCGAGTCAGCCTTGTTTGTGCTTGTGTAGAATTCCCTTGCAGTTAGGATGTCAAACTGGTATTATAATATCCATCACAATGAATATGATTATCTAATTGAACAATATGGAAATTACTCTTACCATAGTGTAAATAGTGGTTGGGAACGCCAACCTTTGGAAGGATAAGGGTCATACCCTGGTGAGCCCAATTACTATCCACACGTGTAGAGCTGGCAAACGGGCGGGCCGGGGATTGCCCGTTGCGGGTTCCACGGGTTGAAACCCGCGGGTTGAATTCTTCACAGGTTATCATTTCTTCAACCCGTGCCCGTAACGGGTTTAACCCGCGGGTTCACGGGTTAGCTCGCCCGTTTAAGAAATCAGTTAATTTAGAATAGAGCGACGAAACATCCTAAACATGAACAGATTCCTCGTGAAGCTAAAGATACAAAGCATTACATTTTAGTAAGGAAAATGAACACCATTATGCTGGCATCGACACTTAGAGATTGTATAAATCCTGAAAAGCATACTTATGAAATTTCTAAACTGATTTCCAGGAGACCAAGGGTTCAAGATATCAGTACCACTATCTGCAGTTCGATATCAGTTCCAACACACATGCATCAAATCTCTTATGCAACACCAGAACAACTCTAACTCCATTCACTTTACAAGACCATTGCCACTATAATCTCCTTCCACTGTCATCAAATCCAACTCATTCAATATCCATAAATGACACCATCTTCCCTTCTACAAATACTTCACATCCATAATAACTCAATTCATTTATCATCTAAACTTCCTAGAATTATCAACATCCACAGGACCATATATACTTCAATTATGAATTAAGACAACAATAACATAACCACCACAAATACACTCCATTACTTCAATTGGCAACAGGATAGCCACAAATAGGAGGATACAGAGAGAGAGAGAACACGATTATGCATGTGAGTCATTCAGTGAGAAGACATAATCTCGTTTATTTTAAGTGATAGACAAAGTAGATATAGGTACACCGCTACATCCATTAAAGCCAGTATACACTAGGTACCAATTTAGACAATGCATGCGTACTGTCAATATAAGTGTCGCATTAAAATTCAGAAATAATTTAGAAATGACACCATTTAGTCACAAAACTAGATAAAAAATTCAGAGTGCAATACCATTTTAGATGTTCAACCCCCGTGATGGCTAGAACTGAGTACTTCCAGTTAAAACATACTACAAAAATGTTGCAGAAGAATCTGTGCATTAGATCCTTCAAATCACAAGGGATTTTGTTGAGACAATTTTTCAACCACCCTCCAAGCACGAACCTTGCCATTTTAGTCACCAACTCTTACTGCCATCAATAACTCTCTATTTCTCTCCTTTTTCCAAACAAGAACAATCCCATTTACCCAAATCATCTTCCACTCTTTAAAGAAATAAAAACAGAGATGAAAATCAATTTCAATTAGAATATACTTCAATTAGAATTATCATCAACAACTGCAATTACATCCACAGGACCATATATACTTCAATTAAAATTATCAACAAACAAAGGCATACCTCATTCAACAATACTACTAGTAATTCGATCACACCAGGCATATTACTAATACTAACTCACTTCAGTTCTGCGCTAATAACTGCAGTTCAACCTAACAACATGCATATCCAAGTATCAGTTCAACATATATACAATATCTTAAATACTCATCTCAAATCCTGGTTCATCAACAACCACATAGTCTCGACAACATACATAAATAACTTTACTAATTCGATTGAGAAGAATAATTACCTCAAACCAATCCAATCCAACTCAAGCAATTGAATTAGATTCTTCTTACTCTGACCTGACCCAGAATTCATCTCAAGATCACCACCATCTACCAAAAACAACTCTACCCTTCTTTTGTCTCGATCCGAGTCTCATAATCAGCAACCCTCAGAAACTCTAATTCATAAATTGGGGAAGAACATGAGGAACCCTAAATCTGCAATTTCTTAATCAATTTTTCAGGATAACTCCACCATTTACATCAAATACCAATCAAAAACAAACTCATCTTCTAACTTCTCCTTATTCACCTTTAATTGAATTCTCGATCAATTACAGAAAACCCTAACTATTGATTCTTCAATGATTCGTCACTGAATCAACTTCAAGGCTTAAATTAAAAAACTACTCATGAATCTTCAACAATAACTTCATAATTTATCTTCTAAATCTTCATAACATCATCCAACTCTATAAACTATAATTCATATCTTCACTGATTTTATATTTCCTCTTCTCTCCTTGTTCAGCCAAGAACAACACCACCTCCAGCAACAACCCATGACTCTTGTCTAATTATCCCAACCTCACCACCTCAGAGCCCTCACAAGAATTCACCAGAGGTGAAAAACAGAAAGAAGAGAAGAAGAAAGAAACGAGAAGAAGAAGAAAATATAAATGAGAGTTTATCCTCTCGGTCGATTAACCCAGGGAAGGAGAGGCGACACGTATGAAGTGCGGGTTAACGGGTTAACCCGTGGTTTCACGGTCCGGGCCGGGTTAACCCGTTTCTCGACGGGTCACCATTTCTCCAACCCGAACCAGGCTTGTTTAGAAACCAGCCAGTCCGGGTTCGGGTTTTCACGGTCCTGGCACGGGTTAACCAGCGGGTTTCGGCTTGTTTGCCAGCTCTACACACGTGCATCAGTCTTACGAGCAAGAAGATTATAGTACTAGTTCTTCGTCTCTAGAGGATACAATCAAACTATTGAAAAGTAGTCCTTTTTATGATCCCTATGTTCCTATTCCTCCTTTAGAAGAGTCCCTCAGGAAGTTAGCTGAGTCGACGCGTAAGTTAGCTGAGATGAATAGTATAATTATAGACGAAAGAACTACAATAATGAGTGAACCTTCTTTAGAAGACCACTTCAAGCGAATAGCTGAGACGAACGAAAGACTTACTCGAAATTATATGAATTTCCAACACAGTGTTCCCATTTTTACCCTTGAAAATGAGGATAGTTATTATTCACATAATCAAGATGACGAGGATAGAATTTGAGACACTATTTTAGATGAGGTTCGATATATTTCATGTTATTATGATGAGGATAGTGTTGATGGAGAATCATACTTATGTAGGAATAGTGATCAGGAAATGGTTACTCCAATTGAGCTTTACAATGATAATATTATTTCTAGTTCAAATCCAAATAATTTTAATAATTATTCACCTATTCAAAAGGACGAGGATTTGACTAGAGATACACTCGTTTTAGACGATGTAGTATTTCCTTTTTACAAAGCCGATAATGATTTAGAGGAACGAGTTTATTCTGAGAATAATGTTTTAGAGTCTAGCGATTTAGAAACAATAGTCTTAGACGAAGAATATGAACTCGTAGATCTTTTAAATATGAGTGAGGATGCATCACCTGTGTATAACCTAAAAGAAGCAATTGACCATTTTCAGGATTACGATAATCAAGAAATTTGGGAAATTGTAGTTAGTCTATTTAGAGACACCCAAAACTCTAAGTTTGGGGGTGATTATCATTCTCCCTGTGCTTTACCTTTAACTATTAGAAAGTTCCCCCGTGTAGGACTTGACATTTGTGCCTCAACCATGTTACAAGATTATCTTCATACTCTTTTTCCTGAACCTAGTTGTCTGTAAGAGAGCTCAGTTGTTAGAAACCCATCCTCTGGTTGATGTGGTTAACCCAGGCTATGATACCAAAATTGACTTTGTTTTCCCACCAAAAACTTTCCTTCCAATTGCGGGAACATATGATTTTCAGATGTGTCAGTTATTAAGTTTTGAGACTAAACCGAATTACTTTAGAAAATTAGGGTCGACACATTTGCTTAAGAATGACCACTACTGTGGTCAACAGTGTGAGTCAAATATGATTGACTTAGAGGATCCCCAATTATTCAGGTTATTGTTATGTGCTTCTAAGTTCTTAGTTGAGTATTTTCAGACTCTACAACCTGATCTTCAGGATCTTGCCTTTGAGGAACTCCAGCCCATGAAAATATTTTATCTAGACCCAGTTATAGAACCTGAACCTGAACCACAGCTAGATGTAGTTGTCTTAAACAGGAACTTAGACAAGGGTGTGCTTTATTTGCTAATTTTCTTGGCATGTTGCAGATTCCTTTTATTTGTAATAGCCCTATTTGGTTTTGGTGATCCGCAGTTATTCCGTCTATTACTCTATGATTCCATAAGGTGACTAATCCTTTCTTAGTCTGGCTGAAGACTTTAAACTTAACACTTCCTGGGAGGTAACCCAATATTCTTGCGACACGGTAATATATTTACTTATCTCTTTTGCTTCAATTGGTAATAGTTTCTCCTTTTTCATGTTTTTAATTTTATCTTTAGAACATTGAGGACAATGTTAGATTTAAGTTTGGGGGTATGGGAGAAACTTTTAGTTGCAATAAATAAACTCCAGAGCCTAGAAATCTATGCTTATTAAGGTTGGGACTAACCAATCTAAGTGGATGGGAACATCTTGGTTGTAGGAGTTGACGAACCAATATGATTAGATGGAAACAGAGCTCAGGTGTTAGAATTAAAAAGACACATGGTAGTTTCGCCATATCTCGTTGAATCCTTTTCACTTTCTGTTTTTGTTTTTCTTTTCTTATAATTGATTGGGTGAAATAGAGTGATTGAGATACAAAAAAAAAACATGAAAAAAAAATGAAAAATGCAAAAAAAAAAAATGAATGAAAAAAAATAATTTTGAGACCAGACCATCAGACCAACCGGAATAAATTCAATAAAGTCGACCACTAGTGCCCTTGTATATGCCAGTTGTGTTGACCTAGAGTTAGGATTATCACCCACTGGTTCCCTTGTATATGCCAGTTGTGTTGATATTAGTCAGACAGGTATCTCAGTCCATTAGGATAGGTTCACCTTAGTCTACATCAAAACCATCTACGTTTTTCTCTACATCCATCTTCTTAATCTTTCCATGTGATTGGTTGATTCCGGTTATGATGTACAGAAACTATCTGAGTAGAGCTATGTCACTTATATGAATTTTAGTATGCTTGAGTGCAAACTCGTGTACAACAATTGGAATTTCGCATCAGGGTACTTCCTCCTGTAGTCAATGAGAGTATGCCAACCAAGGAGATTCTTTAGTGCCTTCCAAGGTTCTTCATAGATAGCTAGGGTCTGGAGTAAAGGTTTTGTGGGTACACCTATGGTAAACCCTCCGGAGACAACACTCCGCCGGTAGGGCCACCTAGCGGTTTAACGGCTCGCTGCACGTGCTAAGTGTAGTCATTTTATTTTTCTATATTAGATTTGCTCGAGGACCAGCAAATAATAAGTTTGGGGGTATTTGATAAACACATTTTTGTGTTTAAATTGATCTCAATACTATATATTGTTGGCACTCGATTTCGTATTTATTTACAGTGTTTTTTGTGTTTGTAGGTATTTTTGGGGAATAAACATTTTTGGAAGAATTGGCTTAAAAGTGTTAAAGGCATCCTCCTTTCAGATAAGAGCACCAATATTGTTAAAGGCACCCAGCAAATGGATAGAGGCACCCTCTCTTTCTTCATTTTGAAACAAATTCACGGAATTTATGGGATATTTTAAAGATTCGAGGAAAAGATATCTTCTTGCGTATTATACTTAAACTTTCCATATCTTGAAGGTAAAAGAGATAATATAATTATGAGTTGGTTTTTATTGAAAAGGAGGAAGAAAATCTGGGGTTTTATTTAAAAAATAAAAAAAGATAATATCCCTAGGATTTTATTCTAGCAAATAAAGAAGATTTGTGATAACGGAGAAAGAAATTATTCATGAGATATCTTTCATTAAAAAAAAGATCTGATGGAGTTATGGAAGAAGATTTTGAAAAGATGTTTGTGTAATGGGTTATTGTGTATAAATAGGGTGCTAGTAGGACCAAACAGATGGATCGAGAGAGGGGAGTTTTGGGAGAGCAAAATTATTGTTTTATTCTTTTCATTACATTTCATCATCTTGTAAACACTTTTTGAGCCATGAATAAATATTTTAAGTGTGTTTTCGACGTGATGAGCTAAACCCCAACACTAGGACGATGGAGGAAGACGAATTTCATACATGGGTAAAATTATTTAATTCTTTTTAAGACTTTTGCATTAATTTTAATTGAAATATGATTTGAATTAATTGGTTGTCATTTAATTTGATGAGGTATGCTTAGCTTAAATGTTTTGATACATCATGCTTAGGATTTACAATTAATCTTTTGAGAATCTCCCTTGGCAAAACCAGAGTCCATGTTAATTTTATTCATTGAGCTTTAATTGTTGAGAATAAATAAATTGAACCCTATGTTATGAATTCGACGAAATCCTAGTCCCAGTAACACTCTTCATCCTGTGACAATATTTTGTGTATATTTTTTTCTTTTCTTTTAGTTTATTAATTCTCAAAATCAATTCATCAAGTCCGAGTGAACGACAACTCTATTTACTGCTATGTAAAATTCGATCAATTTTTGGCGCCGCCGACGCGGACTTGTGTATAGATTTGTTTTTAGGTTTTTTATTATTATTTTTTTTGTTCTTTTTTATGCGTTTTGGTATTTCTTGTTTGCTTTCAAGTTTGGAGCCGAGCTAAAGAAAAAGAGAGAAAGTGCTGAAAACAAAAGCGCAGCTAAAGAAGGAAACAAAGAAGGAATCCAAAATGAGTGAAGAAGAAGATTTTGTATATTATTTTATTTTATTTTTTTTAGAAACTGTAATTAAGGTTTTTTTTTTGTAATATTTTATTTTTGGACATTTGTTTTTCTTTTTTTTCGAACATTGAACATTGGACTTTATTTTTAAAACCCTAAGGAAGGGTTGGTTTAAATATAAAATGCACAGGGAAGGACGACAGTTACGATACTGTCTCGGCCCCTCGGGTTCGTACACTGACATTGGAGCCGGTGGCCCGAGTCGACCTCAACGGTTCATCCCCCGTCTGTAACGGGAGGTAAGAATTCTAATCACCCGTGAATCTTCTGTCAGCGGGTTTACTGGATGATTTTGTATGCATATAAAATTCGATCAATTTTTGTGAATTTGCTAGAATAAAATCCTAGGGATATTATCTTTTTTTATTTTTTAAATAAAACCCTAGATTTTCTTTCTCCTTTTCAATAAAAACCAACTCATAAATATAGTATCTCATTTACCTTCAAGATATGAAAACTATAAGTATAATAGGCAAGAAGATATCTTTTCCTCGAATATTTAAAATATCCCATAAATTCCGTGAATTTGTTTCAAAATGAAGAAGGAGAGGGTGCCTCTATCCATTTGCTGGGTGCCTTTAACAAGATTGGTGCCCTTATCTGAAATGAGGATGCCTTTAACACTTTTAAGCCAATTCTTCCAAAAATGTTTATTCCCCAAAAATACCTACAAACACAAAAAACACTGTAAATAAATACGAAATCGAGTGCCAACAATATATAGTATTGAGATCAATTTAGACACAAAAATGTGTCTATCCCCTATTAGGTATCAATGGATGTACCCATTCGAAAGGTGAATTGATATTTTACAATTTGTCCTTTATTTTTATTTATTTTTGTACTGAAATTTAAACGTACATACTGAATCAGGGAAATGAAGGAGTGCAAAAACATCCCAAATAACAACAGATACATTAAAGGGTCAATTACAAAGTCGACTGAAATGGATGACTGTGTTAGATTTTCCATGGAGCACATGAAAATTTCCGATTAAGGAGGTCACAAAGCAAATTTGGAGCCCTTCTTAAAGGATGAACATGAATTCAGCGATGTGGGTTCCGTGCTTGATGAAAATCTGGTTCAGGTGAGCCCTATTCAGTGGATGCAGATACGTCGGTGGATAATTTTTCGGAATGATCCAAAAGGTCTCGATGTTTATTATAGGAATTGGTTGGCCGTGTTCTGTTTGTATGTGGACATTCTATTTACATTTTAATACTATGTATGCTAAATGTAGGGATTATTGCGAGAACTGTGAAGCTGATCGGGTTGCAATGGAGGAGGTCGAGATGCAAACCAAGGTACTTAGTTGGCTGTATGAAAAAGTTTGCATTGGCGCTCCTGTTTGGTAGCATAATAATGATGCAATATGCTGATGTGTTGATTTTCTTTTCTCTTTCATAGCTTAGATCAGAAGACAAAATGGATACATATTTGTGGCGTCATGTTAGAGGTCCAGTGTCTCAGAAAGACTACAAAAGATACCGTGATGGATTTAGTTTTTGTTCCCAATTAAACCAGGAAAAGGCTAAGACCCAGGACAGTGGTGTCACTGTGGTTGCATCAACCACTTTTAGCAGCTCGAAAAGGGACAAAAGTCTGGATATTAACCTAACCCGGTGGTATGGGGTGATCAGACAAATCCTAGAGTTGAACTATGATACATTTATAGAAACTGTCTTCTACTGTGATTGGGTGAAGGTAGAGAATGGAATAAAGATATGTCAGGATTCAGATTTTCCTTTGGTAAAATTTTCAAGATTGAAAAGCCGTACCAAAATTTCGGACGAGCCCGTGATTCTCGCTGAAGAGGCTACCCAAGTTTTATACTCCAGAGACGTGAAACATCCAGATTGGTGGGTTGTTATTCATACGCTGAGAGGAATGACTGCAGACGTGGACAAAGCAGAGATACCAGGTCGCGACAGTTTTCAAGATATTTCACAAGAGGAACCACATCTACGTAAATTGCTGGAGCAAAAGCGTCTCCTAGAACAAACAAATGAAAAATCTCCAATATATGTGCGATCAGTAAGTTTCGTTTATAATGCTGGTCATGAATATATGTAGATTCCAATTGCAAGTTAATTTGCATTTTATCAGATTAATACTGGTCTTAAATAATAATTTGTTATTTTTTTCACCCTCCAATTTTAGACATATTTGCTTACAGATCCCTGTGTAAGTTACTTTATTGTTTCCGCCCCACTTTTTAGCAGACCTTAAGTTAGAAGATGTTGTTTCCACCCAACATTTCTTTTTATCACTACCAGACAGACAATCCTTTTCCCAACAAAATCATATTCTTTGGGAAAGTAGTTTATGTTTTCTACTCAGAGACAAAAAGCCAGCAGTTATTAGTTGCTCTTCAATAGTTCAGAAGCTGAAATGGGAAAACAACATCAAAATCATCAATTTTAGTTGCTTCAGAATCTTTGAATAAACCATACTCTTCAATCTTCATCTACACATGCATGGGTTTGTATTCTTTTAAGTGCTATTTTTCTTCATCTTCCTCTGCATGATCGCATAAAAATGGATTCTCTTTTCAATGATCATTTTTTCTTTGTTACAAAGAGAATGCAGAGAAATGTAATGACACTTAATGTATTTTTTTATTTTTTTTGTTACTCTGTTCTGTGGTACACTATCTAGTGGGAACACTTTGTTTGCGGTGGTGTGTGGTTGCTTTAATAATTAAGTGTAATCATGATATGGGTTTCTTTGAATTACATTATTCTACTATGCAGATGTGTTTGATTTAAGTTTTGTGGTGGTTGTTAATTTTTTTTCTTCTAGGGTTTTTGAAAAAGCGGGGGTCTAACAACACCACCCAATATTTCTCTTAGCAATATGTATGGACAAACCCGAATATACTTTTAAGAGAATCAACAAGACTCAATCGATTTGATCTTTACTCAAGCAAATAGAAATTTGCGAGTCTTATCAAAGAGAGATAACTTGGACGGTACCAAACACCAATGTCCAAGGATCAATCAATATTAATCAACAACCACAGGTCGGATTCTTCACAAATATAGGATCAAGAAGAAGATAATTCTTATTATGATAATCTTATCAATTCTGGTTACACAGCTCATGAATATATAGAGCCCAATATTCTGATAAAGCAAAGATCTTATATACTAGGAAACAATATATTATCCTTAAATAAGGATATATATTAACACTCCCCCTCAAGTTGGTGCATAGATATCACAGATGCCCAACTTGTCCAGAAAACTCAAGAATTTTTTGCATGACACTCCATGTGTGAGAACATCTGCAAGTTGTTCTTCAGAACGAACCGGTGGCAGCTCAATAATGTTGTTGTCCAGCTTATCTTTGATGAAGAACCTGTCAACCTCCAGATATTTAGTACGATCATGCTGAACAAGATTATGAGCAATATCATGCGCAGCTTTGTTATCACAATACAGAGTAATAGGATCCTTGAGAGGAACCCCCAAATCCTTAAGGAGAAGCCTCAACCACAAAGTTTCACAAATGCCATCTGCCATACCTCTGAATTCAGCCTCTGCGCTTGATCGTGTAACAATATTTTGTTTCTTACTTCTCCAAGTAACTAAGTTACCTCCCACAAAGGTAAAGTAGTCTGCAGTAGAACGTATGCCATCTATTTCTCCTGCATAGTCAGAATCTGTATATGCCACAACCTTTCCATAATCTTCATTTTTAGAGAATAAAATTCCTTTTCCAGGAGCAGACTTCAAATACCTCAAAATACGTAATACTGAATCCATGTGTTATTCATCTGGATTGTGCATGAATTGACTAACAACACTGAGTGCATAAGCAAGATCTGGCCTTGTGTGAGATAGATACATCAATCTCCACACAAGTCTTTGATATCTCCTTTTATCAGCAGGAAATTGATCAGGTTCAATACACAGATTTACCTTTTCTAAAAAGGTGTATGGACAGGCTGACATGATGACATGCCCACTTCTTTTAGCAGATCAAGAACATATTTCCTTTGTGATAAGAAAATTCCTTCACTGGATCGAGAAACTTCAATCCCAAGGAAGTATTTCAATGACCCAAGATCTTTCATTTGAAATTCCTTTGATAAGTATCTTTGTAAAGATTTCCTCTCCTCTGGATCATTTCCTGTCACCACCATATCATCTACATATATGATAAGAGCAGTAATTTAATCCTTCATTTTCTTTATGAACAAAGTATGATCAGAATTACTCTAACGATATCCAAAGTTCCTCATAGATTTGGCGAATCTTCCAAACCAGGCCTTTGGAGATTGTTTTAGTCCATAAAATGACTTGTTTAGCTTACATACCTTCTTACCATGAGATCCTGGAACTGAAATACCAGGTGGGAGCTCCATGTAAACTTCTTCAGTTAATTAACCATGCAAGAAGGCATTCTTTACATCAAACTGTTGCAAAGGTCAATCCAAGTTTGCAGCAAGCGATAACAATACTCGTACTGTGTTGATTTTCGCTACTGGAGCAAAAGTTCCTGTATAGTCGATACCATAAGTTTGGTTGTACCCTTTAGCAACTAATCTTGCTTTATAACGTTCAATCTCACTATTTGCTTTGTATTTAATGGTGAAAATCCAACGACACCCACAATCTTTCTTCCTTCTGGACAATCAACATAATCCCAAGTATCATTCTGAAAAAGGGACCTCATTTCTTCTTCTATAGCTGCTCTCCATTTTGGATCAGCTAATGCTTCCTGCACATTGTTAGGAATAAAAACAGTAGATAGTTGATTCACGAATGCCTTATTAACTTTAGACAAACGATGGTGAGAGACATGATGACTCATAGGGTACTTAACCTTACTAGATATTTCAGGTTTATATCTAGGTTTAGGAATACCTTCGTTTACACGTTTTGGAAGTTGTCTCCTATATTCTTCAAGAACATCCGTAACAGACGATTGGTTTGGTGTTTCATCTTCTTGAGGTAACGTTGACTCTGGAATCTCTTCTATCATAACCTCATCTTGAATCTCTATATCACGATCTAATACTGTACTTTCTGTTTCTTCTGGTGAAGAACTTTCATCAACAGATTCTCTTACCATATCATCAGAGTTGACAATAACAGATACATCAATTTCTGATATATCTTCATCATAGTTAAGAGTCTGAATTTCCTTATGGTACTCCCCCTGAAGTTCAGACTCACATGAAAAATACATAGTATCTTCATGATATACAACATCCAAAGTAACAAACATTATTTTGGTTGGAGGATGATAGCAACGGTATCCCTTTTTAGTTGTTACATATCCCACAAATACACACTTCAGAGCTCTAGGAGCCAACTTATCACGTTGGTTCTTATGAAGATGAACATAAGCTACACAACCAAACACATGAGGCGGCAGATTAGGAACAGTTGGAGCCACAACTGCTTCAGCAAGAGCTTGATGGGGTGTATGAAACACAATAGTACTGGATGGCACTCGATTGATAATATATGATGCAGAAGTAAGTGCCTCTCCGCAATACATCAGTGGCATATGTGCTTCTATCAATGAAGCACGAACCACTTCCAGTAAGTGACGATTCTTTCTCTGCTACTCCATTCTGCTGAGGCGTATTAGAGCAAGTAGTTTGATGAATAATTCCGTGTCCCGCAAAATAATGTTGAAGGTCAGAATCCATATATTCACCACCATTATCACTACGAAGTACTTTTATCTGTTTGTTGTACTGAGTGTTAATCATCTTATGGAACTTTTGAAACAACGCGGTAACTTCACTTTTGGTTTTCATGAGACACACCCACGTCATTCTAGTGCAATCATCAATAAAAGTAACAAACCATCTTGAACCACCCAGGGTAGTATTTTTAGATGGCCCCCCAATCATCAGAGTGTATGATCATAAAAGGAACTGGACCCCTATTGAATGATAATGGAAAAGAAGCGCGATGGCTTTTGCAAGTTCACATACTTCACAATGAAAACTAGAAATATCAAGTTTTGCAAACAAACTAGGAAATAATTTTTTTAAATAACCAAACAACGAATGTCCCAATCGTCGATGCCATAACAAAATTTGAGATTTTTGTCTCTCCCCCTCAGAACCATCATCAAGAAGAGTTTGACGCAGTTTATCCGAACTACTTGACACCAAATCCAGATAATACAACTTCCCACGCTTAACACCATAACCAATCGTTTGCTTCGTTGTGATGTCCTTAAAAACACAACAGTCAGGACAAAATATCACTACACAATGTAAAGTATTAGTTATTTGGGAAACTGATAGAAGATTAAAGTCTAATGTAGGAACTACTAAGACAGAATCTAAGTTTAAAGTTTCAGTGAGAGATATTGACCCTTCACCAGTAATTGGAGCTTGTGAGCCATTTGCAGTAGAGACTGTTTTTTGTAAGGATGGTTTAAGGGGAGAGATTTGTTTAGAATCACATGTCATATGGTCTGTGGCACCGAAATCAACTATCCATGAATTATTCGAAACAAGTGAAGAAACATTTAAAAATCTACCATCGTTACCTGTTCTTGCTACTGATGCAGATATTACCATGGAATCCTTTCCTTTCTTTGTTGAAGCCATTGGAGCACCAGAATTTTTCTTTGTCTCCTTCTTCCTCTCCAGATGTTGTCCCACCAATCTGAATATCCAACCAACTCGAAACACATGTCAATTGTATGTCCAGATTGATTACAGTGTGTACACTTAAGTGATGACTTGTCCACCTTAGTCTTTGAGTATATCTGAAAAGACCCTTCTTGATTGTACCGGTTTAGAGTTGCCATAACAGCAAGTTCAACTTCTTCCGATTCTTTTTCCATCGTTGTACGTCGAACAGATTCACGACGAACGAGTGCGTAACATGATTCCAATTCAGGAATAGGATCCTTTCTCAAGATTTCACCACGGATCTGTTCAAAACTTTCATCTAATCCAGCAAGGAATATATGCACCCTTAGCGCTGAATTGATTTTCGATAGGCTTCAATATCATCATAATTCTCCATAACCACCTTGTCACGATGATCCAACTCTCCAAATATTTCAGTTAGTTCTCCATAATAAATTGAGAGTGCTCTGCCATTTTGTTTTGCCGAAAACGCTCGTCGATTTAGAGTAAATACCTGCATCTCATCATCTCCATCATAAAAGGCTTTAAATAATGCATCCCAAATCTCTCTAGCAGTAGGTAACCGAATATATCTCTTCATGATTTCATGTGACATAGACATCAACAACCATCTCTTGACTTTTTGATTATCTGTGTGCCACTTCTCATATCTAGGATCTTCCTCGGTAGGTTTTCTTGTCCTTCCCATAATAAAGAAGGTTTTTTCTTTTTCAGCAATATGCATCTCCATGATTTGTGACCACAAATCATAGTTTGTTTCATCAAGAACAATCCCAGGCTTGAATATTGCACCTTCAGATTGAAGGATAATAGGAGCAAATTTGTTTTCCATATGCCCTTTTTGTTTTGATTTATTTTGGTACAATTCTGAATCACTAACCATTATTCAAGAACCCTAGCTCATAGATACCATCTTCACAAATATATGATCAAGAAGAAGATAATTCTTATTATGATAATCTTATCAATTCTGGTTACACAACTCATGAATATATAGAGCCCAATATTATGATAAAGCAAAGATCCTATATATTAGGAAACAATATATTATCCTTAAATAAGAAAATATATTAACACGGATTTCCAATTGATGATATTAATGCACAACCTGTATTATTTTAATTAAAAATAAAGGAAGAAGCTTAAATGAAAATGAAAAAAAGAAAAAGAAAAAAATGATTCAAATCCGAGTCATTAGTGTGTTCAGACCAGACACGCGCGAGACACGCATTTTGATGCGTCAAACACACGTCGTGTTAGCGTCCCACGCCCGTCCTGTGTCGGACGTGGACACGGCTCGAAAACTGCAGCGTCTGTGCAACCCAGCTACCACCGCTATATTGATTCTCCACAGCCTAGTTAGCAATTCGCAATACGGGATACGTTCGAAACGGGATACGTACGCGTATTATACGGATTTGTAAAAATCAAATTCGGTCAAGAATCCGGTCAACGGTTCGTGATACGGGAGTAATACGTAACGGCATACGTACGTATATAATTCGATTTACAAATATGAGTTCGTCACCGAAAATTCGGCACACGTATAATAACAGATATTCAGAATTTATATATAATCCTGCAAATACATAGTTCGAACTTCGAAATACAAAATATTTATACATATATATAATATATATCTTAGATTCTGGCAGACATAAATACATTACAGTCTATTTATACCCTGTCCCAGTGCATATATAACAAGTTAAGTTACTGGAGTAATGTTTTAACTCCACAAAAAATCAAAATATAGACACAAATTAAGCAATTAGATGTGTCAGTTAGAGCCTAATTTGTTCCAAGTATTAAATACCTACTGATGACGATAATTCATTCTCGAAGATGTCCCAATGCCGCTACACATTCTATCCATCCAAGCAGCATTCAGGTCCCTTTGAGCATCGGCTACAAAACCTTCATCAATAGCTTCATTTAGATTGCCATTAACAAGTTCAGTGTCCCACTCTGCGAGATTTTCAAGATTAATTGGGTCTCTATCTTTTAACTCAAAGTTCAAGGAATTTTTCAGCATTAACGGGTTCATCCTTATGTACACCAGATCTTCCAACATCTGTGGAGCCAATCTGTTTCTCTTTTTTGTTTGTGCGGCATCGAAAGCACTCCAGTTACGTTCACATGCTGAAGCACTACACGGCTGACTTAATAAACGAATGGCAACCTTTCTTAGTATAGGAACAGAGCCTCCATTTGCTTCCCACCACACCCCTATAATAAGGCCATAAACTTAGATAAACAATACACCCTATATACGACTAATTATCCAAAAACAAAAAAGAAAATTCATTAAAAAAAACTTACTTGGATGACAATTACTGATTTGATCTATTGAGATGCTTGTAAAGATCTTTGGATGTTTTCCATTATAGAGTAAAAGCTCTTGCGAAAACTTGGTTCTTTCAGTGGTATCAATCAGTTTGTCATAAATATATGACAAGGCAGCTTGCACAGCTTCATTAGTATATGAAATATTTCCATCAAACATGAAAGGAGGGTTCAAATACATGGCAACAACATGAACCTCATGAAGCAGGTTAGATTTCGCTCTGAATTCAAACAATTCCCATATATGCATATACTTAACAGGATCCTCTTCACATCGTTTTTTAATTGCCTTTCGTGCTCTATCTGTTGCTTCATAAATGTAGCCTGAAGTTGACCCATCACCGTCGACTAACCGTAATACCTTTACCAATGACTCCATTGCTGAAATTAGCTCTTTCCCATCCTCCCAAAATGGTGTTCCTTGTATAAGCTCTTTGACTATGTCAGCAACAGCTCCTTTGTTGTACAACATGTTTCTATATTCAACCGATGCGACCAAGTTTCTCAAACCATCTTCAACATCTAAAATAGATTGAAGCATAAGAAAGTGAGACGCAAACCTGGTTTTAGAATACTTTCTCAAATCTTTCTTGGTATGCTCTCTCATTAAGTCCGAAAGAATGATATGCCTATAGAAATGGTCATATATCT
Organism: Papaver somniferum; assembly: GCF_003573695.1. Classification (NCBI taxonomy): domain Eukaryota; kingdom Viridiplantae; phylum Streptophyta; class Magnoliopsida; order Ranunculales; family Papaveraceae; genus Papaver; species Papaver somniferum. Next base: position 2,817,567 of record NW_020632152.1, read on the forward strand.
TTCTTGCTTTGAGAAAAATATCTTTAACCCAATCAACATAATCATATATATCCTCAAACAACAATTGAACTCCATGAGAAGCACACTTTGATTTGATTATGTGGGGATACTCTTCCATGATCAGGTTACAAGCAAGTCCATAGTTTGAAGCATTGTCGGTCACAATTTGCGCTACATTTTCAGCACCAATCTCTTCAATAACTGGTAAAAGTACCTCCCTTATAAATAAACCTGTGTTCGACTCTCCGGATCTTTCAACTGATTTTAAGAATACTGCCCCTTTTGGTGAGTAAGCAATCACATTTATAAACGACCGTTTTTTCATATCTGTCCATATGTCTGACATGATGGTGCATCCAGTTAAACTCCAAGATTCTTTGACTTCATTTACATAACGTTCCACATCTGCTTTAGTATTGACAACCAACTTAGTTCGAAGAGTAGAATAACTAGGTAATGAATATCCAATACCATATTCCGAAACAGCCTTAATCATCTCAATAAACCCTGTTGTCTGTATAACATTAAAAGCAATGTTATTCAAGAAGAAACAAAGAGCTACTTTCATGTCCACCGCATCTTTATCCTTTTTGCTGAGCATTGCAGGTATTGAAGTTTGTTGCAATCTTGGTTCTTCACAGACACTAACACTGCTCTCCCCAACACTCCCAGTAGATGATTTAGCTCTTTTAGTCCCACTAACATTAACACCGGCCTCCCCAACTGCAATAACAACAGATGCTTGTACTTCCTCAGGTACTTGTGCACAAACAGCAATGTCACGACCTTTAATACCTGATAAATGAGACTTCACTCTTGCTACTCCTCCAGGAAAATCTCTTTTGCAGTACTTACATTTGAAACGGTTATTCAATTTCTCGTCATATTCCCAAAATTTATCTTTTATCTTCGTCATCTCCTACCAAATACACACTGAAACTAGTTTTAAGTATCAACAAAACTAGAGAAAGAGAATTTCTTGAACGAATAACGATATTAATTTATAAACATATGAATCCAAATTAAGCTCATAATATTATTCATAAATCTATAACCTAATTCATTATTCATAATATTATTAATCAACTAAAATTGCAGTAACAAAATATCTAACCTAAGGATATAACCAATCATGGATTCAATACAATCCAATATAAATTAAACATAAATAGATATACTGTTGATTCAATTGAATCATATTGAAAACCAAAAAATCAGAATCAAACATAAAAATACAACACATAATATGTTGATGGAATCATGCCATACCTTGTCGCCAGCCTTAAAAGCAGATATTGAAGGATTTGAAGATAGGAAATCAGAAAACGAATTTGGGTGCGATCTGTTCAGTGACTGAGAAGGTAGACCGTAGAAGAAGGAGTTAGGTTAAAAGAAATCTTCATTCTCTCTCCAAATTTTCTATTTATACACAGACTCATTTCTTAACCCTATTTTTCCCGTCCGAACGAATAAAAGTTGATTCGGAACGTATAAGACGCGAATAATTCGGGATCTTCATATAACACGCGTACCTGGGTCAGCCTTTCAATGGGTCGCCCGTATGATTCGTTCCCGATTGATACGGCATAATTCGCGAATTATTTGCCGAATTGCTAACTAGGCTCCACAGCGGTGAGTGAAGCCTATCTGGCAAGCCACGTGGCTCTTGGCAAGTCCCAGCATAAAACGAATCTATCATGGCACCCCTTTCACAGAACAGCATTTCCTTTTTGTTGTCAATTTTGTCTCTACGCCCGCCTAATTCTGGAGTCTTCTTTTTTTTTCATTTTTCATCAAATGGAATTCGCCACCACCTTTTACCTAAACCCCTTTCTTCTCCAGTCTTCTTAAAACCCTACAAATTTACTGGTTCTGGTGGTGGCACTAATGGCGATTTCTGTATTGCTTACAGCTTTATCTCGTCGTGGTCAATCTCTTTCTTCTTCTTATGAATCTGTAAGTTGTCTACTCTATCCAATTTTGGGGTTTCATTCAATAATTTTTCACTGCATGTATTGATTTTTCAACTGTTAGGGATTCTCAAGTTGTTGTTTGCTTGCTACAGTAGTCTAATGTGTTGTTTTGAGTTCTGAATCATGAGTTGGACAAAGTGTAAAATTATCAGATTGGGCACGATTTTTGTTTTTAGGGTTTTATGGGTGCAGTGAGTTAGCATTTTCCCTATAAGGAGATTGCGAAATTGGATGTGCTCCCACTAGTAAAATCGACTTCATTGATATTAAGCATAGACATCTTACTCAGTAATCTAGTGTGTGTTGTTTTGATTTCTCAAGTATTAGTTGGACAAATTGGGGCATGATTTCTTGTAGAATCGACTTCATTGATATTGTGCTGTGAGTTGTTGAGTGCTCTGTATAGGATGTTTTTCATATAGGGAGATGAGATTTTGCTATATTGGATGTGCTCCCAGTCCCACTAACTTCATTGATAGTGTCCCTTGAGCTCAGTTCAGAAACAAGATAGAAGGTAAAAAGTTAGAAATTACTTCAATGCTTGTGAAACTTGCTCATAGAGATGGTTCATGGAACCAATTTCCCTTCCTTTTTATCTATATTCCCTTTCTTGCGGGTAGTGGAACAGCATTTCATTTTGCTTTTGATTCAAGTTCTACTACGTCTATACAAACAAACAATTTCCCTAGTTATACTGATTTGATAGGATTTCCGACTTGTAACAATTATACTGAGACCCCTCATGTAACTACGGCTTTGGTTAGGCAACAGCTCATGTCTGGCATGGTGTTATATATAGGTTTCCACTAGAGGGTCTTCTTATATTGGCAGGCATTTCTCTTGAATTTGTATCTGCGCTGGAAGTAGTTTCTGTGGTTTAATTACGGTGTTAGCTAAAGCTCCTTTTTGCTCATTCATTGAAGTAAAGCTGTTTTGCGACTATATCCTGTATCAAGAATGTAATTCTAGTAATTCATGGCTGCATGATCTAGCTTGAATCCATTGCTGACAGCAATTTGCTGTTCTGTCTCCCTTCGACATGTGCGAATAGAATTTGATTTCGTATTTTGTTTTGAATCTTTAATGCCAATGGCTGTTCATAATTGTTTGTGGGCTTTTTCTTTTGGTGTTCTGCATTCGAAAAACGTCCACAAGTAATTTTGAATCTGTCAGTTCTCATCTCGTGTGCCCAATTTTTCATTGAGTAATTCTCACTGCTTCCTATTGCTTTTTTACGTTTCAATTCTTAGGGATTCTTAAATTGTTGTTTACTACATTAAGCACAGACATCTCACTCAGTAATCTAGTGTAAAATTATCAGAATGGGGGCACGGTTTCTGTTTTTAGGGCTTTATTGGGCAGTTAGTTGAGTGCTATATATTGGATTTTCCCTGTAGGGAGATAAAATTTTACCAAATTTGGATGTGCTTCCACTACTAAAATCGACTTCATTGATAGTGTCCTATGAGCTCAGTTTACAACAAAGATAGAGCGTGAACAGTTATAAATTAGTTCAATGCTTGTTAAGCTTGCACATAGAGATGGTTTGTGGAACCAATTCACTTCCTTTGTCGCTATATTCCCTTTCTTGTGGGTACTGGAACAGCATTTCATTTTGCTTTTGATTTAAGTTCTACTACGGCTATAAATACAAACAATCAATTTCCCTAGTTATACTGATTTTATAGAATTACCAACTTGTAACAACTATACAGACACCCTCCATGTAACTACGGCTTTGGTTAGGCATCAGGTCATGTCTGGTATGGTTTTATATATAGGTTTTCACTAGATGGTCTTCTTGTATTGCCAGGCATATCTTTTGAATTTGTATCTACGATGGAAGTATTTTCTGTGTGTAAGTATGCTGTGCGCTAGCTTCCAGAAAGTTCCATTCAGTGAAGTCAGTTAGAAATTACTATAAATGCTTGTTCCCATTCCTTTGGTTAGGCATCAGCTCATGTCTGGTATGGTTTTATATATAGGTTCTCACTAGAGGGTCTTCTTGTTAGGCTGCATCAACTCTTGTCTGGTATGGTTTATAGGCTCCACTAGAGGATTTTCTTGTATTGGCAGGTGTATCTCTTGAATTTGTATCTATAACGGAAGTGTTTTCTGTGGTGTAAGCACGGAGTTAGCTAGCTTCCAGAAAGCTCCTTTTTGCCCAATTATTGAAGTAATGTTGTTTTCGTGACTATGTCCTGTATCAAGAATGTAATTCTGGTAATTCATGACTGCATGATCTAGCTTGAATCCATCGGTGTTCTGTTCTCCCTTCTACATGTGCGAATAGAATTTGATTTGTATCTCATTTTGAATCTTTAATGTCAGTGCCTGTTCATAATTGTTTGTGGTTTTTTGCATTCAGGTGTTTAGGACTGTTAACACCTCGTGGAATAGTTCACTATTGGGCAATACGTCCACAAGTTTGGGTAGTAGAGCATTCTGGTGAATACAGCTCTTTTCCTTTACTTGAATGTTATTACGAATTCATTTATAGTAAATTGATTTTATATTTTTGTTTCTTCTCCAGCTCAAAATCAGATCACTGTGATTCAGTTTCCCAGGTTAGTTGTTTGTTTTTAGTTTCCCTCTTTGGATTGTTTCGTCATCTAGAGTCGTAAATTTTGATTTTCTTTTTTACTTATTGTACTATGATACCATGTAATAGAACAAAGTTTCTGAGTCCAACCTAACAAAGGTAGTTTTCAAGTATGTATGCGGGCATGACGAGTTTCGAGAAAACAGTAGGTCCTCTGAGCCCATAATAAGAAAGGTTCTTGAGATTCCCAGAGGACATACTTTCTTTGAGTGCAGAGATGGAGATGATGTGAGCTATTGTAACTTGATCGACTTTTGTTTCTCCTTAATGAGGCGTCTTAAGCAGGATGCAGAGTCAGCCAGAGGAGAAAGAGTAACAGAGATGTGTTTCATAGAAGCTTCATTTTTCAAAGATCGTATCAGAAGTATAATAGATAGTTCAGGGGATATTCTAAATCTAAAAGGCATGATTGATTGTTTGGAGAATCCAGACTCTTTTCCCATTGGCAAAAACTCGGGCACTGGATGCAAACTCACAATCGATCTTGATGAATATTTCGATATTCGTACATGGGTATGTTAGACTGTCTATTTGAGATTTTTCTGCGGCGTTTAGATTTTCAACTACTAACCACTGCTTGTTTCTCACCTCTTGTCTCAGGAAAAAATATCAAGTGGTGACAAGCATGTGCTGGAAATCATTCTCAGTGAGCTTAAGAAAAATGGGTTCGACTTCAATGAAGATCCAGCAGCACTACAGAAAATTGAGGAAGCAGTTGAGAGGGCAACCACGAGAATGACAAATATGATCAAGCTTAATCTGCCAGTTCCTGCTGGTAAACCTGATACGAGTACGACTATCAGTTGGGAAAAATGCGCTGGTCTACCTATATTGAAAACTGCCCGTCAAGAATCATTAATTCTAAACCTTCTTCAGTGATTTTGTTTGGCGTTCTTGTTTTGAATACAAGAAATGAATCAGTTAGCTGGGAAGATATAAATTATGACATACTTCTATGAGTACTAACTTGTTACTGTCGTTTCTATTTTTTGTTTAGTGAGCTTGTAAGTATAACATACTCCAGTAGGCTACCATTGGTGGTTAGAACTGTGTTTTAATGGAAAGCAATGAACACATATTTTGTGAATTCTATCTTGCTGCTAATCTCATTAAGCTTATTCCTGACTGTCACCACCATCATTCAAGTTCCGTTGAACATAATTGTTCAATCTGTATTCTTGGTAGTCCTTCGTATGCATGTGTTTTGTTCTTAGAATCAGGTTTAGTAGGTGTGGCTACAGCTCTGGTTGCCATTGGAGCTAGTGCAGCAATGGCAAAAACGGTGCAGATTCTTCCTGATCAGGTTAGTTTCCTTGTATCGTCTGTTCTAGTGCTTTGGATGGAAATTATAATTTATCAGCATGGCCTTTATCTCTAAGGTTTTCAGAATGTTCATATCTTAGCAACATTACTTTACAAACATGGTTTCTTTTATCTGAACACTGGATTCAAACAATCGTCAGAATAAACGTCAAATGTGAAATTTGAAGAACAATAACTACTACTAATACTACCTGTGTGACTGTGAAGAACAATAATTACTTCTAATACTACCTGTGTGACTGTGTCCGTCTATGGCCAACTTGGCTCATTCTTTCAACTGTTTTGATAAATCACGAACCATAAATTGACTAGGCTGTATATTTTAGAGTGCAGTGGACAAGTTCCACAAACCAACAGTAATATAAGGAGAGGTTGCAGAGAATGAGATTTTTGTAACATAATTTGCTGTCGGCGGATAACATTACTAGTGTTAATCTTAGATCAGCTGTCGGTGGAATTCTTAGTGGGTGCTGTCTGCAGCTTGAGTAACTTTTTTGGTGGTGAATCAACAGAATCATTATCTTGATGTGCACAGACTCTCTTGGGTGTTAACAAATGATCAGGTGTGGCAGCCATGGAAATTGCAGGAAATGCTAGATGGAGGTTCGTTCCTTCTGATTCAAGAACTGAATCAATCAACAATAAATTCTTCATAAAAGAAAAAGGTTCAAAGCTGCGTAATCACAAAAAAAAGGACGCTAGAAACAGGGATTGAACCTGTGACCTTGTGGTTAACAGCCACACGATCTAACCAGCTGGGCTATTCCAGCGTTTTTGTACTTCAAATTCCTTCTTTGCGTCAGTTAACATCCTTCTTTGCATACAATATTCCTTCTGTTAGAATCAAATCAAAAACAAATTCATCAGTAAATAAACAACACTATAAAGTGTAAAAAAAAAGCTACGTATATATGTGGATCTACTGAGTTTGAGTTTTACCTTGGATTAATGACTGGCCTTGAACTAGCTATTTGCGTGCTCGTAGCACTGGAGATTTGATTCTTATTTATAGCAAGAGATTACATAGTCAGTTACAGATTTGTAGAAACTTATTCAACAGCCTAACTTACTGGAACTAGTAAATAGCTAACTTAAACGACCGAACAGATTGGCTAAAGACTAGTGCAGTTTTGCAACTGCCTTTGACAATCTCAGCTGAGCATGACTAGCCGTAGTATGCTTAACACAAACCTACTGGTTCCCCAACATACACACGAAGTATGGTGTTGAGTCTGTTGACAACTTTTCTCCATAAACCTGATTTTAACGTGTATGCATAAACTTCATTCTCTGCTATATATACCAACTTGTAATCACTCATTTGTTGGGTTTCACTGCCTTATGGCCCAACAACATGAGGTATCCCCTTAACCTTTTAAGGGATGAGATTAAAAATTTGTCCAAGTTAGGTTAAAAGTCAACATGAGACGTTTTTAGTCTCACGGGTTATCTTCTCGAATCGTGAGAAAGGAGGTGGAGAGAGAAAGTGAGAGTGGGAGAAAGGAAAAACCACCATTAGAGTTGATCTTTGGTGATGATTTGAGTTAATCTTTGAAGAAAAAGAAAGGGTTCTCAGCGAAGGATCTATTGGTTAGTGTGGTGAAGATTGATTGATCAATTTCCACATCTCTTCAAAAGGTGAAAAATCTAGGGTTTGTTCAAATCCTAGTAGTAAGTATCTCTTACTCTTGCTATTCTCAATTGATAGTGAATCTTACCTATTTAGGTGAATGAATTGTTGATCCACCCTTGTGGTCAGTGTAATTAGGAAAATTGATTATCCAAGTGCTATATGCACCTTGAAGTTGTTATTATCCCCAAATCGGGAGAATTGTGTATAACCCATTATTGATTATAGTGGAAGATTTGCCCGTGGTTTTTTACCCTTCACCTTGGAGGGGTTTTTCCACGTAATTGCCGGTGTTGTGTGATTGTTTCTTATATCATCATAGTTGTTTTATGTCCGCACTGTGTTTCATTGCTTGTGTGGTTTTCGTATTTTACATAGCGGCTCGGATTTTGCAAGTCTCCCCCAACAAGTGGTATCAGAGCATTGGGTTGAGCTAATCCTGTGCAATGACGAAAGCTAGCACTAGTAGTAGAATGATCATCTTGACCGGTGAGAATTATGTGATATGGAAGGTTAAGATCGAGAAATGGTTATATTGTGAAGATCTCTATGGTCCAATAGAGAGCAAGGGAGTAAATCCTAAGATGATAGAAGATAAATTGTGGAGTGTTGCTAATCGTAAAGTTGTTAGTTTCGTTCTACAATGGGTTGATGATTATATTCTTCGTCATGTGGCTAGTGAGAAACTAGCATATTCTTTGTGGTCGAAGATAGAGGAGTTATATGATCAGAAATCTGCTTGTGGCAAAACTCTTGACCGTGGCAAGTCGAGAAGTAAATCAAAGTCTAGTGAAGACGTGGATTGTTGTAAGAATGATCATTATTTAAATGAATGCAGGAAGCCGATGCGAGAACCAAGGGAAGTGAATGTAAATGATAGACAAGTCAATGATGTTACATTTGGGGTAACAAGTAGTGATATTACTTCATTCTCTGATTGTAATGATGTATGTGTGAGTTCTGCAGTTTCCGGTTCAGAGTGGATAGTGGATTCAGGTGCATCCTATCATGCTACTCCTCGAGAAGATGTGTTTATCTCCTACAAGTCTGGTGATTTTGGTTCAGTCAGAATGGGAAACAGTGGTGTTTCGAAGATTGTAGGAATGGGTGATGTGAAGATCGAGACCAGTGTTAGCTGCACGTTGGTTCTCAGAAATGTGCGACATGTACCAGATCTTCGTTTGAATCTAATATCACCAGGAGTGTTAGATGATGAAGGGTACAACAATCACTTAGGTGATGGAAAATGGAAGCTAACCAAGGGCTCCATGGTTATTGCAAGAGGCAAGAAATGTGACACATTGTATAAGACACAAGTGAAGGTGTTAAAAGGTGAGTTGAATGTTGCTGAGAAAGATTCAACCTCCTAGCTGTGGCATAAAAGACTTGGTCATCTTAGTGAGAAGGGAATTCAAATCCTCACCAAAAGACAATTTTTTCCAAAGGCGAAAGGTACGCAATTGGGTAAGTGCACTCATTGTTTAGTTGGTAAAAAAACTAGAGTTTCTTTTCATAAAACTTTACCCAAGCGTAATTCTGGTATTATTGATCTTGTTCATTCGGACGTATGTGGACCTTTAAGGGCAAAAACACTCGGTGGTGCCTTTTACTTCGTTACTTTCATAGATGATGCTTCAAGGAAGGTTTGGTCATATGCAATCAAGACCAAAGATGATGTTGTTCCTGTGTTCAAGATGTTCCACAGCATGGTGGAAAGAAAAACATGTAGAACCTTGAAGTGCCTTCGTTCTGACAACGGGGGAGAGTACATTGGGCCACTTGAAGAGTATTGCAAGATCATGGGTATACGTCATGAACAATCAGTACCGAAGACTCCACAACATAATGGTGTTGCAGAGCGGATGAATCACACTATTATTGAGAGAATTAGGTGCATGTTATCTCATTCCAAGTTGAAGAAGCATTTCTGGGGGTGAAGCAATGAATACTGCCGTGTACTTGATCAATCGATAACCTTCATGACCGCTAGATGGAGAAGTAGCAGAGAAGGTTTGGAGAGACAAAAATCCTACGTATGATCACTTGAGAGTGTTTGGTTGTAGGGCATCTGTTCATATCCCAAAAGATCAGAGGTCAAATCTTGATGACAAAGCGAAACAATGTGTGTTCCTAGGCTTTGGAACAAAGAAGTTTGGTTATAGATTTTGGGATCTAGTTAGGCCTGTCAATATTTGTCCGATATCCGGTATCCGTTTCCGAGTATTCGAGATCCTATAGGATTTTATCCGTTTTATCGGATATCGGATCGGATATTTTATCGGATATTTATTCCTTAACATATCGGAAACGGATTAGACCCCATCCGAAATGTTAATATCCGATATCCGATAGTATAGGAACTTATTTGTAATTTATCCTAATTTCGAGTCTAGTATCGGATATTATCGGATAAATATCCCATAAGTGTCAATTATGAATTTTTTTTACAAGGGTTTTTAAACTTTTTTGTTATAACCGGATATTTATCGGATATCCGACAGCTTAGCCTATCGGAATCGATATCTGATTTTGATATCCTATAGGATATTATCGGATATCGAATATCCGGTAGTGCTTAACATGTCGGATATCGGATTTCTAAATATCCGGCGGATATTCTTCCATTGACAGGCCTAGATCTAGTTGACAGGAAGGTTATCATAAGTAGGGATGCAATATTCCTTGAAGACCAAACTATTGAAGACTTTGAGAAGATCGAAAAACCAAAGTTTCAAGAAGACATGTTCTTGGATCCAAATCTAGTTGTTCCTTCTCTTGAACAACGTGATGATGATGTTGATGGTAATGGTCATGAAGAACAAGAACACAATCATGAAGATGAAACTCATGAAGATGTTCCAGTAGATGATGTTGAGCAAGAAGTGCAACAACAACAACCAGAAGCTGAGTTGAGAAGATCCAGCACGACCAGATTACCTTCAACGAAGTATACACCACATGAGTATGTGATGCTCACATATGAAGGTGAACCAGAGTCTTATGAAGAAGGTCTTAGTGTTCCTGAAAGTCAGAAGTGGTTGAAATTCATGAAAGAAGAGGTGGGCTCTTTGAATGAGAACGACATTTCTGATTTGGTTGACAAGCCAAAGAACCAGAAAATTCTGAAGAACAAGTGGGTATATAGAATCAAGACTAAAAATGGTTCTGATATGATGACAAAGTCGTTACCGAAGTACAAGCATGTGCATTTCTGCAGCAGGGCAGGCTTGGTGGTGACGGGTACCTCTCCATAAGTCGTGAGGGGGAGATTGTTGGGTTTCACTGCCTTATGGCCCAACAACATGAGGTATGCCCTTAACCTTTTAAGGGATGAGCTTAAAAATGTCCAAGTTAGGTTAAAAGGCAACATGAGACGTTTTTAGTCTTACGGGTTATCTTCTCAAATCGTGAGAAAGGAGGTAGAGAGAGAGAAGTGAGAGTGGGAGAAAGGAGAAACCACCATTAGAGTTGATCTTTGGTGATGATTTGAGTTAATCTTTGAAGAAGAAGAAAGGGTTCTTAGCTAAGGATCTATTGGTTAGTGTGGTGAAGATTGATTGATCAATTTCCACATCTCTTCAAAAGGGGAAAAATCTAGGGTTTGTTCAAATCCTAGTAGTAAGTATCTTTTACTCTTGCTATTCTCAATTGATAGTGAATCTTACCTATTTAGGTGAATGAATTGTTGATCCACCCTTGTGGTGAGTGTAATTAGGCAAATTGATTATCCAAGTGCTATATGCACCTTGAAGTTGTTGTTATCCCCAAATCGGGAGAATTGTGTGTAACCCATTATTGATTATAGTGGAAGATTTGCCCGTGGTTTTTTACCCTTCACCTTGGAGGGATTTTTCCACGTAATTGCCGGTGTTGTGTGATTGCTTCTTATATCGTCATAGTTGTATTATGTCCGCATTGTGTTTCATTGCTTGTGTGGTTTTCGTATTGCACATAACGGTTCGGATTTTGCAAGTCTCCCCCAACATCATTTTGCTATCGTAACCAAACCCCTAGGGAGGCAACCAAAGATTGACAAATGGTGGTATAAATTTCTTATATTCTCTAGTCGCTGGGTTCCAAAGAATTATTAGATCTTCGCTAATGGTATCTAAGCAAAGCAAGCCATTGCAAGATCCCAAAATTTTCATGAGAGTAACTCCTTTTAGTTCTTACGCTGGATCGTCTATTAGAACCGCTCTGTCACACTTGCACGTTGTTGCGGACGCCGACAATGGTGATGCTGACGCTGATAATATTGAATCATAATCTGCGGAATAAAACATATCTTCATATAATTGGCTTCGGATATCCCTGATCATGAGTTTAGGGTTTTTCTTGGAAACAATAAGATGATCCTTGCCAAATTCAGGACTACGGATTAACCTACACTAATTTTACATATGGATCTGAAACGTAAGAGGGATTTCACCGGTAACCTTAATAAAATCCTTTTCGAAGATCTCTTGAGGAATGCTTGACATTATTGCCCCTTCTCATGGGAGTTAGGGTTTTTTAAGATTTCATGTGCAACTGTGATTGGTTAGTATCGGGTCATTTTATAGGTGGAGTAGTTGCCGGGTTCTAGCCGGCTTCACTGCATGGCTAGGAAGGTTTGGCAAAAAGTGCTGGTGGCCGAAATGTAGATAGTGTTACCACATCTGGCTTGTGCCATGACACTATTTTTATGTTATAGATGGTTTCCGAACACTCCTAAGTAAATAATAAACCGTTGGTTCAAGGCATGAGGTGCGAAACATAGACTGTCATTGCGACTCATTTATGAAGAATTTTTCATGAAAAATGAGTACAAGAAATTAACAAATGGACCATGAAAATTAAGTGAATATCTGTCGTAGAATGTACAAAGAAAACAACCAGAGAAGTAGCTGAAACAGAAAAAAGAGAGAACAAAAATAAGTTGTCCCAATTGTGGATAGTACAAGAGAAGTCCAAATGAGCTTTGAGACTAAAATTACTAAATGCAGAGGCCCAAGCAATAACAAAAGACTTGGCTTCAGTATCTAAGTCGGAGTCTGTCGTGGAACTGTGTTTTTCTTTGGAAGTACGTGCATTTGTTTCTCCCCTAAGAACTACAACAGCTAGAATAAGAGATCAGTATTTCTTACCAGTAGTAGATAAAAAATTGGGATCCCAACAATGAGCAAGATCATATAAATTTATTGGAAATATCCGAGCCCAGTTAGGGGCTGGGGGTGAGCATCGACCAAATCCTATTAGGAACTACAGTATAATAAGATATGATTTGCTATTTCCTTTGCATCTCCACAAAGAATGCAGGAATCATTAAAAATAATTCCTTTTCTAGCTACAACATCTGTAGTGGAGGGATATTGTTCTTCCATAGAAAAGAATGAGGAAAATTATCAACTCCCATATTAGCATTGAGCTTAGCATATAAAGTCTTGAATGTAAAGACACCATCTGAGGTAAACGACCATCTTCTTATGTCGGAAAGGCCACCAAGAGAAGATGGAGAGTCTCCCGTGACTTGCAGCAAACACACAAACTGGTTAGCTTCGGAATCTGATAATCTTTTTTAGAAGTTATAACTCTGACTGCCATCCAAAGCAATATGCTCAACTATATCTAGTTTACAAATGTCAGGAAAAGAAATAGAAAGAGCTTCATGAACAACCCATTTATCAAGCCAGAAAGAGATTAAAGTTCCAGAGTGTCATGTAATATTGTATTCCCTCCGTTCCTAATTAGATGACCTATACCATAAATAAGTGGAGTGATAGATTAGTATTATCATAAGAAATATGTAAAATTTGATAGCTATATTTATATTCATTAGATAAGTGTTTTAAAATGCTTTCCGATAATATAAAATTTACGAAAATACGTTGTATAGTTTGAGAGATAAATCATTTCTGAATTTACTAGTAAATTTTAACTAGGTCATCAAATTAGGGACGGAGATAGTATTCATTATTGATCAACTCTCTCGTTTCTGCAAATGCCTTCCAACAAGAAACTTTATAAGAAGAACTTGGAAGTACCTTAATTTACCAGGAATCCAATGAGAAGATTTAATCCCATATTTTTCATAAATAATTTGATACCATAGTAAATAATTTAATTATTTGATTCTTCTCAATGCTAATTAAATTTTAAAAGGTCGAAGTAAACTGGGAAAATAATAATAGTTCTTTTTCTGATAAAGGAAAAATAATAATGTTAAAACTTTGAATGGTTCGTCGTATTACGCTTAGTTACTTTTGTGTGCTCAAGGTGAACACCACATCTGTCTTTAGGGATCTGAATATAAGTAGAACTAGAAGAATTCTCAAAACCCTAACGAAGAATATCCGGGTGGAGTTTTAGTATGATTGTCAGATACAGTTGAATTGTCGTTTTGGATGTTTAATGTGGGAAGCAAATGGTTCTTCCCTTATTCCAAAACCTATCCCGAGGGACAGAAACAATATGTGATTTGTATCACTCACATCTTGTTTGTTTGCAGCTACTCGGCGTCGGGATCTGAGTCAACCTCTGACTCGGGCCGAGTCAGCAGTCAGACCGTTTGTTTTGCATTTTGAATCAGATCTACTCGACCTATGACTCAGACATAACCCCTGACTCGGACCCATTTGAGTCAGAAAATAAAATACCCCTGACTTACGGGACCAAACCACTGACTCACGTTTTTTGAGTCAGATGAGTCAGATATGACTCAAAACAAACATATTGAGTCAGATCCAGATGAGTCAAGTGATTTCACTCAGATCCAGACGACTCAGATGAGTCAGGAGTAAACAAACATAGTGTCAACCCATAAAATTTCCTTGCAAGGGCCGAGTTTGAACAACTTTAAAGACCAGCATGAAAGAGATTGAATCGGGTAATACACCTATAAAATCATGATACTATCATCAAGGTTTGTATTTCAAAATCAAAAGTCTTGTATATATTAAGAATAAAAATACTAAGTAAAGCTCTTGAGTTCACCAGACAAAACAGGCCATAAAGTTTAAGCAATAACACCAGCAACCGAACCAAAAAGCTGGCAATCCAGCAACAAGAAAATTAGTAAATTGTTTCTAGGAAGAAGGCTTAACCCAGTCAAGCTCCTGACCAGTGTACTTGGACCAGTTTGGTTCAATCCAAATGCAGTTTGAGTACCATCCCTCTGTATCAGTAAAATCTGAGGCAGAATTTTGACTTCCAAAAGACCGATAACTACCTGTTGCAAGACAGTAGAATAAAACACCTTCCCCGTTCATGCATAATCTCGGGAAATAGACTTTGTTCCCCATGCGACTATTTGGCGCAATTGCTGAGAAACATGAGGTGTAGCTGACGAACAACATATGCTTTCCCAGATTCTTAACTTTAACCCAATCCATGCGAGAGAAATCTAATTTGAAAATCCCAACCAACGTTCCAAGATGTCCCAATTTTACTAATAAAAGCTTTCCATCGCACTCCACCAAGAAACTTGGATAAATTGCATCAAATGGTTCGTGGGGTTTCTTAAGAACTTTCCAACTATTATTATCCCCTATGTTAAATACACCTAACGTTCCATTGTAATCTACACAATACAAAACCCCATTGTAGAAAACTGGAGTGTTGTGTGACGGGGTGTATGTCACGTTACAAATATCATCAAAACGACAAGAACTCCAGATGGCTTCCCCCTTTCTGATGAAGTAGAGACTGATTTGGTAGTAACCCTTTTGTTCAATGGCGAAAACTACACAGTCTGATGATGTAGGTAAGGAGGAGAATGAGACACTGGAGAAGGTGAAAATAACTGGCAACTCTGGAAGTTTGATAGTCTGTCTTGTAAGGGGATTGGAGAAGAATAAACAAAACTCGTTATTTTCCTTAGACACCAGTAACCAACCTCCCTTTTGAAAACGGACTACAGCTCGCTCGAGATCAGAGAGATTTATGAGGTAGCTCTCATTATTGTGCATTGGGTTTATAAAATTGAAAGTGCTGAAGTTGTGATCTCTGCTAAACATCAACCATGGAGATAAGTATGTACCTGTTGTGGTAGAACAGGATGTAAGCTTTACCGTCGGAAGTAATGCTCGATGTGCTTTAGAGACTGAACGAAGATGGATATAATCCAATCGAGGAAGAGAGCTTACTATAGACTCCACCATGTCCCCGTTAAGAATACTCCATGCACATGCTTTCTCAAAATCTCTTGAATCTGTTTTATATCCCACTGCTTCTGCCAATATCTTTTTGCATTCATCTTTACCTTCCATACTTTCCTCTCTTTTTCTTTTACTTCTAGTTTTTGTTTTTCTCTCATTAGGCATCATGAAAAAATCTGAGACCTTCCATGGGTTTAGCAGATGTGAACACGGGATAATAACCGAATTACCAGTACTTTCTATGTCAAATTTATACAAATTCTGATCGCCAGGAAATGTGAAATACACAGAACTCCTGGAAAGCCCCGTCTCGGCTGCAGAGCAACAAGCTTTAGTGCCACGGCTGCCAAGAAATAGAACACGATCACCTATGCTATACACCCTCTTCCACGCCATTTCGGAAAAATCCAACCTCATCACAACTATTTGGATAATTACATTTCCAAATCCTCTCCCAGTGTAAACAATTGTAAAGCAGTAAAGTTCGTCAGCAGTCGCCACAAAATCATACATCAGAGAACAAGTATCCAATCCTCCTACAAATGGATATGACCACTTGTCTCTTACCTTGATCACCCTGATACGAAGTTTTATACCGCCATCACTACGTTTCTGTCTCTCAACCTCTATGTTGTCCTCATGCTTACACATAACATAAAACTTACCTTTTAAACAAGCAAGCGATACCATATGCTGTGCGAGTATGATATCTGAAAACCACTCGAGTTTTTTCCATTTTTTGTCCCCGGGGTGACAATATAAAAACACAAGAGTACACTTTCCTTGATTAGAATCGGAGAACACGAAGAAAACCAATGAATCATCGTCACTATCATTAGCACCACCAGGAGGTGTGGACAAGACGCAATCAACAAATAATATCCATTGGAATCGTCATACCATTTTAATAAACTAGGCAGACGTATCGTCTCTAACCTTGCCGCCGGGTCCCAAAGAAAGCAATCACCAAACTTATGATGATCAGAAGAGTAATCATACTCGTCTTCATTACATATGATAATTAGCCATCCTTGATGACAAGGTTTATGAAAATAACGTTTTGCAATTAATTCAGGTATAGATTTTCTGCATGTGCTGTTGTTAGGTTCACGTATGTTATAAAAAGCTTGTTTTCTGGGGGTACCTGATTTTCCATGGGGGATCACAAGCCATGGTGCTGCTGCTTTTGGTGATGGAAAGATTTGACGTTCACTCTTTGATACTGCTGCACTTTCTTCCCCCATCAAGAGACGGCCGATATATGATTCTGAATTTGAGAGAGAAGAAGTAATTGTGAAGATGGAAACTCTTTTTTGTTGTCTTTATATACCTCTCTTAATTGCTTAATTGTAGGATAAAACGAAATAGGGTCATTCAAAAGTAATATCTAAATCCCCTTAGCCAAATATTTCATAATTCACTAAACTGCCCCTGTTTAATTAGTCCGATTTATATGATCAGTTAACTAATTTGATTAGGTTAGGTTAGTTGAATATAACGATTATAGTTGGGATTAAAATTATTTTGAGTTTATGAGTAGAGAACAAGAACAGGTTTTGGAGGAGAGAAAAGTGAAACTAGGATTTTGAGAAATGAGCGATTATAATGGTGAAATTGATGTTGGAAAAGTTTCGAATAATAAAGATAATTATTTTCATAGTAAATTAATACGATAAACATCGATTTTTTTGAAAAAGAAGGTTATATCGAAAAGAAAAAGAAAATCAAGGAACAATCCAAGGTCAAATCAAATTACATACTCCCGTTCCTAATTAATAAGCTGGTTTTTTTTTAGAAAAAATTAAGGAAATTAAGAGAACTAGTCATTGGTCCTCATGACACTTAGTCAATGGTCCCATGACACTTGTCAGCAAACGTAAAAAAGTGAAATGGTCCACATGACACTTGTCATCAAAAGAAGTTAAGAAAAAAATGATCACAGAAAACTAAAGTAACATTTGACTTTCCCAATTAAGAAACCAACCTATTTTTTTGAAACATCTATTTATAGAAACCAACTTATTATTTAGGAACAGAGGGAGTACATATTAGAGTATCCAAATTACCCCAAATTAGACTTGGATCTACGTACTTGAAAGTGTCGTTATCTTTTGACCATAATACTACTAATTGCTTAACCAAATCAATATTTTCTTGCACACACTTATGTCGACCTCCAAAAACCCTTCCATTTCTTTCCTTCCACAGAACCCAACAAATTGCATAATGCAAGATTTACCAGACATGTCTTCCTTTACCACGCGACACGTTGGTGGTCCATGCTTCAAATAATTGTAGTACCGTACTTGGTGTAGGCCAAGCCATTCAGAAGGCTGCAATGAAGTACTTCCAAATCTCAAAAGAATACGTGCAATGAAGAAACATATGATTCGCAGATTTCCTGACATCATTGCATAGGACGCACTGTTCACTTTCTGTATCAACACCCCGATGACGCAAAATATCCCTAGTTGGTAGAAAATAATGGAAAGTAGCCCACAAATAAAATTAACCTTGTTGGGAATATGAAATTTCCAAAAAAATTAATTGAAGACGCAATCATCCAAAGCACGTGTGAGTTTCTCATAACAATTCAAAGTGCCGAAGTTTTCTATAATCTTCATTTTGTCATCTCCTCCCCAAAACAGGCACATGATGTAAATCATGTTTAAGTAAGTCCCATTCCATTCCATTTACGATAAACATCGATTAATAAATAAAGCTGAAAATGATGACGCACTATCTACACCTACACACTATGACGACTCTTGGCATAATTAGTAGAGAATCGTTAAGTTACAATTTTTGGTCTCTCATACGTGGTCAATGAAGCCACTTTCTTCTTTATATTTTATGGTCACACCATGAGTACTCTAGGAAAATTAATAAACAGTCGATAACTTACAATTTTATATCGTCATGGTTTTCGATAATACTATAACGACCGTAAACATGGTCATCATTTTTAGAGGAAAAACAGTAAAAGTTCTGTGGGAGATTAGCTAAATCTCGGTATTTAGCTTCCGCGGAGGTATAGTTAGTTGTTTCTTACTTTTCCATGATACGGGGTTGTTTCCCATCATGTAACATACCCCGTGGTTGGTCGGCAGGTTGTTGGACAACCATCCCTGGCAGAGTCTGTATACCCACTTAAGGTTGTTTTACTAGGTTTCCTTTACAAATAGAGCCTTGTAGATATTCTGAACTACGATCAGAAACTACAATTAGCAGCATCCATGGGCGTAGTTGTAGCTTTGTGCATAAATTAACCAAGACAATTTACTAAATAAAGTAAATTACAGTAGGTTTTATGGTTGTTATGAATAGAATTCGTTCGATTAGACGATAATATGATGAAAAATCACCTAAAGTTTGCCATTTGTAGGCATTAGCTTTGTATTTTGTTACATAGGGAATGATGGGCGTGATCCTGCTATTCCTGCGTCTTGGAGGATATCCAAGGTATATTTATTTGGCATAAAAATATTCCTTTTGACGACTGAGAAACCTTGATACCTAATGGTAACTTACCTAAGTTGTCTCTCATTAAGAATTTGTTTTCAAGAACTTCTTTAAAATTAAGAGATGAGTGAGGGGGAAAGGCTCAATGTTAAAACAGAAAAAGATACAACATTTCACGTGTAGTTTGAAAGAATAAGGTCCTGATCGACGTCATGGATACTTGGATGAACACTCATGTTCAAAGGGAAGCAAACGGGGTTGTGCTTTTAAAGAATAAGCGCCCTGATGTACGTTCCAGTCATGGATCCCGACAGAGAGAAACAATACGTAATTGATATGATTCAGTTATAAAATTTCCGTTCCTAGTAAAAGTAAAGCTCTAAGATTATACTAGACTTATGAGAGATTAAATCAGGTAAGACAACTATAAAATCATGATATCTTAAAGTCTGCAAATTAGTCACCTGACAGATAATAAAATCAGAAGAAGTAAAGCTCTTGAGACCGTACCATAAAACAATCCAGAACAAAAATAGTTTTATGAAGGAGGCTTAACCCAGTCAAGCTCTTGAGCAATGGATTTCGACCAATTCGGTTCAATCCAAGTGCAGTTTGAGTACCAGCCTTCTGTGTCAGTAAAATCTGAGGAAGAATGTTGACTTCCTAAAGACTGATAACTACCTGTTGCAAGACAACAGAATAAAACACCTTCTCCGTTCATGCATAATCTTGGGAAATAGACTCTCCATGCGACTATTTGGAGCGATCGCTGAAACACATGAGCTGCAGCTGACAAACAACATATGGTTTCCCAAATTCTTAATCTCAACCCAATACATCCGGGAAAAATCCAATCTGAAAATCCCAAACAACGTTCCAAGATATCCCAGTTTTACTAATAAAATCTCTCCACCACACTCAACCAAGAAACTTGGATACACATCACTAAATTAATGATAGAGTCAAGAACTTTCCAACTTCTATCATCTATGTTAAATACACCTATAATCCCACTGTAATCTACACAATAGAACACCCCATTGTAGAAAACTGGAGTGTTGTGTGACGGCTTGTACTTGTTGGTATTGGTATTAGCAGAGCGACAAGAAGTCCAAGTCGCTTTTCCCTTTCTAATGAAGCAGAGACGGACTTCGTCAAAGTTGTCCCCTTTTAGTTCAATGGAGAAAACTACACAGTCTGAAGATGTAGGTAAGGAAGTGAAAGAGATACTAGAGAAGGTGAAATTAACTGGCAACAAGGTGTAGGAGTTAAATATCACACACATTAATAACTACGCGAAGTAAAGAATACAACCTAAGCGAAGGACGTCGCACACAACAAAGCTGAGATAACGCACCAGATGATGTCAGCAAAGTCACGAGTAAAGTGTGAAGAATTATGCGAAGAAATATGTTATGCGAAGATGAGCGAATGTGTCGCATAGTGATCCCGAAAATAATGGGTTTCTTAGCTGTCATCCATTATGTAAAATCCTATATAAAGGAGAGAGGTCATTGTTTCTTGGAGTATTCTAAGGTAAGTCTTGATCAAGAAATAGGGAGAGAGAGAGAAAGTGAATCTAGGTTTCAAGTAAAATTGTTGTAATACTTGAATCTGTCTTGTAAACATTCTCTATCTTCAATAATAAAACAAGAGTTCATAATGATCACCTAGAAATTGGATCAGTTTTAGTGGAGTGTAGTTGTAAGATTTCTTACAACTGCATTTTTTGGCGCTAGAAAACAGCTCAGGATGATAATTCCGGATAGTATATCATAGATTTTAAGGAAAAAAGTGAGATCTAAAAATTTAGAAATGGTAAGGATCGAGTCTGTTGTTGAACAAGGAATGACAACTAGAAGAAGTAACAGACTTGCTGAACGAAGACGAATTACAAATCTTGAGCAACAAGAGGAAAGAATGGAAGAACATCAAAGAACAGAAATTCTAATTGGATCTCAGCGAGAACAAGGACAGAATAATGATATATTATGATAGAGTGAGTGTTCATACTGCAATCACGAATTCTACAGACGAAGGACAACGAATTGGGAACGAAGAACCAATTACAACGAGTGAAGGAAATGTGACAATTGCAGAACTTAGGCAAAGGTTACTAATTGAACGAAAGAGAGAAGAAGAAGAACGTGCGAATCTAATCCGTCAAAATAATGATTTACGAGAAGAGAATCTTAGACTACAAGAAAAAAGGTCAAGGAGTAATACACGTTCAAGGTCAAGATCAAGTACAAGTTCCTCCAGACAAAGTCAATCTAATCGAAGAAATGATAGGCGAAGACAACACATGGAAGTCATTGAAGAAAACTCGCAGAAATGAAAATTTGGAAGATCCAAGGGAAAGGAGACGTATAATTGACTTAGCAACTAATCGGTATGAACATCCACGGGAACTTCTTGGTCGCGCACGTATTAATTTTGAAAGGGAAGAAGAGGATCCAGGGCAAGGACATATGATATTACATGGTAGAGAAATATTAAGAGACGAATATGAGCGCGAACGAGAGACTGCACGTGCGAGAGTAGACAGAGAGAAGAAGGGAAGAATTAGAAGAAAGAGAATTACAAAGCGAATTGCGTCAACTTGATTATGATAATCGAGTTAGGAAGCGCGAACGTCGTCACATAGATGATACAGAACAAGGCCGAGTTATTCCACAAGAAAGAGAAATATCAAGACACCGATATGATCGCACATGCAACGAAGAAAGACATGATAGAGTACAAATTGAAGCAAATACTGAAAGACGTAGGCGAAGAAGAGAAGAAGCTGAACAACAGGAAATAAAAGAAGCAATACGCCAAAATAATCATGAGAATAGATTGAGACAAGCAAGATTAAAAAGACCCATGCAAGAAGATTTGGATCAATCATTGAACAAAGAAATTATTAAGGAGATGACAGAATTAAGAGAAATGATGATTGCAAAAAGAAATGGTGGAAGAAGACAACTAGAGGAAGCAGTGGAGGAAGCTGAAAAAACTCTATTTACAAAGGAAATTCAGAGAGCGCTGATACCATCTAAGTGCAGTTTACCGGCATTTACAAGTATATTTGATGGGAGTGCATGTGCGATACAACATGTGAAAGCTTATGCAAGATCTTTATTACAGTGGGAAAATTATGATGCAATGATGTGCAAATATTTTGCTGCAAGCCTAGCAGGTGAAGCTTTGAAATGGTTTGAAGGACTACCTGTAGAATCCATTGGTTCATTTCATCATTTACAAAATGTCTTTTTGGGGCAGTACATAAGTAATAATCTATCAAGACCAGGGATTGAGACTGCACTCGGACTTCGCAGAAGAACAAATGAGAGTTTGCGTCATCTAACGACACGTTGGAGAACCATGTGTAGTGAAATGGGAAGACAGGTGGATGAGCGACATCTTATTCTTGCATTCATTAATGATCTCTTTGCAACAAATCTATCATATACCCAAATCTTCAGAATAAAGGATACAATAACAATGTCGGAGATGCGCGCATTTCAAGAAGAATACATAGCACTTGAGGAAAAGCAAAGAGATATGGAATCTTACCCAGTTTAAATATCTGATTTGAAAGGTGGAAATACAAGTTTACTTCCGAGGTTGAAATGCTGTTGCAAGTACATCGCAGGGAACTCAAGGAAGGAATAATGCAGAGATGGAACAAAAGTTAGTGGCTATGGGCAGTGCAGATCAAGCGAGTTTGAGACAAGCAACTTCAAAATTATGGAGGTACATATACAGTTCAACCAGGAAGCTCTGCAGGACATCAAACACATTATAACAAGAAAGCTGAAAAGAATAGTGTGGGAACAGATAAATTTGTCAAAGTTGAACAATACAGTAGATAAAGTATGGGAAGCCGCTCTCCTAATGGATGATATTCCATAACCACATAAACTAGTGGAAATTAGACATTTCACGACCGCCAGGACATGGCATATAAACGAGTTAAACGACCTGTTCTAGGGTTCTCTGAATGGGTCGTTTATAAAGCGTTTTTTAATTGCACGACCCTTATTGCGTGGGTCTCTGATATAGAGACCATTTCTTACAGTAACTAAATGCTAACCCGCATACACTAGTCGTAGATTTGAATTATAATATAAAAAAATACAGATTCAGATCGGATGAAATGTCTGAATGGCTGAATCTGAATTAATCTAACTGGTATTTAAGTCAAACAGTCAAGTCTAGTCAAGTCAAACTACAGTCAAGTCAAACTACAGTCAAACTGAAATCCAAATGCAACCTCAAATTTAACTGAAATTCAAACGCAACTCAAATTTGACTGAAATTCAAGTGCAACTTCAAATTTAACTGAGAATTTTAACATTCATTCCATTGGGTGTAAAACTAAAAAAAAAATGAAATACTGAGTTCAGAGAATACATGTCCAAGATTGCTAAGTTCTGACAACAACCAACTGATAAAAAAAACAAAATGATAATTCATCTCCTCCTATGACAATACTTCACAAATGATATCAAGAAGAGCATCAATGTGCTGTGTCCTTGGTTCACATGCGACTTCCTGCAAAGCAAATCAACAACAGTACAATGACTTCGTTCATTTCATAATACACGGTAGAACAAAATAAGTTACTAGATATAGGTCATGTAGACAACACTGTGAGGTAATTTGACAGACATTCTAGCAATGGGTAGTAGTTGGAAACACATGTATGAGGTAATTTGACACATTAAAACCTACATATAGGTCATGTAGACAACAGTTGGCTCATTAATGGCAGGGATCAAACCATAATCATTTCCATTCTACCAGACTAATTAAGACCACAACTATAATTCACATCACTTGAAAAACTTATACAATCCAAGCAAAACTCATTGTTATATACAATCATAAAATCAGGTTACTTTCCAATCCACCCATATCTGCAATCTCATTTCAATCATCACCAACAATCTCAATTTCCCTGAACTACTACCACCAGATTCAATAAACTCATCATTAACACTGCTAAAAACTCATTTCCTACATTATTTGCGTACATACAAATTCTCTGTGATTCAACCATAATTCTAAACTACAACCATAACCTAATCTAGGTCACGTGTGAGGTAAATTTGAAAAATCAAACCTTAGTTGTAGGTACTCTAGCAGCGCACATCACATATGTAACTTAACTAATAATATTAGCTGGGGGGGAATATGTCTATAAATACATGCAGTATTGGCCACAAACTACAGGAAAGTTATCGCACAACCATAACTACGATAGGAGAAGATTGCAACAAAACGGAAGCTTCGGGGCAATCGAAGGCAGATACAGGGAAAAAAGAAGATACTTGCACAAGCTAAACTAGTAATCATAAGAAATTAAAAATCAGAATGCATCAGAGTGTTCATTAAAGATATCCAAGATTATGCATAACAAATTAGAAATCATCAACAACCAACAAGTTAGATATTGGGGAATATAAGAGGTGTAGATTGTAGTACAAGATTCAGTATGCTATCTGACCTAAATAAGTACCTAATTATCAAGGTTATGACTATACAATGCCTTTAAGATGCATAGGAAAACTCACATTTGCGCAGGGGAGCTACAAGATCTCCACCAGTTGAATTATAAGGTGCTGGGAAAGTTCATTCACGTACGTGTATCCCCATTTCTCGTTCCCTTGGAAAGATAACCAATTGCAGAAAATGAAATTAAAACGAAAGTAAACATAACAAATATGAAATCTACTAGAAGAGACATGTAAGAACAAAACTAGTAGATATATCCTTACCATGATAAATCCATAAGAACTACTGATCATGTTAATTCCAGGTGATTTATAGAGCGACAAATGCCACCATGCAATGCAAATGATTTTGTTTTCAATTCTAGCTGCCAAAGGAAGCCAATTAAACAACCTTTTTATTTTGTGCCAAGCCCAAATATCATCCCTTTCGTCCTGTTAGCATATGTAGTAAGTGAATCATTTGACAAACAAATTAGAGAAGAAACTAGGAAGCCAATGAGATTGTGAAAAATACTATCCGTTCAGTGCACTCGATCGTGAATCCAAACAGAGCATCAATATCTGCTGCCTCGGGGTTTTCACGAATCATATGTACATCTTGTGGATACTCGACCTGGGACATACAGATGGCCATAGAAATACACTTAATTCACCTTCATTTTATAAAAAACAGGGTAAACACCAGAATGAAATAAATGGGAAACTATACCCCAAGCAATAACTTCAATGCATGCAAAACACTAATCATTTCCAAGCTGAGTTGGCCTAGGTCAACATATTCCCCTAAGAAGAGGTAGTCGATGTAACTGCAGATTCCATGAAGAAAACAAGGAGGGATGAGTGAGTGAATATTTACAATTTTAGCGAAGTCTATGCTAAATTTTAGTAGGTGCCGAAATACAAACACTCATGCCATATCTCTTGCAGTTGAAGGAGACCCATATTTATCAAAGAGACGCATAAGGCCCCCAAATTGCCCTAGCAAATCAGCAAAAATCTTGACAGGATTCATGATATGTGGTACACTGAATAGTTTTGGTGCCTGAACAAAACATATCAATCTTCATTTGAATGTGTATGGTCAACACTTACTAGGCAGGGGATTGGGAGGCTGAATCAAAATGCCAAAAAATATACTAATATGTTTCGATATCGGCAAAGAAAAAATCAGTAAAGTGTTGAGCCCCTGCAAAATGTAACAACAACCCACCAAACATAATCATTCAATCAACATGGCAACAACAGTTTTTAAGTAGGCAATTCAATCTTTATATTCTCAAGAAGTTACTATTAAAATCTCAAGACAGTACAGTATAACATGGTCACATAATTAGTTTTACAATTTTTAATATCCAAACCATTAGAGTTTCAATTGTATGCATAAGAATTGAGATAGGTTCATCATCCCTGAGTTAAATTAGAAATTAAAAAAAACAAAACATAACCTAGCTAGTTTCATTACCAAACTGAATAAGAAACTTCTCACAAATTCAAACCAAATTATTGTTTCTACACAGACGATTGAGCTACTGATCATTGTCTTAACCTAGATGATGCTTCAAGGAAGGTTTGGTCATATGCAATCAAGACCAAAGATGATGTTGTTCATGTGTTCAAGATGTTCCACAGCATGGTGGAAATAAAAACATGTAGAACCTTGAAGTGCCTTCGTTCTGACAACGGGGGAGAGTACATTGGGCCACTTGAAGAGTATTGCAAGATCATGGGTATACGTCATGAACAATCAGTACCGAAGACTCCACAACATATTGGTGTTGCAGAGCGGATGAATTACACTATTCTTGAGAGAATTAGGTGCATGTTATCTCATTCCAAGTTGAAGAAGCATTTCTGGGGGTGAAGCAATGAATACTGCCGTGTACTTGATCAATCGATAACCTTCATGACCGCTACATGGAGAAGTAGCAGAGAAGGTTTGGAGAGACAAAAAGCCTACGTATGATCACTTGAGAGTGTTTGGTTGTAGGGCATCTGTTCGTATCCCAAAAGATCAGAGGTCAAATCTTGATGACAAAGCGAAACAATGTGTGTTCCTAGGCTTTGGAACAAAGAAGTTTGGTCATAGATTTTGGGATCTAGTTAGGCCTGTCAATATTTGTCCGATATCCGGTATCCGTTTCCGAGTATTCGAGATCCTATGGGATTTTATCCGTTTTATCGGATAGTGGATATCAGATCGGATATTTTATCGGATATTTATTCCTTAACATATCGGAAACGGATTAGACCCCATCCGAAATGTTAATATCCGATATCCGATAGTATAGGAACTTATTTGTAATTTATCATAATTTCGAGTCTAGTATCGGATATTATCGGATAAATATCCCATAAGTGTCAATTATGAATTTTTTTTACAAGGGTTCTTAAACTTTTTTGTTATAACCGGATACTATCGGATATTTATCGGATATCCGACAGCTTATCCTATCGGAATCGATATCTGATTTTGATATCCTATAGGATATTATCGGATATCGAATATCCGGTAGTGCTTAACATGTCGGATATCGGATTTCTAAATATCCGACGGATACTCTTCCATTGACAGGCCTAGATCTAGTTGACAGGAAGGTTATCATAAGTAGGGACGCAGTATTCCTTGAAGACCAAACTATTGAAGACTTTGAGAAGATCGAAAAACCAAAGTTTCAAGAAGACATGTTCTTGGATCCAAATCTAGTTGTTCCTTCTCTTGAACAACGTGATGATGATGTTGATGGTAATGGTCATGAAGAACAAGAACACAATCATGAAGATGAAACTCATGAAGATGTTCCAGTAGATGATGTTGAGCAAGAAGTGCAACAACAACAACCAGAAGCTGAGTTGAGAAGATCCAGCACGACCAGATTACCTTCAACGAAGTATACACCACATGAGTATGTGATGCTCACATATGAAGGTGAACCAGAGTCTTATGAAGAAGGTCTTAGTGTTCCTGAAAGTCAGAAGTGGTTGAAATTCATGAAAGAAGAGGTGGGCTCTTTGAATGAGAACGACATTTCTGATTTGGTTGACAAGCCAAAGAACCAGAAAATTCTGAAGAACAAGTGGGTATATAGAATCAAGACTAAAAATGGTTCTGATATGATGACAAAGTCGTTACCGAAGTACAAGCATGTGCATTTCTGCAGCAGGGCAGGCTTGGTGGTGACGGGTACCTCTCCATAAGTCGTGAGGGGGAGATTGTTGGGTTTCACTGCCTTATGGCCCAACAACATGAGGTATGCCCTTAACCTTTTAAGGGATGAGCTTAAAAATGTCCAAGTTAGGTTAAAAGGCAACATGAGACGTTTTTAGTCTTACGGGTTATCTTCTCAAATCGTGAGAAAGGAGGTAGAGAGAGAAAGTGAGAGTGGGAGAAAGGAGAAACCACCATTAGAGTTGATCTTTGGTGATGATTTGAGTTAATCTTTGAAGAAGAAGAAAGGGTTCTTAGTTAAGGATCTATTGGTTAGTGTGGTGAAGATTGATTGATCAATTTCCACATCTCTTCAAAAGGGGAAAAATCTAGGGTTTGTTCAAATCCTAGTAGTAAGTATCTTTTACTCTTGCTATTTTCAATTGATAGTGAATTTTACCTATTTAGGTGAATGAATTGTTGATCCACCCTTGTGGTGAGTGTAATTAGGCAAATTGATTATCCAAGTGCTATATGCACCTTGAAGTTGTTGTTATCCCCAAATCGGGAGAATTGTGTGTAACCCATTATTGATTATAGTGGAAGATTTGCCCGTGGTTTTTTACCCTTCACCTTGGAGGGATTTTTCCACGTAATTGCCGGTGTTGTGTGATTGCTTCTTATATCGTCATAGTTGTATTATGTCCGCATTGTGTTTCATTGCTTGTGTGGTTTTCGTATTGCACATAACGGTTCGGATTTTGCAAGTCTCCCCCAACATCATTTTGCTATCGTAACCAAACCCCTAGGGAGGCAACCAAAGATTGACAAATGGTGGTATAAATTTCTTATATTCTCTAGTCGCTGGGTTCCAAAGAATTATTAGATCTTCGCTAATGGTATCTAAGCAAAGCAAGCCATTGCAAGATCCCAAAATTTTCATGAGAGTAACTCCTTTTAGTTCTTACGCTGGATCGTCTATTAGAACCGCTCTGTCACACTTGCACGTTGTTGCGGACGCCGACAATGGTGATGCTGACGCTGATAATATTGAATCATAATCTGCGGAATAAAACATATCTTCATATAATTGGCTTCGGATATCCCTGATCATGAGTTTAGGGTTTTTCTTGGAAACAATAAGATGATCCTTGCCAAATTCAGGACTACGGATTAACCTACACTAATTTTACATATGGATCTGAAACGTAAGAGGGATTTCACCGGTAACCTTAATAAAATCTACTTTTCGAAGATCTCTTGAGGAATGCTTGACATTATTGCCCCTTCTCATGGGAGTTAGGGTTTTTTAAGATTTCATGTGCAACTGTGATTGGTTAGTATCGGGTCATTTTATAGGTGGAGTAGTTGCCGGGTTCTAGCCGGCTTCACTGCATGGCTAGGAAGGTTTGGCAAAAAGTGCTGGTGGCCGAAATGTAGATAGTGTTACCACATCTGGCTTGTGCCATGACACTATTTTTATGTTATAGATGGTTTCCGAACACTCCTAAGTAAATAATAAACCGTTGGTTCAAGGCATGAGGTGCGAAACATAGACTGTCATTGCGACTCATTTATGAAGAATTTTTCATGAAAAATGAGTACAAGAAATTAACAAATGGACCATGAAAATTAAGTGAATATCTGTCGTAGAATGTACAAAGAAAACAACCAGAGAAGTAGCTGAAACAGAAAAAAAGAGAACAAAAATAAGTTGTCCCAATTGTGGATAGTACAAGAGAAGTCCAAATGAGCTTTGAGACTAAAATTACTAAATGCAGAGGCCCAAGCAATAACAAAAGACTTGGCTTCAGTATCTAAGTCGGAGTCTGTCGTGGAACTGTGTTTTTCTTTGGAAGTACGTGCATTTGTTTCTCCCCTAAGAACTACAACAGCTAGAATAAGAGATCAGTATTTCTTACCAGTAGTAGATAAAAAATTGGGATCCCAACAATGAGCAAGATCATATAAATTTATTGGAAATATCCGAGCCCAGTTAGGGGCTGGGGGTGAGCATCGACCAAATCCTATTAGGAACTACAGTATAATAAGATATGATTTGCTATTTCCTTTGCATCTCCACAAAGAATGCAGGAATCATTAAAAATAATTCCTTTTCTAGCTACAACATCTGTAGTGGAGGGATATTGTTCTTCCATAGAAAAGAATGAGGAAAATTATCAACTCCCATATTAGCATTGAGCTTAGCATATAAAGTCTTGAATGTAAAGACACCATCTGAGGTAAACGACCATCTTCTTATGTCGGAAAGGCCACCAAGAGAAGATGGAGAGTCTCCCGTGACTTGCAGCAAACACACAAACTGGTTAGCTTCGGAATCTGATAATCTTTTTTAGAAGTTATAACTCTGACTGCCATCCAAAGCAATATGCTCAACTATATCTAGTTTACAAATGTCAGGAAAAGAAATAGAAAGAGCTTCATGAACAACCCATTTATCAAGCCAGAAAGAGATTAAAGTTCCAGAGTGTCATGTAATATTGTATTCCCTCCGTTCCTAATTAGATGACCTATACCATAAATAAGTGGAGTGATAGATTAGTATTATCATAAGAAATATGTAAAATTTGATAGCTATATTTATATTCATTAGATAAGTGTTTTAAAATGCTTTCCGATAATATAAAATTTACGAAAATACGTTGTATAGTTTGAGAGATAAATCATTTCTGAATTTACTAGTAAATTTTAACTAGGTCATCAAATTAGGGACGGAGATAGTATTCATTATTGATCAACTCTCTCGTTTCTGCAAATGCCTTCCAACAAGAAACTTTATAAGAAGAACTTGGAAGTACCTTAATTTACCAGGAATCCAATGAGAAGATTTAATCCCATATTTTTCATAAATAATTTGATACCATAGTAAATAATTTAATTATTTGATTCTTCTCAATGCTAATTAAATTTTAAAAGGTCGAAGTAAACTGGGAAAATAATAATAGTTCTTTTTCTGATAAAGGAAAAATAATAATGTTAAAACTTTGAATGGTTCGTCGTATTACGCTTAGTTACTTTTGTGTGCTCAAGGTGAACACACATCTGTCTTTAGGGATCTGAATATAAGTAGAACTAGAAGAATTCTCAAAACCCTAACGAAGAATATCCGGGTGGAGTTTTAGTATGATTGTCAGATACAGTTGAATTGTCGTTTTGGATGTTTAATGTGGGAAGCAAATGGTTCTTCCCTTATTCCAAAACCTATCCCGAGGGACAGAAACAATATGTGATTTGTATCACTCACATCTTGTTTGTTTGCAGCTGACTCGGCGTCGGGATCTGAGTCAACCTCTGACTCGGGCCGAGTCAGCAGTCAGACCGTTTGTTTTGCATTTTGAATCAGATCTACTCGACCTATGACTCAGACATAACCCCTGACTCGGACCCATTTGAGTCAGAAAATAAAATACCCCTGACTTACGGGACCAAACCACTGACTCACGTTTTTTGAGTCAGATGAGTCAGATATGACTCAAAACAAACATATTGAGTCAGATCCAGATGAGTCAAGTGATTTCACTCAGATCCAGACGACTCAGATGAGTCAGGAGTAAACAAACATAGTGTCAACCCATAAAATTTCCTTGCAAGGGCCGAGTTTGAACAACTTTAAAGACCAGCATGAAAGAGATTGAATCGGGTAATACACCTATAAAATCATGATACTATCATCAAGGTTTGTATTTCAAAATCAAAAGTCTTGTATATATTAAGAATAAAAATACTAAGTAAAGCTCTTGAGTTCACCAGACAAAACAGGCCATAAAGTTTAAGCAATAACACCAGCAACCGAACCAAAAAGCTGGCAATCCAGCAACAAGAAAATTAGTAAATTGTTTCTAGGAAGAAGGCTTAACCCAGTCAAGCTCCTGACCAGTGTACTTGGACCAGTTTGGTTCAATCCAAATGCAGTTTGAGTACCATCCCTCTGTATCAGTAAAATCTGAGGCAGAATTTTGACTTCCAAAAGACCGATAACTACCTGTTGCAAGACAGTAGAATAAAACACCTTCCCCGTTCATGCATAATCTCGGGAAATAGACTTTGTTCCCCATGCGACTATTTGGCGCAATTGCTGAGAAACATGAGGTGTAGCTGACGAACAACATATGCTTTCCCAGATTCTTAACTTTAACCCAATCCATGCGAGAGAAATCTAATTTGAAAATCCCAACCAACGTTCCAAGATGTCCCAATTTTACTAATAAAAGCTTTCCATCGCACTCCACCAAGAAACTTGGATAAATTGCATCAAATGGTTCGTGGGGTTTCTTAAGAACTTTCCAACTATTATTATCCCCTATGTTAAATACACCTAACGTTCCATTGTAATCTACACAATACAAAACCCCATTGTAGAAAACTGGAGTGTTGTGTGACGGGGTGTATGTCACGTTACAAATATCATCAAAACGACAAGAACTCCAGATGGCTTCCCCCTTTCTGATGAAGTAGAGACTGATTTGGTAGTAACCCTTTTGTTCAATGGCGAAAACTACACAGTCTGATGATGTAGGTAAGGAGGAGAATGAGACACTGGAGAAGGTGAAAATAACTGGCAACTCTGGAAGTTTGATAGTCTGTCTTGTAAGGGGATTGGAGAAGAATAAACAAAACTCGTTATTTTCCTTAGACACCAGTAACCAACCTCCCTTTTGAAAACGGACTACAGCTCGCTCGAGATCAGAGAGATTTATGAGGTAGCTCTCATTATTGTGCATTGGGTTTATAAAATTGAAAGTGCTGAAGTTGTGATCTCTGCTAAACATCAACCATGGAGATAAGTATGTACCTGTTGTGGTAGAACAGGATGTAAGCTTTACCGTCGGAAGTAATGCTCGATGTGCTTTAGAGACTGAACGAAGATGGATATAATCCAATCGAGGAAGAGAGCTTACTATAGACTCCACCATGTCCCCGTTAAGAATACTCCATGCACATGCTTTCTCAAAATCTCTTGAATCTGTTTTATATCCCACTGCTTCTGCCAATATCTTTTTGCATTCATCTTTACCTTCCATACTTTCCTCTCTTTTTCTTTTACTTCTAGTTTTTGTTTTTCTCTCATTAGGCATCATGAAAAAATCTGAGACCTTCCATGGGTTTAGCAGATGTGAACACGGGATAATAACCGAATTACCAGTACTTTCTATGTCAAATTTATACAAATTCTGATCGCCAGGAAATGTGAAATACACAGAACTCCTGGAAAGCCCCGTCTCGGCTGCAGAGCAACAAGCTTTAGTGCCACGGCTGCCAAGAAATAGAACACGATCACCTATGCTATACACCCTCTTCCACGCCATTTCGGAAAAATCCAACCTCATCACAACTATTTGGATAATTACATTTCCAAATCCTCTCCCAGTGTAAACAATTGTAAAGCAGTAAAGTTCGTCAGCAGTCGCCACAAAATCATACATCAGAGAACAAGTATCCAATCCTCCTACAAATGGATATGACCACTTGTCTCTTACCTTGATCACCCTGATACGAAGTTTTATACCGCCATCACTACGTTTCTGTCTCTCAACCTCTATGTTGTCCTCATGCTTACACATAACATAAAACTTACCTTTTAAACAAGCAAGCGATACCATATGCTGTGCGAGTATGATATCTGAAAACCACTCGAGTTTTTTCCATTTTTTGTCCCCGGGGTGACAATATAAAAACACAAGAGTACACTTTCCTTGATTAGAATCGGAGAACACGAAGAAAACCAATGAATCATCGTCACTATCATTAGCACCACCAGGAGGTGTGGACAAGACGCAATCAACAAAATAATATCCATTGGAATCGTCATACCATTTTAATAAACTAGGCAGACGTATCGTCTCTAACCTTGCCGCCGGGTCCCAAAGAAAGCAATCACCAACTTATGATGATCAGAAGAGTAATCATACTCGTCTTCATTACATATGATAATTAGCCATCCTTGATGACAAGGTTTATGAAAATAACGTTTTGCAATTAATTCAGGTATAGATTTTCTGCATGTGCTGTTGTTAGGTTCACGTATGTTATAAAAAGCTTGTTTTCTGGGGGTACCTGATTTTCCATGGGGGATCACAAGCCATGGTGCTGCTGCTTTTGGTGATGGAAAGATTTGACGTTCACTCTTTGATACTGCTGCACTTTCTTCCCCCATCAAGAGACGGCCGATATATGATTCTGAATTTGAGAGAGAAGAAGTAATTGTGAAGATGGAAACTCTTTTTTGTTGTCTTTTTATATACCTCTCTTAATTGCTTAATTGTAGGATAAAACGAAATAGGGTCATTCAAAAGTAATATCTAAATCCCCTTAGCCAAATATTTCATAATTCACTAAACTGCCCCTGTTTAATTAGTCCGATTTATATGATCAGTTAACTAATTTGATTAGGTTAGGTTAGTTGAATATAACGATTATAGTTGGGATTAAAATATTTTGAGTTTATGAGTAGACAAGAACAGGTTTTGGAGGAGAGAAAAGTGAAACTAGGATTTTGAGAAATGAGCGATTATAATGGTGAAATTGATGTTGGAAAAGTTTCGAATAATAAAGATAATTATTTTCATAGTAAATTAATACTAAACATCGATTTTTTTGAAAAAGAAGGTTATATCGAAAAGAAAAAGAAAATCAAGGAACAATCCAAGGTCAAATCAAATTACATACTCCCGTTCCTAATTAATAAGCTGGTTTTGTTTTAGAAAAAATTAAGGAAATTAAGAGAACTAGTCATTGGTCCTCATGACACTTAGTCAATGGTCCCATGACACTTGTCAGCAAACGTAAAAAAGTGAAATGGTCCACATGACACTTGTCATCAAAAGAAGTTAAGAAAAAAATGATCACAGAAAACTAAAGTAACATTTGACTTTCCCAATTAAGAAACCAACCTATTTTTTTGAAACATCTATTTATAGAAACCAACTTATTATTTAGGAACAGAGGGAGTACATATTAGAGTATCCAAATTACCCCAAATTAGACTTGGATCTACGTACTTGAAAGTGTCGTTATCTTTTGACCATAATACTACTAATTGCTTAACCAAATCAATATTTTCTTGCACACACTTATGTCGACCTCCAAAAACCCTTCCATTTCTTTCCTTCCACAGAACCCAACAAATTGCATAATGCAAGATTTACCAGACATGTCTTCCTTTACCACGCGACACGTTGGTGGTCCATGCTTCAAATAATTGTAGTACCGTACTTGGTGTAGGCCAAGCCATTCAGAAGGCTGCAATGAAGTACTTCCAAATCTCAAAAGAATACGTGCAATGAAGAAACATATGATTCGCAGATTTCCTGACATCATTGCATAGGACGCACTGTTCACTTTCTGTATCAACACCCCGATGACGCAAAATATCCCTAGTTGGTAGAAAATAATGGAAAGTAGCCCACAAAATAAAATTAACCTTGTTGGGAATATGAAATTTCCAAAAAAATTGATTGAAGACGCAATCATCCAAAGCACGTGTGAGTTTCTCATAACAATTCAAAGTGCCGAAGTTTTCTATAATCTCATTTTGTCATCTCCTCCCCAAAACAGGCACATGATGTAAATCATGTTTAAGTAAGTCCCATTCCATTCCATTTACGATAAACATCGATTAATAAATAAAGCTGAAAATGATGACGCACTATCTACACCTATACACTATGACGACTCTTGGCATAATTAGTAGAGAATCGTTAAGTTACAATTTTTGGTCTCTCATACGTGGTCAATGAAGCCACTTTCTTCTTTATATTTTATGGTCACACCATGAGTACTCTAGGAAAATTAATAAAGAGTCGATAAGTTACAATTTTATATCGTCATGGTTTTCGATAATACTATAACGACCGTAAACATGGTCATCATTTTTAGAGGAAAAACAGTAAAAGTTCTGTGGGAGATTAGCTAAATCTCGGTATTTAGCTTCCGCGGAATCGAGGTATAGTTAGTTGTTTCTTACTTTTCCATGATACGGGGTTGTTTCCCATCATGTAACATACCCCGTGGTTGGTCGGCAGGTTGTTGGACAACCATCCCTGGCAGAGTCTGTATACCCACTTAAGGTTGTTTTACTAGGTTTCCTTTACAAATAGAGCCTTGTAGATATTCTGAACTACGATCAGCAACTACAATTAGCAGCATCCATGGGCGTAGTTGTAGCTTTGTGCATAAATTAACCAAGACAATTTACTAAATAAAGTAAATTACAGTAGGTTTTATGGTTGTTATGAATAGAATTCGTTCGATTAGACGATAATATGATGAAAAATCACCTAAAGTTTGCCATTTGTAGGCATTAGCTTTGTATTTTGTTACATAGGGAATGATGGGCGTGATCCTGCTATTCCTGCGTCTTGGAGGATATCCAAGGTATATTTATTTGGCATAAAAATATTCCTTTTGACGACTGAGAAACCTTGATACCTAATGGTAACTTACCTAAGTTGTCTCTCATTAAGAATTTGTTTTCAAGAACTTCTTTAAAATTAAGAGATGAGTGAGGGGGAAAGGCTCAATGTTAAAACAGAAAAAGATACAACATTTCACGTGTAGTTTGAAAGAATAAGGTCCTGATCGACGTCATGGATACTTGGATGAACACTCATGTTCAAAGGGAAGCAAACGGGGTTGTGCTTTTAAAGAATAAGCGCCCTGATGTACGTTCCAGTCATGGATCCCGACAGAGAGAAACAATACGTAATTGATATGATTCAGTTATAAAATTTCCGTTCCTAGTAAAAGTAAAGCTCTAAGATTATACTAGACTTATGAGAGATTAAATCAGGTAAGACAACTATAAAATCATGATATCTTAAAGTCTGCAAATTAGTCACCTGACAGATAATAAAATCAGAAGAAGTAAAGCTCTTGAGACCGTACCATAAAACAATCCAGAACAAAAATAGTTTTATGAAGGAGGCTTAACCCAGTCAAGCTCTTGAGCAATGGATTTCGACCAATTCGGTTCAATCCAAGTGCAGTTTGAGTACCAGCCTTCTGTGTCAGTAAAATCTGAGGAAGAATGTTGACTTCCTAAAGACTGATAACTACCTGTTGCAAGACAACAGAATAAAACACCTTCTCCGTTCATGCATAATCTTGGGAAATAGACTCTCCATGCGACTATTTGGAGCGATCGCTGAAACACATGAGCTGCAGCTGACAAACAACATATGGTTTCCCAAATTCTTAATCTCAACCCAATACATCCGGGAAAAATCCAATCTGAAAATCCCAAACAACGTTCCAAGATATCCCAGTTTTACTAATAAAATCTCTCCACCACACTCAACCAAGAAACTTGGATACACATCACTAAATTAATGATAGAGTCAAGAACTTTCCAACTTCTATCATCTATGTTAAATACACCTATAATCCCACTGTAATCTACACAATAGAACACCCCATTGTAGAAAACTGGAGTGTTGTGTGACGGCTTGTACTTGTTGGTATTGGTATTAGCAGAGCGACAAGAAGTCCAAGTCGCTTTTCCTTTCTAATGAAGCAGAGACGGACTTCGTCAAAGTTGTCCCCTTTTAGTTCAATGGAGAAAACTACACAGTCTGAAGATGTAGGTAAGGAAGTGAAAGAGATACTAGAGAAGGTGAAATTAACTGGCAACAAGGTGTAGGAGTTAAATATCACACACATTAATAACTACGCGAAGTAAAGAATACAACCTAAGCGAAGGACGTCGCACACAACAAAGCTGAGATAACGCACCAGATGATGTCAGCAAAGTCACGAGTAAAGTGTGAAGAATTATGCGAAGAAATATGTTATGCGAAGATGAGCGAATGTGTCGCATAGTGATCCCGAAAATAATGGGTTTCTTAGCTGTCATCCATTATGTAAAATCCTATATAAAGGAGAGAGGTCATTGTTTCTTGGAGTATTCTAAGGTAAGTCTTGATCAAGAAATAGGGAGAGAGAGAAAGTGAATCTAGGTTTCAAGTAAAATTGTTGTAATACTTGAATCTGTCTTGTAAACATTCTCTATCTTCAATTAATAAAACAAGAGTTCATAATGATCACCTAGAAATTGGATCAGTTTTAGTGGAGTGTAGTTGTAAGATTTCTTACAACTGCATTTTTTGGCGCTAGAAAACAGCTCAGGATGATAATTCCGGATAGTATATCATAGATTTTAAGGAAAAAAGTGAGATCTAAAAATTTAGAAATGGTAAGGATCGAGTCTGTTGTTGAACAAGGAATGACAACTAGAAGAAGTAACAGACTTGCTGAACGAAGACGAATTACAAATCTTGAGCAACAAGAGGAAAGAATGGAAGAACATCAAAGAACAGAAATTCTAATTGGATCTCAGCGAGAACAAGGACAGAATAATGATATAGATTATGATAGAGTGAGTGTTCATACTGCAATCACGAATTCTACAGACGAAGGACAACGAATTGGGAACGAAGAACCAATTACAACGAGTGAAGGAAATGTGACAATTGCAGAACTTAGGCAAAGGTTACTAATTGAACGAAAGAGAGAAGAAGAAGAACGTGCGAATCTAATCCGTCAAAATAATGATTTACGAGAAGAGAATCTTAGACTACAAGAAAAGGTCAAGGAGTAATACACGTTCAAGGTCAAGATCAAGTACAAGTTCCTCCAGACAAAGTCAATCTAATCGAAGAAATGATAGGCGAAGACAACACATGGAAGTCATTGAAGAAAACTCGCAAGAAAATGAAAATTTGGAAGATCCAAGGGAAAGGAGACGTATAATTGACTTAGCAACTAATCGGTATGAACATCCACGGGAACTTCTTGGTCGCGCACGTATTAATTTTGAAAGGGAAGAAGAGGATCCAGGGCAAGGACATATGATATTACATGGTAGAGAAATATTAAGAGACGAATATGAGCGAACGAGAGACTGCACGTGCGAGAGATAGACAGAGAAGAAGGGAAGAATTAGAAGAAAGAGAATTACAAAGCGAATTGCGTCAACTTGATTATGATAATCGAGTTAGGAAGCGCGAACGTCGTCACATAGATGATACAGAACAAGGCCGAGTTATTCCACAAGAAAGAGAAATATCAAGACATATGATCGCACATGCAACGAAGAAAGACATGATAGAGTACAAATTGAAGCAAATACTGAAAGACGTAGGCGAAGAAGAGAAGAAGCTGAACAACAGGAAATAAAAGAAGCAATACGCCAAAATAATCATGAGAATAGATTGAGACAAGCAAGATTAAAAAGACCCATGCAAGAAGATTTGGATCAATCATTGAACAAAGAAATTATTAAGGAGATGACAGAATTAAGAGAAATGATGATTGCAAAAAGAAATGATGGAAGAAGACAACTAGAGGAAGCAGTGGAGGAAGCTGAAAAAACTCTATTTACAAAGGAAATTCAGAGAGCGCTGATACCATCTAAGTGCAGTTTACCGGCATTTACAAGTATATTTGATGGGAGTGCATGTGCGATACAACATGTGAAAGCTTATGCAAGATCTTTATTACAGTGGGAAAATTATGATGCAATGATGTGCAAATATTTTGCTGCAAGCCTAGCAGGTGAAGCTTTGAAATGGTTTGAAGGACTACCTGTAGAATCCATTGGTTCATTTCATCATTTACAAAATGTCTTTTTGGGGCAGTACATAAGTAATAATCTATCAAGACCAGGGATTGAGACTGCACTCGGACTTCGCAGAAGAACAAATGAGAGTTTGCGTCATCTAACGACACGTTGGAGAACCATGTGTAGTGAAATGGGAAGACAGGTGGATGAGCGACATCTTATTCTTGCATTCATTAATGATCTCTTTGCAACAAATCTATCATATACCCAAATCTTCAGAATAAAGGATACAATAACAATGTCGGAGATGCGCGCATTTCAAGAAGAATACATAGCACTTGAGGAAAAGCAAAGAGATATGGAATCTTACCCAGTTTAAATATCTGATTTGAAAGGTGGAAATACAAGTTTACTTCCGAGGTTGACAAATGCTGTTGCAAGTACATCGCAGGGAACTCAAGGAAGGAATAATGCAGAGATGGAACAAAAGTTAGTGGCTATGGGCAGTGCAGATCAAGCAGAGTTTGAGACAAGCAACTTCAAAATTATGGAGGTACATATACAGTTCAACCAGGAAGCTCTGCAGGACATCAAACACATTATAACAAGAAAGCTGAAAAGAATAGTGTGGGAACAGATAAATTTGTCAAAGTTGAACAATACAGTAGATAAAGTATGGGAAGCCGCTCTCCTAATGGATGATATTCCATAACCACATAAACTAGTGGAAATTAGACATTTCACGACCGCCAGGACATGGCATATAAACGAGTTAAACGACCTGTTCTAGGGTTCTCTGAATGGGTCGTTTATAAAGCGTTTTTTAATTGCACGACCCTTATTGCGTGGGTCTCTGAATAGAGACCATTTCTTACAGTAACTAAATGCTAACCCGCATACACTAGTCGTAGATTTGAATTATAATATAAAAAAATACAGATTCAGATCGGATGAAATGTCTGAATGGCTGAATCTGAATTAATCTAACTGGTATTTAAGTCAAACAGTCAAGTCTAGTCAAGTCAAACTACAGTCAAGTCAAACTACAGTCAAACTGAAATCCAAATGCAACCTCAAATTTAACTGAAATTCAAACGCAACTCAAATTTGACTGAAATTCAAGTGCAACTTCAAATTTAACTGAGAATTTTAACATTCATTCCATTGGGTGTAAAACTACAAAAAAAAAATGAAATACTGAGTTCAGAGAATACATGTCCAAGATTGCTAAGTTCTGACAACAACCAACTGATAAAAAAAACAAAATGATAATTCATCTCCTCCTATGACAATACTTCACAAATGATATCAAGAAGAGCATCAATGTGCTGTGTCCTTGGTTCACATGCGACTTCCTGCAAAGCAAATCAACAACAGTACAATGACTTCGTTCATTTCATAATACACGGTAGAACAAAATAAGTTACTAGATATAGGTCATGTAGACAACACTGTGAGGTAATTTGACAGACATTCTAGCAATGGGTAGTAGTTGGAAACACATGTATGAGGTAATTTGACACATTAAAACCTACATATAGGTCATGTAGACAACAGTTGGCTCATTAATGGCAGGGATCAAACCATAATCATTTCCATTCTACCAGACTAATTAAGACCACAACTATAATTCACATCACTTGAAAAACTTATACAATCCAAGCAAAACTCATTGTTATACAATCATAAAATCAGGTTACTTTCCAATCCACCCATATCTGCAATCTCATTTCAATCATCACCAACAATCTCAATTTCCCTGAACTACTACCACCAGATTCAATAAACTCATCATTAACACTGCTAAAAACTCATTTCCTACATTATTTGCGTACATACAAATTCTCTGTGATTCAACCATAATTCTAAACTACAACCATAACCTAATCTAGGTCACGTGTGAGGTAAATTTGAAAAATCAAACCTTAGTTGTAGGTACTCTAGCAGCGCACATCACATATGTAACTTAACTAATAATATTAGCTGGGGGGGAATATGTCTATAAATACATGCAGTATTGGCCACAAACTACAGGAAAGTTATCGCACAACCATAACTACGATAGGAGAAGATTGCAACAAAACGGAAGCTTCGGGGCAATCGAAGGCAGATACAGGGAAAAAAGAAGATACTTGCACAAGCTAAACTAGTAATCATAAGAAATTAAAAATCAGAATGCATCAGAGTGTTCATTAAAGATATCCAAGATTATGCATAACAAATTAGAAATCATCAACAACCAACAAGTTAGATATTGGGGAATATAAGAGGTGTAGATTGTAGTACAAGATTCAGTATGCTATCTGACCAAATAAGTACCTAATTGTCAAGGTTATGACTATACAATGCCTTTAAGATGCATAGGAAAACTCACATTTGCGCAGGGGAGCTACATGATCTCCACCAGTTGAATTATAAGGTGCTGGGAAAGTTCATTCACGTACGTGTATCCCCATTTCGTTCCCTTGGAAAGATAACCAATTGCAGAAAATGAAATTAAAACGAAAGTAAACATAACAAATATGAAATCTACTAGAAGAGACATGTAAGAACAAAACTAGTAGATATCCTTACCATGATAAATCCATAAGAACTACTGATCATGTTAATTCCAGGTGATTTATAGAGCGACAAATGCCACCATGCAATGCAAATGATTTTGTTTTCAATTCTAGCTGCCAAAGGAAGCCAATTAAACAACCTTTTTATTTTGTGCCAAGCCCAAATATCATCCCTTTCGTCCTGTTAGCATATGTAGTAAGTGAATCATTTGACAAACAAATTAGAGAAGAAACTAGGAAGCCAATGAGATTGTGAAAAATACTATCCGTTCAGTGCACTCGATCGTGAATCCAAACAGAGCATCAATATCTGCTGCCTCGGGGTTTTCACGAATCATATGTACATCTTGTGGATACTCGACCTGGGACATACAGATGGCCATAGAAATACACTTAATTCACCTTCATTTTATAAAAAACAGGGTAAACACCAGAATGAACAAACGGGAAACTATACCCCAAGCAATAACTTCAATGCATGCAAAACACTAATCATTTCCAAGCTGAGTTGGCCTAGGTCAACATATTCCCCTAAGAAGAGGTAGTCGATGTAACTGCAGATTCCATGAAGAAAACAAGGAGGGATGAGTGAGTGAATATTTACAATTTTAGCGAAGTCTATGCTAAATTTTAGTAGGTGCCGAAATACAAACACTCATGCCATATCTCTTGCAGTTGAAGGAGACCCATATTTATCAAAGAGACGCATAAGGCCCCCAAATTGCCCTAGCAAATCAGCAAAAATCTTGACAGGATTCATGATATGTGGTACACTGAATAGTTTTGGTGCCTGAACAAAACATATCAATCTTCATTTGAATGTGTATGGTCAACACTTACTAGGCAGGGGATTGGGAGGCTGAATCAAAATGCCAAAAAATATACTAATATGTTTCGATATCGGCAAAGAAAAAATCAGTAAAGTGTTGAGCCCCTGCAAAATGTAACAACAACCCACCAAACATAATCATTCAATCAACATGGCAACAACAGTTTTTAAGTAGGCAATTCAATCTTTATATTCTCAAGAAGTTACTATTAAAATCTCAAGACAGTACAGTATAACATGGTCACATAATTAGTTTTACAATTTTTAATATCCAAACCATTAGAGTTTCAATTGTATG
Organism: Papaver somniferum; assembly: GCF_003573695.1. Classification (NCBI taxonomy): domain Eukaryota; kingdom Viridiplantae; phylum Streptophyta; class Magnoliopsida; order Ranunculales; family Papaveraceae; genus Papaver; species Papaver somniferum. Next base: position 2,860,607 of record NW_020632152.1, read on the forward strand.
CATAAGAATTGAGATAGGTTCATCATCCCTGAGTTAAATTAGAAATTAAAAAAAACAAAACATAACCTAGCTAGTTTCATTACCAAACTGAATAAGAAACTTCTCACAAATTCAAACCAAATTATTGTTTCTACACAGACGATTGAGCTACTGATCATTGTCTTAACCTAGATGATGCTTCAAGGAAGGTTTGGTCATATGCAATCAAGACCAAAGATGATGTTGTTCATGTGTTCAAGATGTTCCACAGCATGGTGGAAATAAAAACATGTAGAACCTTGAAGTGCCTTCGTTCTGACAACGGGGGAGAGTACATTGGGCCACTTGAAGAGTATTGCAAGATCATGGGTATACGTCATGAACAATCAGTACCGAAGACTCCACAACATAATGGTGTTGCAGAGCGGATGAATTACACTATTCTTGAGAGAATTAGGTGCATGTTATCTCATTCCAAGTTGAAGAAGCATTTCTGGGGGTGAAGCAATGAATACTGCCGTGTACTTGATCAATCGATAACCTTCATGACCGCTACATGGAGAAGTAGCAGAGAAGGTTTGGAGAGACAAAAAGCCTACGTATGATCACTTGAGAGTGTTTGGTTGTAGGGCATCTGTTCGTATCCCAAAAGATCAGAGGTCAAATCTTGATGACAAAGCGAAACAATGTGTGTTCCTAGGCTTTGGAACAAAGAAGTTTGGTCATAGATTTTGGGATCTAGTTAGGCCTGTCAATATTTGTCCGATATCCGGTATCCGTTTCCGAGTATTCGAGATCCTATGGGATTTTATCCGTTTTATCGGATAGTGGATATCGGATCGGATATTTTATCGGATATTTATTCCTTAACATATCGGAAACGGATTAGACCCCATCCGAAATGTTAATATCCGATATCCGATAGTATAGGAACTTATTTGTAATTTATCATAATTTCGAGTCTAGTATCGGATATTATCGGATAAATATCCCATAAGTGTCAATTATGAATTTTTTTTACAAGGGTTTTTAAACTTTTTTGTTATAACCGGATACTATCGGATATTTATCGGATATCCGACAGCTTATCCTATCGGAATCGATATCTGATTTTGATATCCTATAGGATATTATCGGATATCGAATATCCGGTAGTGCTTAACATGTCGGATATCGGATTTCTAAATATCCGACGGATACTCTTCCATTGACAGGCCTAGATCTAGTTGACAGGAAGGTTATCATAAGTAGGGACGCAGTATTCCTTGAAGACCAAACTATTGAAGACTTTGAGAAGATCGAAAAACCAAAGTTTCAAGAAGACATGTTCTTGGATCCAAATCTAGTTGTTCCTTCTCTTGAACAACGTGATGATGATGTTGATGGTAATGGTCATGAAGAACAAGAACACAATCATGAAGATGAAACTCATGAAGATGTTCCAGTAGATGATGTTGAGCAAGAAGTGCAACAACAACAACCAGAAGCTGAGTTGAGAAGATCCAGCACGACCAGATTACCTTCAACGAAGTATACACCACATGAGTATGTGATGCTCACATATGAAGGTGAACCAGAGTCTTATGAAGAAGGTCTTAGTGTTCCTGAAAGTCAGAAGTGGTTGAAATTCATGAAAGAAGAGGTGGGCTCTTTGAATGAGAACGACATTTCTGATTTGGTTGACAAGCCAAAGAACCAGAAAATTCTGAAGAACAAGTGGGTATATAGAATCAAGACTAAAAATGGTTCTGATATGATGACAAAGTCGTTACCGAAGTACAAGCATGTGCATTTCTGCAGCAGGGCAGGCTTGGTGGTGACGGGTACCTCTCCATAAGTCGTGAGGGGGAGATGTTGGGTTTCACTGCCTTATGGCCCAACAACATGAGGTATGCCCTTAACCTTTTAAGGGATGAGCTTAAAAATGTCCAAGTTAGGTTAAAAGGCAACATGAGACGTTTTTAGTCTTACGGGTTATCTTCTCAAATCGTGAGAAAGGAGGTAGAGAGAGAAAGTGAGAGTGGGAGAAAGGAGAAACCACCATTAGAGTTGATCTTTGGTGATGATTTGAGTTAATCTTTGAAGAAGAAGAAAGGGTTCTTAGCTAAGGATCTATTGGTTAGTGTGGTGAAGATTGATTGATCAATTTCCACATCTCTTCAAAAGGGGAAAAATCTAGGGTTTGTTCAAATCCTAGTAGTAAGTATCTTTTACTCTTGCTATTCTCAATTGATAGTGAATCTTACCTATTTAGGTGAATGAATTGTTGATCCACCCTTGTGGTGAGTGTAATTAGGCAAATTGATTATCCAAGTGCTATATGCACCTTGAAGTTGTTGTTATCCCCAAATCGGGAGAATTGTGTGTAACCCATTATTGATTATAGTGGAAGATTTGCCCGTGGTTTTTTACCCTTCACCTTGGAGGGATTTTTCCACGTAATTGCCGGTGTTGTGTGATTGCTTCTTATATCGTCATAGTTGTATTATGTCCGCATTGTGTTTCATTGCTTGTGTGGTTTTCGTATTGCACATAACGGTTCGGATTTTGCAAGTCTCCCCCAACATCATTTTGCTATCGTAACCAAACCCCTAGGGAGGCAACCAAAGATTGACAAATGGTGGTATAAATTTCTTATATTCTCTAGTCGCTGGGTTCCAAAGAATTATTAGATCTTCGCTAATGGTATCTAAGCAAAGCAAGCCATTGCAAGATCCCAAAATTTTCATGAGAGTAACTCCTTTTAGTTCTTACGCTGGATCGTCTATTAGAACCGCTCTGTCACACTTGCACGTTGTTGCGGACGCCGACAATGGTGATGCTGACGCTGATAATATTGAATCATAATCTGCGGAATAAAACATATCTTCATATAATTGGCTTCGGATATCCCTGATCATGAGTTTAGGGTTTTTCTTGGAAACAATAAGATGATCCTTGCCAAATTCAGGACTACGGATTAACCTACACTAATTTTACATATGGATCTGAAACGTAAGAGGGATTTCACCGGTAACCTTAATAAAATCTACTTTTCGAAGATCTCTTGAGGAATGCTTGACATTATTGCCCCTTCTCATGGGAGTTAGGGTTTTTTAAGATTTCATGTGCAACTGTGATTGGTTAGTATCGGGTCATTTTATAGGTGGAGTAGTTGCCGGGTTCTAGCCGGCTTCACTGCATGGCTAGGAAGGTTTGGCAAAAAGTGCTGGTGGCCGAAATGTAGATAGTGTTACCACATCTGGCTTGTGCCATGACACTATTTTTATGTTATAGATGGTTTCCGAACACTCCTAAGTAAATAAATAAACCGTTGGTTCAAGGCATGAGGTGCGAAACATAGACTGTCATTGCGACTCATTTATGAAGAATTTTTCATGAAAAATGAGTACAAGAAATTAACAAATGGACCATGAAAATTAAGTGAATATCTGTCGTAGAATGTACAAAGAAAACAACCAGAGAAGTAGCTGAAACAGAAAAAAGAGAGAACAAAAATAAGTTGTCCCAATTGTGGATAGTACAAGAGAAGTCCAAATGAGCTTTGAGACTAAAATTACTAAATGCAGAGGCCCAAGCAATAACAAAAGACTTGGCTTCAGTATCTAAGTCGGAGTCTGTCGTGGAACTGTGTTTTTCTTTGGAAGTACGTGCATTTGTTTCTCCCCTAAGAACTACAACAGCTAGAATAAGAGATCAGTATTTCTTACCAGTAGTAGATAAAAAATTGGGATCCCAACAATGAGCAAGATCATATAAATTTATTGGAAATATCCGAGCCCAGTTAGGGGCTGGGGGTGAGCATCGACCAAATCCTATTAGGAACTACAGTATAATAAGATATGATTTGCTATTTCCTTTGCATCTCCACAAAGAATGCAGGAATCATTAAAAATAATTCCTTTTCTAGCTACAACATCTGTAGTGGAGGGATATTGTTCTTCCATAGAAAAGAATGAGGAAAATTATCAACTCCCATATTAGCATTGAGCTTAGCATATAAAGTCTTGAATGTAAAGACACCATCTGAGGTAAACGACCATCTTCTTATGTCGGAAAGGCCACCAAGAGAAGATGGAGAGTCTCCCGTGACTTGCAGCAAACACACAAACTGGTTAGCTTCGGAATCTGATAATCTTTTTTAGAAGTTATAACTCTGACTGCCATCCAAAGCAATATGCTCAACTATATCTAGTTTACAAATGTCAGGAAAAGAAATAGAAAGAGCTTCATGAACAACCCATTTATCAAGCCAGAAAGAGATTAAAGTTCCAGAGTGTCATGTAATATTGTATTCCCTCCGTTCCTAATTAGATGACCTATACCATAAATAAGTGGAGTGATAGATTAGTATTATCATAAGAAATATGTAAAATTTGATAGCTATATTTATATTCATTAGATAAGTGTTTTAAAATGCTTTCCGATAATATAAAATTTACGAAAATACGTTGTATAGTTTGAGAGATAAATCATTTCTGAATTTACTAGTAAATTTTAACTAGGTCATCAAATTAGGGACGGAGATAGTATTCATTATTGATCAACTCTCTCGTTTCTGCAAATGCCTTCCAACAAGAAACTTTATAAGAAGAACTTGGAAGTACCTTAATTTACCAGGAATCCAATGAGAAGATTTAATCCCATATTTTTCATAAATAATTTGATACCATAGTAAATAATTTAATTATTTGATTCTTCTCAATGCTAATTAAATTTTAAAAGGTCGAAGTAAACTGGGAAAATAATAATAGTTCTTTTTCTGATAAAGGAAAAATAATAATGTTAAAACTTTGAATGGTTCGTCGTATTACGCTTAGTTACTTTTGTGTGCTCAAGGTGAACACCACATCTGTCTTTAGGGATCTGAATATAAGTAGAACTAGAAGAATTCTCAAAACCCTAACGAAGAATATCCGGGTGGAGTTTTAGTATGATTGTCAGATACAGTTGAATTGTCGTTTTGGATGTTTAATGTGGGAAGCAAATGGTTCTTCCCTTATTCCAAAACCTATCCCGAGGGACAGAAACAATATGTGATTTGTATCACTCACATCTTGTTTGTTTGCAGCTTACTCGGCGTCGGGATCTGAGTCAACCTCTGACTCGGGCCGAGTCAGCAGTCAGACCGTTTGTTTTGCATTTTGAATCAGATCTACTCGACCTATGACTCAGACATAACCCCTGACTCGGACCCATTTGAGTCAGAAAATAAAATACCCCTGACTTACGGGACCAAACCACTGACTCACGTTTTTTGAGTCAGATGAGTCAGATATGACTCAAAACAAACATATTGAGTCAGATCCAGATGAGTCAAGTGATTTCACTCAGATCCAGACGACTCAGATGAGTCAGGAGTAAACAAACATAGTGTCAACCCATAAAATTTCCTTGCAAGGGCCGAGTTTGAACAACTTTAAAGACCAGCATGAAAGAGATTGAATCGGGTAATACACCTATAAAATCATGATACTATCATCAAGGTTTGTATTTCAAAATCAAAAGTCTTGTATATATTAAGAATAAAAATACTAAGTAAAGCTCTTGAGTTCACCAGACAAAACAGGCCATAAAGTTTAAGCAATAACACCAGCAACCGAACCAAAAAGCTGGCAATCCAGCAACAAGAAAATTAGTAAATTGTTTCTAGGAAGAAGGCTTAACCCAGTCAAGCTCCTGACCAGTGTACTTGGACCAGTTTGGTTCAATCCAAATGCAGTTTGAGTACCATCCCTCTGTATCAGTAAAATCTGAGGCAGAATTTTGACTTCCAAAAGACCGATAACTACCTGTTGCAAGACAGTAGAATAAAACACCTTCCCCGTTCATGCATAATCTCGGGAAATAGACTTTGTTCCCCATGCGACTATTTGGCGCAATTGCTGAGAAACATGAGGTGTAGCTGACGAACAACATATGCTTTCCCAGATTCTTAACTTTAACCCAATCCATGCGAGAGAAATCTAATTTGAAAATCCCAACCAACGTTCCAAGATGTCCCAATTTTACTAATAAAAGCTTTCCATCGCACTCCACCAAGAAACTTGGATAAATTGCATCAAATGGTTCGTGGGGTTTCTTAAGAACTTTCCAACTATTATTATCCCCTATGTTAAATACACCTAACGTTCCATTGTAATCTACACAATACAAAACCCCATTGTAGAAAACTGGAGTGTTGTGTGACGGGGTGTATGTCACGTTACAAATCATCAAAACGACAAAACGACAGAACTCCAGATGGCTTCCCCCTTTCTGATGAAGTAGAGACTGATTTGGTAGTAACCCTTTTGTTCAATGGCGAAAACTACACAGTCTGATGATGTAGGTAAGGAGGAGAATGAGACACTGGAGAAGGTGAAAATAACTGGCAACTCTGGAAGTTTGATAGTCTGTCTTGTAAGGGGATTGGAGAAGAATAAACAAAACTCGTTATTTTCCTTAGACACCAGTAACCAACCTCCCTTTTGAAAACGGACTACAGCTCGCTCGAGATCAGAGAGATTTATGAGGTAGCTCTCATTATTGTGCATTGGGTTTATAAAATTGAAAGTGCTGAAGTTGTGATCTCTGCTAAACATCAACCATGGAGATAAGTATGTACCTGTTGTGGTAGAACAGGATGTAAGCTTTACCGTCGGAAGTAATGCTCGATGTGCTTTAGAGACTGAACGAAGATGGATATAATCCAATCGAGGAAGAGAGCTTACTATAGACTCCACCATGTCCCCGTTAAGAATACTCCATGCACATGCTTTCTCAAAATCTCTTGAATCTGTTTTATATCCCACTGCTTCTGCCAATATCTTTTTGCATTCATCTTTACCTTCCATACTTTCCTCTCTTTTTCTTTTACTTCTAGTTTTTGTTTTTCTCTCATTAGGCATCATGAAAAAATCTGAGACCTTCCATGGGTTTAGCAGATGTGAACACGGGATAATAACCGAATTACCAGTACTTTCTATGTCAAATTTATACAAATTCTGATCGCCAGGAAATGTGAAATACACAGAACTCCTGGAAAGCCCCGTCTCGGCTGCAGAGCAACAAGCTTTAGTGCCACGGCTGCCAAGAAATAGAACACGATCACCTATGCTATACACCCTCTTCCACGCCATTTCGGAAAAATCCAACCTCATCACAACTATTTGGATAATTACATTTCCAAATCCTCTCCCAGTGTAAACAATTGTAAAGCAGTAAAGTTCGTCAGCAGTCGCCACAAAATCATACATCAGAGAACAAGTATCCAATCCTCCTACAAATGGATATGACCACTTGTCTCTTACCTTGATCACCCTGATACGAAGTTTTATACCGCCATCACTACGTTTCTGTCTCTCAACCTCTATGTTGTCCTCATGCTTACACATAACATAAAACTTACCTTTTAAACAAGCAAGCGATACCATATGCTGTGCGAGTATGATATCTGAAAACCACTCGAGTTTTTTCCATTTTTTGTCCCCGGGGTGACAATATAAAAACACAAGAGTACACTTTCCTTGATTAGAATCGGAGAACACGAAGAAAACCAATGAATCATCGTCACTATCATTAGCACCACCAGGAGGTGTGGACAAGACGCAATCAACAAAATAATATCCATTGGAATCGTCATACCATTTTAATAAACTAGGCAGACGTATCGTCTCTAACCTTGCCGCCGGGTCCCAAAGAAAGCAATCACCAAACTTATGATGATCAGAAGAGTAATCATACTCGTCTTCATTACATATGATAATTAGCCATCCTTGATGACAAGGTTTATGAAAATAACGTTTTGCAATTAATTCAGGTATAGATTTTCTGCATGTGCTGTTGTTAGGTTCACGTATGTTATAAAAAGCTTGTTTTCTGGGGGTACCTGATTTTCCATGGGGGATCACAAGCCATGGTGCTGCTGCTTTTGGTGATGGAAAGATTTGACGTTCACTCTTTGATACTGCTGCACTTTCTTCCCCCATCAAGAGACGGCCGATATATGATTCTGAATTTGAGAGAGAAGAAGTAATTGTGAAGATGGAAACTCTTTTTTGTTGTCTTTATATACCTCTCTTAATTGCTTAATTGTAGGATAAAACGAAATAGGGTCATTCAAAAGTAATATCTAAATCCCCTTAGCCAAATATTTCATAATTCACTAAACTGCCCCTGTTTAATTAGTCCGATTTATATGATCAGTTAACTAATTTGATTAGGTTAGGTTAGTTGAATATAACGATTATAGTTGGGATTAAAATTATTTTGAGTTTATGAGTAGAGAACAAGAACAGGTTTTGGAGGAGAGAAAAGTGAAACTAGGATTTTGAGAAATGAGCGATTATAATGGTGAAATTGATGTTGGAAAAGTTTCGAATAATAAGATAATTATTTTCATAGTAAATTAATACGATAAACATCGATTTTTTTGAAAAAGAAGGTTATATCGAAAAGAAAAAGAAAATCAAGGAACAATCCAAGGTCAAATCAAATTACATACTCCCGTTCCTAATTAATAAGCTGGTTTTGTTTTTAGAAAAAATTAAGGAAATTAAGAGAACTAGTCATTGGTCCTCATGACACTTAGTCAATGGTCCCATGACACTTGTCAGCAAACGTAAAAAAGTGAAATGGTCCACATGACACTTGTCATCAAAAGAAGTTAAGAAAAAAATGATCACAGAAAACTAAAGTAACATTTGACTTTCCCAATTAAGAAACCAACCTATTTTTTTGAAACATCTATTTATAGAAACCAACTTATTATTTAGGAACAGAGGGAGTACATATTAGAGTATCCAAATTACCCCAAATTAGACTTGGATCTACGTACTTGAAAGTGTCGTTATCTTTTGACCATAATACTACTAATTGCTTAACCAAATCAATATTTTCTTGCACACACTTATGTCGACCTCCAAAAACCCTTCCATTTCTTTCCTTCCACAGAACCCAACAAATTGCATAATGCAAGATTTACCAGACATGTCTTCCTTTACCACGCGACACGTTGGTGGTCCATGCTTCAAATAATTGTAGTACCGTACTTGGTGTAGGCCAAGCCATTCAGAAGGCTGCAATGAAGTACTTCCAAATCTCAAAAGAATACGTGCAATGAAGAAACATATGATTCGCAGATTTCCTGACATCATTGCATAGGACGCACTGTTCACTTTCTGTATCAACACCCCGATGACGCAAAATATCCCTAGTTGGTAGAAAATAATGGAAAGTAGCCCACAAAATAAAATTAACCTTGTTGGGAATATGAAATTTCCAAAAAAATTGATTGAAGACGCAATCATCCAAAGCACGTGTGAGTTTCTCATAACAATTCAAAGTGCCGAAGTTTTCTATAATCTTCATTTTGTCATCTCCTCCCCAAAACAGGCACATGATGTAAATCATGTTTAAGTAAGTCCCATTCCATTCCATTTACGATAAACATCGATTAATAAATAAAGCTGAAAATGATGACGCACTATCTACACCTATACACTATGACGACTCTTGGCATAATTAGTAGAGAATCGTTAAGTTACAATTTTTGGTCTCTCATACGTGGTCAATGAAGCCACTTTCTTCTTTATATTTTATGGTCACACCATGAGTACTCTAGGAAAATTAATAAAGTCGATAAGTTACAATTTTATATCGTCATGGTTTTCGATAATACTATAACGACCGTAAACATGGTCATCATTTTTAGAGGAAAAACAGTAAAAGTTCTGTGGGAGATTAGCTAAATCTCGGTATTTAGCTTCCGCGGAATCGAGGTATAGTTGTTTTTCTTACTTTTCCATGATACGGGGTTGTTTCCCATCATGTAACATACCCCGTGGTTGGTCGGCAGGTTGTTGGACAACCATCCCTGGCAGAGTCTGTATACCCACTTAAGGTTGTTTTACTAGGTTTCCTTTACAAATAGAGCCTTGTAGATATTCTGAACTACGATCAGCAACTACAATTAGCAGCATCCATGGGCGTAGTTGTAGCTTTGTGCATAAATTAACCAAGACAATTTACTAAATAAAGTAAATTACAGTAGGTTTTATGGTTGTTATGAATAGAATTCGTTCGATTAGACGATAATATGATGAAAAATCACCTAAAGTTTGCCATTTGTAGGCATTAGCTTTGTATTTTGTTACATAGGGAATGATGGGCGTGATCCTGCTATTCCTGCGTCTTGGAGGATATCCAAGGTATATTTATTTGGCATAAAAATATTCCTTTTGACGACTGAGAAACCTTGATACCTAATGGTAACTTACCTAAGTTGTCTCTCATTAAGAATTTGTTTTCAAGAACTTCTTTAAAATTAAGAGATGAGTGAGGGGGAAAGGCTCAATGTTAAAACAGAAAAAGATACAACATTTCACGTGTAGTTTGAAAGAATAAGGTCCTGATCGACGTCATGGATACTTGGATGAACACTCATGTTCAAAGGGAAGCAAACGGGGTTGTGCTTTTAAAGAATAAGCGCCCTGATGTACGTTCCAGTCATGGATCCCGACAGAGAGAAAATACGTAATTGATATGATTCAGTTATAAAATTTCCGTTCCTAGTAAAAGTAAAGCTCTAAGATTATACTAGACTTATGAGAGATTAAATCAGGTAAGACAACTATAAAATCATGATATCTTAAAGTCTGCAAATTAGTCACCTGACAGATAATAAAATCAGAAGAAGTAAAGCTCTTGAGACCGTACCATAAAACAATCCAGAACAAAAATAGTTTTATGAAGGAGGCTTAACCCAGTCAAGCTCTTGAGCAATGGATTTCGACCAATTCGGTTCAATCCAAGTGCAGTTTGAGTACCAGCCTTCTGTGTCAGTAAAATCTGAGGAAGAATGTTGACTTCCTAAAGACTGATAACTACCTGTTGCAAGACAACAGAATAAAACACCTTCTCCGTTCATGCATAATCTTGGGAAATAGACTCTCCATGCGACTATTTGGAGCGATCGCTGAAACACATGAGCTGCAGCTGACAAACAACATATGGTTTCCCAAATTCTTAATCTCAACCCAATACATCCGGGAAAAATCCAATCTGAAAATCCCAAACAACGTTCCAAGATATCCCAGTTTTACTAATAAAATCTCTCCACCACACTCAACCAAGAAACTTGGATACACATCACTAAATTAATGATAGAGTCAAGAACTTTCCAACTTCTATCATCTATGTTAAATACACCTATAATCCCACTGTAATCTACACAATAGAACACCCCATTGTAGAAAACTGGAGTGTTGTGTGACGGCTTGTACTTGTTGGTATTGGTATTAGCAGAGCGACAAGAAGTCCAAGTCGCTTTTCCCTTTCTAATGAAGCAGAGACGGACTTCGTCAAAGTTGTCCCCTTTTAGTTCAATGGAGAAAACTACACAGTCTGAAGATGTAGGTAAGGAAGTGAAAGAGATACTAGAGAAGGTGAAATTAACTGGCAACAAGGTGTAGGAGTTAAATATCACACACATTAATAACTACGCGAAGTAAAGAATACAACCTAAGCGAAGGACGTCGCACACAACAAAGCTGAGATAACGCACCAGATGATGTCAGCAAAGTCACGAGTAAAGTGTGAAGAATTATGCGAAGAAATATGTTATGCGAAGATGAGCGAATGTGTCGCATAGTGATCCCGAAAATAATGGGTTTCTTAGCTGTCATCCATTATGTAAAATCCTATATAAAGGAGAGAGGTCATTGTTTCTTGGAGTATTCTAAGGTAAGTCTTGATCAAGAAATAGGGAGAGAGAGAGAAAGTGAATCTAGGTTTCAAGTAAAATTGTTGTAATACTTGAATCTGTCTTGTAAACATTCTCTATCTTCAATTAATAAAACAAGAGTTCATAATGATCACCTAGAAATTGGATCAGTTTTAGTGGAGTGTAGTTGTAAGATTTCTTACAACTGCATTTTTTGGCGCTAGAAAACAGCTCAGGATGATAATTCCGGATAGTATATCATAGATTTTAAGGAAAAAAGTGAGATCTAAAAATTTAGAAATGGTAAGGATCGAGTCTGTTGTTGAACAAGGAATGACAACTAGAAGAAGTAACAGACTTGCTGAACGAAGACGAATTACAAATCTTGAGCAACAAGAGGAAAGAATGGAAGAACATCAAAGAACAGAAATTCTAATTGGATCTCAGCGAGAACAAGGACAGAATAATGATATAGATTATGATAGAGTGAGTGTTCATACTGCAATCACGAATTCTACAGACGAAGGACAACGAATTGGGAACGAAGAACCAATTACAACGAGTGAAGGAAATGTGACAATTGCAGAACTTAGGCAAAGGTTACTAATTGAACGAAAGAGAGAAGAAGAAGAACGTGCGAATCTAATCCGTCAAAATAATGATTTACGAGAAGAGAATCTTAGACTACAAGAAAAAAGGTCAAGGAGTAATACACGTTCAAGGTCAAGATCAAGTACAAGTTCCTCCAGACAAAGTCAATCTAATCGAAGAAATGATAGGCGAAGACAACACATGGAAGTCATTGAAGAAAACTCGCAAGAAATTGAAAATTTGGAAGATCCAAGGGAAAGGAGACGTATAATTGACTTAGCAACTAATCGGTATGAACATCCACGGGAACTTCTTGGTCGCGCACGTATTAATTTTGAAAGGTAAGAAGAGGATCCAGGGCAAGGACATATGATATTACATGGTAGAGAAATATTAAGAGACGAATATGAGCGCGAACGAGAGACTGCACGTGCGAGAGATAGACAGAGAAGAAGGGAAGAATTAGAAGAAAGAGAATTACAAAGCGAATTGCGTCAACTTGATTATGATAATCGAGTTAGGAAGCGCGAACGTCGTCACATAGATGATACAGAACAAGGCCGAGTTATTCCACAAGAAAGAGAAATATCAAGACATCGATATGATCGCACATGCAACGAAGAAAGACATGATAGAGTACAAATTGAAGCAAATACTGAAAGACGTAGGCGAAGAAGAGAAGAAGCTGAACAACAGGAAATAAAAGAAGCAATACGCCAAAATAATCATGAGAATAGATTGAGACAAGCAAGATTAAAAAGACCCATGCAAGAAGATTTGGATCAATCATTGAACAAAGAAATTATTAAGGAGATGACAGAATTAAGAGAAATGATGATTGCAAAAAGAAATGATGGAAGAAGACAACTAGAGGAAGCAGTGGAGGAAGCTGAAAAAACTCTATTTACAAAGGAAATTCAGAGAGCGCTGATACCATCTAAGTGCAGTTTACCGGCATTTACAAGTATATTTGATGGGAGTGCATGTGCGATACAACATGTGAAAGCTTATGCAAGATCTTTATTACAGTGGGAAAATTATGATGCAATGATGTGCAAATATTTTGCTGCAAGCCTAGCAGGTGAAGCTTTGAAATGGTTTGAAGGACTACCTGTAGAATCCATTGGTTCATTTCATCATTTACAAAATGTCTTTTTGGGGCAGTACATAAGAAATAATCTATCAAGACCAGGGATTGAGACTGCACTCGGACTTCGCAGAAGAACAAATGAGAGTTTGCGTCATCTAACGACACGTTGGAGAACCATGTGTAGTGAAATGGGAAGACAGGTGGATGAGCGACATCTTATTCTTGCATTCATTAATGATCTCTTTGCAACAAATCTATCATATACCCAAATCTTCAGAATAAAGGATACAATAACAATGTCGGAGATGCGCGCATTTCAAGAAGAATACATAGCACTTGAGGAAAAGCAAAGAGATATGGAATCTTACCCAGTTTAAATATCTGATTTGAAAGGTGGAAATACAAGTTTACTTCCGAGGTTGACAAATGCTGTTGCAAGTACATCGCAGGGAACTCAAGGAAGGAATAATGCAGAGATGGAACAAAAGTTAGTGGCTATGGGCAGTGCAGATCAAGCAGAGTTTGAGACAAGCAACTTCAAAATTATGGAGGTACATATACAGTTCAACCAGGAAGCTCTGCAGGACATCAAACACATTATAACAAGAAAGCTGAAAAGAATAGTGTGGGAACAGATAAATTTGTCAAAGTTGAACAATACAGTAGATAAAGTATGGGAAGCCGCTCTCCTAATGGATGATATTCCATAACCACATAAACTAGTGGAAATTAGACATTTCACGACCGCCAGGACATGGCATATAAACGAGTTAAACGACCTGTTCTAGGGTTCTCTGAATGGGTCGTTTATAAAGCGTTTTTTAATTGCACGACCCTTATTGCGTGGGTCTCTGAATAGAGACCATTTCTTACAGTAACTAAATGCTAACCCGCATACACTAGTCGTAGATTTGAATTATAATATAAAAAAATACAGATTTAGATCGGATGAAATGTCTGAATGGATGAATCTGAATTAATCTAACTGGTATTTAAGTCAAACAGTCAAGTCTAGTTAAGTCAAACTACAGTCAAGTCAAACTACAGTCAAACTGAAATCCAAATGCAACCTCAAATTTAACTGAAATTCAAATGCAACTCAAATTTGACTGAAATTCAAGTGCAACTTCAAATTTAACTGAGAATTTTAACATTCATTCCATTGGGTGTAAAACTACAAAAAAAAAAAAATGAAATACTGAGTTCAGAGAATACATGTCCAAGATTGCTAAGTTCTGACAACAACCAACTAATAAAAAAAACAAAATGATAATTCATCTCCTCCTATGACAATACTTCACAAATGATATCAAGAAGAGCATCAATGTGTTGTGTCCTTGGTTCACATGCGACTTCCTGCAAAGCAAATCAACAACAGTACAATGACTTCGTTCATTTCATAATACACGGTAGAACAAAATAAGTTACTAGATATAGGTCATGTAGACAACACTGTGAGGTAATTTGACAGACATTCTAGCAATGGGTAGTAGTTGGAAACACATGTATGAGGTAATTTGACACATTAAAACCTACATATAGGTCATGTAGACAACAGTTGGCTCATTAATGGCAGGGATCAAACCATAATCATTTCCATTCTACCAGACTAATTAAGACCACAACTATAATTCACATCACTTGAAAAACTTATACAATCCAAGCAAAACTCATTGTTATATACAATCATAAAATCAGGTTACTTTCCAATCCACCCATATCTGCAATCTCATTTCAATCATCACCAACAATCTCAATTTCCCTGAACTACTACCACCAGATTCAATAAACTCATCATTAACACTGCTAAAAACTCATTTCCTACATTATTTGCGTACATACAAATTCTCTGTGATTCAACCATAATTCTAAACTACAACCATAACCTAATCTAGGTCACGTGTGAGGTAAATTTGAAAAATCAAACCTTAGTTGTAGGTACTCTAGCAGCGCACATCACATATGTAACTTAACTAATAATACTAGCTGGGGGGGAATATGTCTATAAATACATGCAGTATTGGCCACAAACTACAGGAAAGTTATCGCACAACCATAACTACGATAGGAGAAGATTGCAACAAAACGGAAGCTTCGGGGCAATCGAAGGCAGATACAGGGAAAAAAGAAGATACTTGCACAAGCTAAACTAGTAATCATAAGAAATTAAAAATCAGAATGCATCAGAGTGTTCATTAAAGATATCCAAGATTATGCATAACAAATTAGAAATCATCAACAACCAACAAGTTAGATATTGGGGAATATAAGAGGTGTAGATTGTAATACAAGATTCAGTATGCTATCTGACCAAAATAAGTACCTAATTGTCAAGGTTATGACTATACAATGCCTTTAAGATGCATAGGAAAACTCACATTTGCGCAGGGGAGCTACATGATCTCCACCAGTTGAATTATAAGGTGCTGGGAAAGTTCATTCACGTACGTGTATCCCCATTTCTAGTTCCCTTGGAAAGATAACCAATTGCAGAAAATGAAATTAAAACGAAAGTAAACATAACAAATATGAAATCTACTAGAAGAGACATGTAAGAACAAAACTAGTAGATATATCCTTACCATGATAAATCCATAAGAACTACTGATCATGTTAATTCCAGGTGATTTATAGAGCGACAAATGCCACCATGCAATGCAAATGATTTTGTTTTCAATTCTAGCTGCCAAAGGAAGCCAATTAAACAACCTTTTTATTTTGTGCCAAGCCCAAATATCATCCCTTTCGTCCTGTTAGCATATGTAGTAAGTGAATCATTTGACAAACAAATTAGAGAAGAAACTAGGAAGCCAATGAGATTGTGAAAAATACTATCCGTTCAGTGCACTCGATCGTGAATCCAAACAGAGCATCAATATCTGCTGCCTCGGGGTTTTCACGAATCATATGTACATCTTGTGGATACTCGACCTGGGACATACAGATGGCCATAGAAATACACTTAATTCACCTTCATTTTATAAAAAACAGGGTAAACACCAGAATGAAACAAACGGGAAACTATACCCCAAGCAATAACTTCAATGCATGCAAAACACTAATCATTTCCAAGCTGAGTTGGCCTAGGTCAACATATTCCCCTAAGAAGAGGTAGTCGATGTAACTGCAGATTCCATGAAGAAAACAAGGAGGGATGAGTGAGTGAATATTTACAATTTTAGCGAAGTCTATGCTAAATTTTAGTAGGTGCCGAAATACAAACACTCATGCCATATCTCTTGCAGTTGAAGGAGACCCATATTTATCAAAGAGACGCATAAGGCCCCCAAATTGCCCTAGCAAATCAGCAAAAATCTTGACAGGATTCATGATATGTGGTACACTGAATAGTTTTGGTGCCTGAACAAAACATATCAATCTTCATTTGAATGTGTATGGTCAACACTTACTAGGCAGGGGATTGGGAGGCTGAATCAAAATGCCAAAAAATATACTAATATGTTTCGATATCGGCAAAGAAAAAATCAGTAAAGTGTTGAGCCCCTGCAAAATGTAACAACAACCCACCAAACATAATCATTCAATCAACATGGCAACAACAGTTTTTAAGTAGGCAATTCAATCTTTATATTCTCAAGAAGTTACTATTAAAATCTCAAGACAGTACAGTATAACATGGTCACATAATTAGTTTTACAATTTTTAATATCCAAACCATTAGAGTTTCAATTGTATGCATAAGAATTGAGATAGGTTCATCATCCCTGAGTTAAATTAGAAATTAAAAAAAAATAACCTAGCTAGTTTCATTACCAAACTGAATAAGAAACTTCTCACAAATTCAAACCAAATTATTGTTTCTACACAGACGATTGAGCTACTGATCATTGTCTTAACCTAGATGATGCTTCAAGGAAGGTTTGGTCATATGCAATCAAGACCAAAGATGATGTTGTTCATGTGTTCAAGATGTTCCACAGCATGGTGGAAATAAAAACATGTAGAACCTTGAAGTGCCTTCGTTCTGACAACGGGGGAGAGTACATTGGGCCACTTGAAGAGTATTGCAAGATCATGGGTATACGTCATGAACAATCAGTACCGAAGACTCCACAACATAATGGTGTTGCAGAGCGGATGAATTACACTATTCTTGAGAGAATTAGGTGCATGTTATCTCATTCCAAGTTGAAGAAGCATTTCTGGGGGTGAAGCAATGAATACTGCCGTGTACTTGATCAATCGATAACCTTCATGACCGCTACATGGAGAAGTAGCAGAGAAGGTTTGGAGAGACAAAAAGCCTACGTATGATCACTTGAGAGTGTTTGGTTGTAGGGCATCTGTTCGTATCCCAAAAGATCAGAGGTCAAATCTTGATGACAAAGCGAAACAATGTGTGTTCCTAGGCTTTGGAACAAAGAAGTTTGGTCATAGATTTTGGGATCTAGTTAGGCCTGTCAATATTTGTCCGATATCCGGTATCCGTTTCCGAGTATTCGAGATCCTATGGATTTTATCCGTTTTATCGGATATCGGATCGGATATTTTATCGGATATTTATTCCTTAACATATCGGAAACGGATTAGACCCCATCCGAAATGTTAATATCCGATATCCGATAGTATAGGAACTTATTTGTAATTTATCATAATTTCGAGTCTAGTATCGGATATTATCGGATAAATATCCCATAAGTGTCAATTATGAATTTTTTTTACAAGGGTTTTTAAACTTTTTTGTTATAACCGGATATTTATCGGATATCCGACAGCTTATCCTATCGGAATCGATATCTGATTTTGATATCCTATAGGATATTATCGGATATCGAATATCCGGTAGTGCTTAACATGTCGGATATCGGATTTCTAAATATCCGACGGATACTCTTCCATTGACAGGCCTAGATCTAGTTGACAGGAAGGTTATCATAAGTAGGGACGCAGTATTCCTTGAAGACCAAACTATTGAAGACTTTGAGAAGATCGAAAAACCAAAGTTTCAAGAAGACATGTTCTTGGATCCAAATCTAGTTGTTCCTTCTCTTGAACAACGTGATGATGATGTTGATGGTAATGGTCATGAAGAACAAGAACACAATCATGAAGATGAAACTCATGAAGATGTTCCAGTAGATGATGTTGAGCAAGAAGTGCAACAACAACAACCAGAAGCTGAGTTGAGAAGATCCAGCACGACCAGATTACCTTCAACGAAGTATACACCACATGAGTATGTGATGCTCACATATGAAGGTGAACCAGAGTCTTATGAAGAAGGTCTTAGTGTTCCTGAAAGTCAGAAGTGGTTGAAATTCATGAAAGAAGAGGTGGGCTCTTTGAATGAGAACGACATTTCTGATTTGGTTGACAAGCCAAAGAACCAGAAAATTCTGAAGAACAAGTGGGTATATAGAATCAAGACTAAAAATGGTTCTGATATGATGACAAAGTCGTTACCGAAGTACAAGCATGTGCATTTCTGCAGCAGGGCAGGCTTGGTGGTGACGGGTACCTCTCCATAAGTCGTGAGGGGGAGATTGTTGGGTTTCACTGCCTTATGGCCCAACAACATGAGGTATGCCCTTAACCTTTTAAGGGATGAGCTTAAAAATGTCCAAGTTAGGTTAAAAGGCAACATGAGACGTTTTTAGTCTTACGGGTTATCTTCTCAAATCGTGAGAAAGGAGGTAGAGAGAGAAAGTGAGAGTGGGAGAAAGGAGAAACCACCATTAGAGTTGATCTTTGGTGATGATTTGAGTTAATCTTTGAAGAAGAAGAAAGGGTTCTTAGCTAAGGATCTATTGGTTAGTGTGGTGAAGATTGATTGATCAATTTCCACATCTCTTCAAAAGGGGAAAAATCTAGGGTTTGTTCAAATCCTAGTAGTAAGTATCTTTTACTCTTGCTATTCTCAATTGATAGTGAATCTTACCTATTTAGGTGAATGAATTGTTGATCCACCCTTGTGGTGAGTGTAATTAGGCAAATTGATTATCCAAGTGCTATATGCACCTTGAAGTTGTTGTTATCCCCAAATCGGGAGAATTGTGTGTAACCCATTATTGATTATAGTGGAAGATTTGCCCGTGGTTTTTTACCCTTCACCTTGGAGGGATTTTTCCACGTAATTGCCGGTGTTGTGTGATTGCTTCTTATATCGTCATAGTTGTATTATGTCCGCATTGTGTTTCATTGCTTGTGTGGTTTTCGTATTGCACATAACGGTTCGGATTTTGCAAGTCTCCCCCAACATCATTTTGCTATCGTAACCAAACCCCTAGGGAGGCAACCAAAGATTGACAAATGGTGGTATAAATTTCTTATATTCTCTAGTCGCTGGGTTCCAAAGAATTATTAGATCTTCGCTAATGGTATCTAAGCAAAGCAAGCCATTGCAAGATCCCAAAATTTTCATGAGAGTAACTCCTTTTAGTTCTTACGCTGGATCGTCTATTAGAACCGCTCTGTCACACTTGCACGTTGTTGCGGACGCCGACAATGGTGATGCTGACGCTGATAATATTGAATCATAATCTGCGGAATAAAACATATCTTCATATAATTGGCTTCGGATATCCCTGATCATGAGTTTAGGGTTTTTCTTGGAAACAATAAGATGATCCTTGCCAAATTCAGGACTACGGATTAACCTACACTAATTTTACATATGGATCTGAAACGTAAGAGGGATTTCACCGGTAACCTTAATAAAATCTACTTTTCGAAGATCTCTTGAGGAATGCTTGACATTATTGCCCCTTCTCATGGGAGTTAGGGTTTTTTAAGATTTCATGTGCAACTGTGATTGGTTAGTATCGGGTCATTTTATAGGTGGAGTAGTTGCCGGGTTCTAGCCGGCTTCACTGCATGGCTAGGAAGGTTTGGCAAAAAGTGCTGGTGGCCGAAATGTAGATAGTGTTACCACATCTGGCTTGTGCCATGACACTATTTTTATGTTATAGATGGTTTCCGAACACTCCTAAGTAAATAAATAAACCGTTGGTTCAAGGCATGAGGTGCGAAACATAGACTGTCATTGCGACTCATTTATGAAGAATTTTTCATGAAAAATGAGTACAAGAAATTAACAAATGGACCATGAAAATTAAGTGAATATCTGTCGTAGAATGTACAAAGAAAACAACCAGAGAAGTAGCTGAAACAGAAAAAAAGAGAACAAAAATAAGTTGTCCCAATTGTGGATAGTACAAGAGAAGTCCAAATGAGCTTTGAGACTAAAATTACTAAATGCAGAGGCCCAAGCAATAACAAAAGACTTGGCTTCAGTATCTAAGTCGGAGTCTGTCGTGGAACTGTGTTTTTCTTTGGAAGTACGTGCATTTGTTTCTCCCCTAAGAACTACAACAGCTAGAATAAGAGATCAGTATTTCTTACCAGTAGTAGATAAAAAATTGGGATCCCAACAATGAGCAAGATCATATAAATTTATTGGAAATATCCGAGCCCAGTTAGGGGCTGGGGGTGAGCATCGACCAAATCCTATTAGGAACTACAGTATAATAAGATATGATTTGCTATTTCCTTTGCATCTCCACAAAGAATGCAGGAATCATTAAAAATAATTCCTTTTCTAGCTACAACATCTGTAGTGGAGGGATATTGTTCTTCCATAGAAAAGAATGAGGAAAATTATCAACTCCCATATTAGCATTGAGCTTAGCATATAAAGTCTTGAATGTAAAGACACCATCTGAGGTAAACGACCATCTTCTTATGTCGGAAAGGCCACCAAGAGAAGATGGAGAGTCTCCCGTGACTTGCAGCAAACACACAAACTGGTTAGCTTCGGAATCTGATAATCTTTTTTAGAAGTTATAACTCTGACTGCCATCCAAAGCAATATGCTCAACTATATCTAGTTTACAAATGTCAGGAAAAGAAATAGAAAGAGCTTCATGAACAACCCATTTATCAAGCCAGAAAGAGATTAAAGTTCCAGAGTGTCATGTAATATTGTATTCCCTCCGTTCCTAATTAGATGACCTATACCATAAATAAGTGGAGTGATAGATTAGTATTATCATAAGAAATATGTAAAATTTGATAGCTATATTTATATTCATTAGATAAGTGTTTTAAAATGCTTTCCGATAATATAAAATTTACGAAAATACGTTGTATAGTTTGAGAGATAAATCATTTCTGAATTTACTAGTAAATTTTAACTAGGTCATCAAATTAGGGACGGAGATAGTATTCATTATTGATCAACTCTCTCGTTTCTGCAAATGCCTTCCAACAAGAAACTTTATAAGAAGAACTTGGAAGTACCTTAATTTACCAGGAATCCAATGAGAAGATTTAATCCCATATTTTTCATAAATAATTTGATACCATAGTAAATAATTTAATTATTTGATTCTTCTCAATGCTAATTAAATTTTAAAAGGTCGAAGTAAACTGGGAAAATAATAATAGTTCTTTTTCTGATAAAGGAAAAATAATAATGTTAAAACTTTGAATGGTTCGTCGTATTACGCTTAGTTACTTTTGTGTGCTCAAGGTGAACAACATCTGTCTTTAGGGATCTGAATATAAGTAGAACTAGAAGAATTCTCAAAACCCTAACGAAGAATATCCGGGTGGAGTTTTAGTATGATTGTCAGATACAGTTGAATTGTCGTTTTGGATGTTTAATGTGGGAAGCAAATGGTTCTTCCCTTATTCCAAAACCTATCCCGAGGGACAGAAACAATATGTGATTTGTATCACTCACATCTTGTTTGTTTGCAGCTTACTCGGCGTCGGGATCTGAGTCAACCTCTGACTCGGGCCGAGTCAGCAGTCAGACCGTTTGTTTTGCATTTTGAATCAGATCTACTCGACCTATGACTCAGACATAACCCCTGACTCGGACCCATTTGAGTCAGAAAATAAAATACCCCTGACTTACGGGACCAAACCACTGACTCACGTTTTTTGAGTCAGATGAGTCAGATATGACTCAAAACAAACATATTGAGTCAGATCCAGATGAGTCAAGTGATTTCACTCAGATCCAGACGACTCAGATGAGTCAGGAGTAAACAAACATAGTGTCAACCCATAAAATTTCCTTGCAAGGGCCGAGTTTGAACAACTTTAAAGACCAGCATGAAAGAGATTGAATCGGGTAATACACCTATAAAATCATGATACTATCATCAAGGTTTGTATTTCAAAATCAAAAGTCTTGTATATATTAAGAATAAAAATACTAAGTAAAGCTCTTGAGTTCACCAGACAAAACAGGCCATAAAGTTTAAGCAATAACACCAGCAACCGAACCAAAAAGCTGGCAATCCAGCAACAAGAAAATTAGTAAATTGTTTCTAGGAAGAAGGCTTAACCCAGTCAAGCTCCTGACCAGTGTACTTGGACCAGTTTGGTTCAATCCAAATGCAGTTTGAGTACCATCCCTCTGTATCAGTAAAATCTGAGGCAGAATTTTGACTTCCAAAAGACCGATAACTACCTGTTGCAAGACAGTAGAATAAAACACCCTTCCCCGTTCATGCATATCTCGGGAAATAGACTTTGTTCCCCATGCGACTATTTGGCGCAATTGCTGAGAAACATGAGGTGTAGCTGACGAACAACATATGCTTTCCCAGATTCTTAACTTTAACCCAATCCATGCGAGAGAAATCTAATTTGAAAATCCCAACCAACGTTCCAAGATGTCCCAATTTTACTAATAAAAGCTTTCCATCGCACTCCACCAAGAAACTTGGATAAATTGCATCAAATGGTTCGTGGGGTTTCTTAAGAACTTTCCAACTATTATTATCCCCTATGTTAAATACACCTAACGTTCCATTGTAATCTACACAATACAAAACCCCATTGTAGAAAACTGGAGTGTTGTGTGACGGGGTGTATGTCACGTTACAAATATCATCAAAACGACAAGAACTCCAGATGGCTTCCCCCTTTCTGATGAAGTAGAGACTGATTTGGTAGTAACCCTTTTGTTCAATGGCGAAAACTACACAGTCTGATGATGTAGGTAAGGAGGAGAATGAGACACTGGAGAAGGTGAAAATAACTGGCAACTCTGGAAGTTTGATAGTCTGTCTTGTAAGGGGATTGGAGAAGAATAAACAAAACTCGTTATTTTCCTTAGACACCAGTAACCAACCTCCCTTTTGAAAACGGACTACAGCTCGCTCGAGATCAGAGAGATTTATGAGGTAGCTCTCATTATTGTGCATTGGGTTTATAAAATTGAAAGTGCTGAAGTTGTGATCTCTGCTAAACATCAACCATGGAGATAAGTATGTACCTGTTGTGGTAGAACAGGATGTAAGCTTTACCGTCGGAAGTAATGCTCGATGTGCTTTAGAGACTGAACGAAGATGGATATAATCCAATCGAGGAAGAGAGCTTACTATAGACTCCACCATGTCCCCGTTAAGAATACTCCATGCACATGCTTTCTCAAAATCTCTTGAATCTGTTTTATATCCCACTGCTTCTGCCAATATCTTTTTGCATTCATCTTTACCTTCCATACTTTCCTCTCTTTTTCTTTTACTTCTAGTTTTTGTTTTTCTCTCATTAGGCATCATGAAAAAATCTGAGACCTTCCATGGGTTTAGCAGATGTGAACACGGGATAATAACCGAATTACCAGTACTTTCTATGTCAAATTTATACAAATTCTGATCGCCAGGAAATGTGAAATACACAGAACTCCTGGAAAGCCCCGTCTCGGCTGCAGAGCAACAAGCTTTAGTGCCACGGCTGCCAAGAAATAGAACACGATCACCTATGCTATACACCCTCTTCCACGCCATTTCGGAAAAATCCAACCTCATCACAACTATTTGGATAATTACATTTCCAAATCCTCTCCCAGTGTAAACAATTGTAAAGCAGTAAAGTTCGTCAGCAGTCGCCACAAAATCATACATCAGAGAACAAGTATCCAATCCTCCTACAAATGGATATGACCACTTGTCTCTTACCTTGATCACCCTGATACGAAGTTTTATACCGCCATCACTACGTTTCTGTCTCTCAACCTCTATGTTGTCCTCATGCTTACACATAACATAAAACTTACCTTTTAAACAAGCAAGCGATACCATATGCTGTGCGAGTATGATATCTGAAAACCACTCGAGTTTTTTCCATTTTTTGTCCCCGGGGTGACAATATAAAAACACAAGAGTACACTTTCCTTGATTAGAATCGGAGAACACGAAGAAAACCAATGAATCATCGTCACTATCATTAGCACCACCAGGAGGTGTGGACAAGACGCAATCAACAAAATAATCCATTGGAATCGTCATACCATTTTAATAAACTAGGCAGACGTATCGTCTCTAACCTTGCCGCCGGGTCCCAAAGAAAGCAATCACCAAACTTATGATGATCAGAAGAGTAATCATACTCGTCTTCATTACATATGATAATTAGCCATCCTTGATGACAAGGTTTATGAAAATAACGTTTTGCAATTAATTCAGGTATAGATTTTCTGCATGTGCTGTTGTTAGGTTCACGTATGTTATAAAAAGCTTGTTTTCTGGGGGTACCTGATTTTCCATGGGGGATCACAAGCCATGGTGCTGCTGCTTTTGGTGATGGAAAGATTTGACGTTCACTCTTTGATACTGCTGCACTTTCTTCCCCCATCAAGAGACGGCCGATATATGATTCTGAATTTGAGAGAGAAGAAGTAATTGTGAAGATGGAAACTCTTTTTTGTTGTCTTTATATACCTCTCTTAATTGCTTAATTGTAGGATAAAACGAAATAGGGTCATTCAAAAGTAATATCTAAATCCCCTTAGCCAAATATTTCATAATTCACTAAACTGCCCCTGTTTAATTAGTCCGATTTATATGATCAGTTAACTAATTTGATTAGGTTAGGTTAGTTGAATATAACGATTATAGTTGGGATTAAAATTATTTTGAGTTTATGAGTAGAGAACAAGAACAGGTTTTGGAGGAGAGAAAAGTGAAACTAGGATTTTGAGAAATGAGCGATTATAATGGTGAAATTGATGTTGGAAAAGTTTCGAATAATAAAGATAATTATTTTCATAGTAAATTAATACGATAAACATCGATTTTTTTGAAAAAGAAGGTTATATCGAAAAGAAAAAGAAAATCAAGGAACAATCCAAGGTCAAATCAAATTACATACTCCCGTTCCTAATTAATAAGCTGGTTTTGTTTTTAGAAAAAATTAAGGAAATTA